>NW_024412422.1:3080480-3110935 GCF_014898765.1 Herpailurus yagouaroundi | reverse complement strand
GACACAGAATCGGAAACAGGCTCCAGGCTCTGAGCCATCAGCCCAGAGCCCGACGCGGGGCTCGAACTCACGGACCGCGAGATCGTGACCTGGCCGAAGTCGGACACCTAGCCGACTGCGCCACCCAGGCGCCCCACCTTTTCCATATTTTTAATGAAGCTTGCATCATATTAAAGAATAAACATTTTTTAGCCCAACAGAGGAGACCCGGGAGGGGAGACATCAGGCAGTGTTTTTCTGGAGCCGACTTAGCACAGCCCTCCCAGGGGTGTGAGTACGCTCGTGCCCCTGGGATCACAGCTGGGCCCTACGTGGAATGACGTGTGTGCCCACGGAGGCTCCCAGCGTCCCCTGCTTTCTGCGGGTGCTGGCGGAGAGGGTAGATTTCTTCCCGGAGGGGAGATGAGGCCAGAGGCTTTGCAAAGTTCTGCGAAGGAAGACAAGCAGATCAAGTCTCTGACAACAGTGAGTAAGGACTGGATATGATGTGGACGAGGCTCTGGACTGGGGTGGGTATCAGGAAGCACGGGTTCAAGCTTCCAGCCCAGCAGGGTGACCTCAGTCAGGTCACCTCCTTTCTCAGGCCTTAGACCCCCCTCTAAAACGAGGGCACCCGGTCCTTCCGTTTCTGGTGGCTTATGACTCTGCGATGTCACATAGGCTGCCTCTGTTTCCACCGTCCCTGCGACAGCTGGTAGTTCTTCGTGGACCGCCCCGCGCAGCGCCTGTCCCCAGAACCCCAAGGGCCATTGTGCCCCCAAAGGCAATCTCCAAATTGACACAGCACGTGTTTCAAGCCACCTCATCAGAGAAGACTTTCTGCCCAAGGCCGCGGGAGCAAACAGCATCCCCCACCCCCCGCACACCTGAACCTGGTCAAGAATGAGCATATCTGCTGAGCACCGAGCAGGTAACAGCCACTACTGTCGTGGCACAAATAAGACACTGCTCTGCTTTCTGGGAGCTTACAGGATGCACAACCACCACCAGTTAACAGACCATCTGTCCCTTGACAGGGGGATTCACACACGCTACTTTTTTATAAGCTGCACACCAGTCCTTTGAGGCTGAAGCTATAGTTGCGTTTTACAGCTGAGAAAATGGAGACCAAGAGGAGTGAAAAGGGCCCAAGGTCACAGAGCAAACAAGTGGTAAAGTCAGGATTCCAGCCCCGGTGGGTGACCCCTCCAAGTCACCTGTGATTTGGCAGGTGGTTCTTAACTCTACAGTTTGGGCAGAACAAAAGACCTCAAGGGCCACCCAATCTCCAAACTTGATTTCGGAACATCAAACTTGACATTGACTTTGTAGGAGCCAACTGGGAGCTCATACGGGTGAATTCATACGATAAAGCAATATCCTATAATACGGTCAAGACATCAAATCTGTAATGAGTCACAACATGAGGAAAATACTGTTTTTTTTTCAATTTTTCCCCCCAATTCTGATAATTACACCCAGGAAAAGGTCTTGATTTGGTGCTCACAGGTCTTTAACACCTTCTCCAACACTTGCAGATCTCCCTTTGTAACAAAGAAAGAGCCAGCAAGCATCAGGCTCAGAGCCTTGTGTCTAGCTAAATGATATCTCGCTAACGTTTAAAAACACTGTTTTATTTTCATTGTTCATCAGGGTGATGGTTGGTGGGTATATCACATTTGAGGAAAGTGAAAACTGATCTTCTATTTACTGTCGTCATGTAAATCTTCCTTTGGAGCTACATTTACTGATATTTAAGGAGCACATTTACTGACATTTTTAACGAGTAGATTTAAAAATATATATTAAATTCATGACACCATCAAAGTGGTATACAAGCAGGGTAAAAGTTTTTTTTAAAAAAGTGGCGCTGAAACGACTGAGGCTTGAGACATGCTGCCCGATGAAATTAAAAATAACCCAGCCATGTAATTATATTGTCCTGAAAGTATATTGCGAGTTACCTAAATAGCACACATTCATAGTAGCCCATCACTATTGAAGCACATTTCTGAGGGTTTACGTATGCAGTTACTTTAGCAACAGAATCATATTCGAACCACAAGACATATGCGCCTGAAGGTCTAATTATTGGAAAATTATAGACCTAAGAAACACAGCTATGCCTCACTGCACACGACAGGGTTGACAGAATACCTGATGGTAATTGGATAAACCACGTCTCCAGAAGATGTGTGGAAAGGAAGAACTTGCCCCAACTGCGGCACCCTTAACTACGTGTGGATGCAGAATTGCATGTATTCATCCGTTCACTCGTCCAACCACTCCTCGAAACGTTTACTGAGCGTGGTCCGATGCCCTGGAAGGACAAAGGACCCCGATGAGCCTCCCCTCCAGAAGGGGGCGCCAGACATCATGCTCAACGTCACGCGCCAGGGTGCCCACCAACTGGGCTCTGAAAAGAGCACCACTCTTTGAAACCATGTAACAAAGGAAGCTGCCTACCCTGGGGGTGGTCAGAGAAGGCTTCCTGGAGGAGGTGACCATCAGGTTGAGGGCTAAAGAAGTAATGGGAATTAACCAGAGGAGGTGGGAGAGGAGAGGGCGGTAAAAAGGCAGGTGCATCCACCTAAGCGGATGGGCTCTCACGTCCCGTGCACCTCTCATAAGTGAGCGTCTCGCCCTGGTGACATCACCCTAGTGTGACCTTTGCATTCAAAAATGTGTATGTCATTGATCCCTAAATGCAAGCCAGCACAGGGATCCGTTTCTTCAGGGAGTAAATGGCTATCTGATCCCAACACGGCGGGAAAACAGAGAGGGTGAGTGGGTCTCCGACATCAGCCTCCCTCTGGGACTTGAAAGACTGATTTTGACCGTGAACTCTTCTCACAGGCACCAACTGTAGAGGTCCTCAGCCGGCGCCGCACTTAGGACTCTGGGGAACTTCCGAGCCTGCACGCCCAGGGCCCCTCCAAGACCACAACCGGCTATTAAGTTAGGCTCTCTGGAGGTGGGGCCGGTGACTAAGCATGTTTAAAGCTCCTCAGAGGAGTCCAGTGTGTGGCTGGGGCCGAGAACGACACCGCGGGAACCTAACCGCGGTGGAGGAATCACATCTGCAAAAACTTACTGAGCACCTACCTACTCTGCGCCAGACAGCGGGCTGGGGGCGGGGGCGGGGAGCGTAAGAATCACTGTGGAAGGCTGCACCCCCTCTCAAGGATCGCGCTGGAGGCAGGGTGAATATGAAAAGTGCTGTGGTGCGATGAATTGGCTGGGAGATCTCAGCAGATCTGGGTTGGTGCCCCCGAGTGTGCATTTCTATCGAGCTCCCAGGGTCCGTGCGGGGCCAAGAGCTGCAGATGACGGGCAAGGTTCTGCGGGAAAGCTCTCCGGGCAAGGTTCTGCGGGAAAGCTCTCCGACCCGGGCTGCTGCTTCCCACCATTTCTCCACCCCTCTGACAGTCCTGAGCCTCGCCGGGGGGGGGGGGGGGGGGGCAAGGTGATAACAAAGTGGAAGGAAAGAACAAAACGCACCCTGGCAGCCGGCCCCGGGTGTGCACCCGTGCTGCCTCCAGGCTCCAAAGCCCCAGGGCAGCGCCCCGTTCCCCCGCTACACGCACCCGCAGAGCGTGGAACAGATCTCGGGAAGAAAGAGAAGGGGCTGGGATGGGAGACGGGGTGCTGGGTAGGTGGTTGTCATAAATAGCACACCATCTGCACGCCCCCGCTGCCTGAGGAGTCCCCCATCTGGGGCCAGAACAAAGGCAGCAACATTCTAGAGGCATCGGAGATCAAAACGGCCTCCGAGGCTCTCCTACAGCGAGTCCTCGCTTCTAATTAATCCCTCGTCCTTGGCAAATCAATTGTGTCTGTTTTAAGATCTATGCGCCAAGGGCAAGGGACGGGGTGGAAGTCGGGAGCAAGAAGTTCTCTGGAGCTGACGCTCAGGGCAGTGTATTCTTGGGGAGGGGACCCTGAGGTCAACCCTGACCCACTCAGCAGGGCCAGGAAGGGACCGACCAGGGGGCACAAATGCTTACAGAGGCCAGACTGGTCCCAGAAGCCGCTGAATGAATGAATGGGGGGTTAGAAGAGGAAGGCCCTGGGGACTGGTGCCAAGCGGGGACTGTGGGCCCTGACCCAGTAGGCTGGCGACCCTTCAGTCCCAGTCCCCTGACTCTTGGCAGTCTGTCACTGCCAAGCAGAAATGCCGTCCCGTTTCTGCATTTCTGGAAGATTTGCTGGAAGATGTGGGAGTCAGACCCAGGCAGTCTGGCTCCAGAAAGCATTCTCTTGGGGCGCCTGGGTGGCTCATTCGATTAAGCATCCGACTTCGGCTCAGGTCGTGATCTCGCAGTTCGGGAGTTCGAGCCCCGCGTCGGACTCTGTGCTGACAGCTCAGAGCCTGGAGCCTGCTTCAGATTCTGTGTCTCCCTCTCTCTCTCTGCCCCTTCCCCGCTCACACTCTGTCTCCCTCTCTCCCGGAAATTAACATAAGACAAAGGAAGCAAGAAAGCATTCTCTTAATTGCATGCAGCCCTTTCTCCCTTAACTCCCACAATGCCCTTCACAGAGCTCTGCACACAGTAGGTGCTCAGGAGAGGTCAACTACCTTGAAACAAGGTCTCCGCGAATTGGATCCACTAGAATTCGATTCTATCCTTTTGACAGATTTTTTTTTTTTTAAGCTTCTTTATTTAGTTTGAGAGAAAGAGAGCGTGAGCAGGGGAGGGACAGAGAGGACCCCAAGCAGGCTCCACGCTGTCAGCGTGCAGAGCCCGGGGTGGGGCTCGAACTCACAAAGCTGTGAGATCATGACCTGAGCTGAAACCAAGAGTCGGACACTTAACCGACTGAGCCACCCAGATTGCCCCTCTTTGGATAGATTTTGTGTTCTGTTTCAAGAACGGGCTCATGGTTTCTGCAGGGGCCGGGTCCTCACCCTGATGACGTCCTCATCATTATGTTGAGTGCGACATCACCCAGGCGCCGGGCGCAAAGAGGAGGCGCCCCCAGCCCCTGCTCCCCGGCTCCCCCTGACTCTGCAGCGTCTGTCTGGTCGCCTTCTGTCCGCGTCCAGCTCTCGGATTCATGCCACCCTCCTGGGACCTAGTTCAAACGTCTCCCCCAGAAGCCCGTCTTAGTGTTTGCCCTTCTCACGCAGCGCAGTTCACCTGAAAGGGGAGCAGGGGGGCTATCTCCCCCAAGCTAGGTGCCGGGGGGCACTATTTAACCCTTCCCCGCCCTAGGACTTGTAAAGCCCTCAGAAGAAGGTTTCCGAAGTCTGGGAGGTGGGGCTTTCACCCGTGAGAATTCCGGTTCCCCACCGGCTTCTCATTACCACGCAGGACATACACCAAGTAAGACAGGCACACGGCCTTGAGGCTGCCCGTACCGAAGCTGGCCACCGAGCCAAAGGCAGGCTTTTCTTCCCTTCTCTTCTCTTCTCTTTTTTTTAATGTTTATTTATTTTTGAGAGAGAGACAGAGCTCACGTGTGCACGCACGTGAGTGGAGGAGGGGCAGAGAGAGAGGCAGAGAGAGAAGCCCAAGCTGGCTCCACACTGTCGGCACAGAGCCCGATGTGGGGCTCGATCTCTTGAACCCCGAGATCATGACCTGAGCTGAAACCAAGAGTCAGAAGCCTAACTAACTGAGCCACCCAGCCTCCCCAAATGCAGGCTTTAAATCACACGGTTCTAGTTCCAGATCGTCTGGTAACCATTCATTTGTTCAGTCATTCATTCAACAAATAGTTATTGCACCTGTTATGTTCTAAACACTGACACGGGTGCTAGGGAAACAGTGCAAAGCTGAGGGGTCCCTGTGAAATCCCTGCGAGACCATCAGGAGTGCAGGTGTCCTCTCTGAACCTCAGCTTCTTTTTCTGTAAAGTGGGGGTCCTTAGGAAGATGCAAGGTCCCCTCAAAAGTCCTAATCCCTACCTCTGGCAGAAAGGCATCCTGGTGTCACAAAAAGAACACTGGAGAGAGAGTCAGGATGCAGCCTGCTGGCTGAGTGGCCCTGATGAGGTCATTTCTCTGGGTCTAATTTCTTTGTTGGTATATTGACAGAGCTGCAGTGCATAATTTCTAGAACTCGTCTGTCTGTGACTCTCTGACTCACAGAGTCTATGATTCCAGCATGAGAATAGCCCGTGACCCCAGCAATGGACATCCTCCTGTTCTGCACGCAAATCTCCTCCTTATGGGATGCTTTCCATCGTGCAGAGCAGCAGAGAGGAACTCGCTTCTTGTCAGATGAGCACGGAGGGGTATGGGGAGCCCTCCTAGAAGCTGCCCTCCCAGGCTCCCCAGAATCACTCCATTTATCTTCCCCATCATGCTTTTAATCTCTGCAAATTTAACGGCACAACCACAAGCTGCCTTAAGAACATAGCTGACCCATCGCCAATAAATCAGAAGCTCTCAGTGATGCTTCTGAATAAATGATAGTCCCTCAGATCAGTGGGCATCGGGCGGGGGATGTTTAAGGTGCCTTGGGAGAGATTTCAACCCGCCTCCTATTAGGGTGGGGGGACATCGCAAAGGAATAGGGGGTGTGGTGAGATCAAGAAGCCCCTGGAGTCATCCCTGGGTGTTTGTGCAGAACCAGACCTTAGCTTTTTGAGTCAGGGCTGGCTCAATCTTGCCTGAAAGGAAAACGTCCCGCAGAGAGAGACAGGAAAAAACATCCCAGGGTTAAAGAAAGAGATGTCAACTCCGAAACCTGAATTAGAATCCCTGCCTTTTTTTTTTTTTTTTTTTAATCCCCTGCTTGGCCAGTTTTCCCATCTATAAAGTGGGGATCCCAGTAAACGGAGACATGTCCTATCTTGACCTTGCACCTTTCGATGGTAATCACCTACTGGCCCCCAGTTTTCACAGAGAAGGAAATGGGCTTGGAACGGTGAAGTGACTTGCCCGAGGTCTCACAGAGAATAGGGGTTCGATCCAAGGCCTCACCCCGCGACACTGTGCCTTCTCTCCTGCAGTGGGAACCCTGGGCCCTATCTGGCTGCTTTTCCACTTTGGGCAGCTGAAACCCACATGGAAATCCCAGCTGCACAGCGCACCCAGGTGTCCCTGAGGGCCAGTGGCAGTGGGTGGCTCTGATGCCCACTGTTTTCCTACACACACCCCCGTCCTGAATTCCATCCCCTCTGGCGACTCCGAGAAACAAGCAGATGGGCAGCCCTGGGTACGGCTGAAGATCCTTTGGAGTCATTTCCTGGTGGGTACCGTATCCAAGGACATCCCACGCCCTGCCAGGAGCTGTTTGGAAATTCTACCAGACCCTGGATCATGGGAAGCAGGCTCTGCTTGTAAATGCAGTTAGGGGCTACTTGTACTGAGCCCCTCAGTGACACGGGGTCTAGGAGAGCTTCTAAGTATATTAGGCTCCCAACTGCTGTGCCTCAGAATTCAGGGGCCCAAACCCTAGGGGACACAGACGGCCACTTCTGTGCTTTCACTACACTCTGCCCAGAGCCCAGGGTCTCCTTCATACCTCCTCACACCCGTAAGGGCACAATAATTGGTCCCTAGAGCTGAAAAGGTGACCCATTGCGATGGGTTTTAAATATTTTAAAATGGTGTTTTTAAAAAAAAATTTTTTTAGGGGCGCCTGGGTGGCGCAGTCGGTTAAGCGTCCGACCTCAGCCAGGTCACGATCTTGCGGTCCGTGAGTTCGAGCCCCGCGTCAGGCTCTGGGCTGATGGCTCAGAGCCTGGAGCCTGTTTCCGATTCTGTGTCTCCCTCTCTCTCTGCCCCTCTCCCGTTCATGCTCTGTCTCTCTGTCCCAAAAATAAATAAACGTTGAAAAAAAAAATTTTTTTTAATAAAAAAAAATTTTTTTTTAATATTTTTTTCTGAGAGAGAGAGCACACACGCATGAGCAGAGGAGGGGCAGACAGAGAGGCAGACACAGAATGCGAAGCAGGCTCCAGGCTCTGAGCTGTCAGCACAGAGTGCGATGCAGGGCTCGAACTCATCAACCTTGAGATCGTGACCTGAGCCAAAGTCCGACGCTTAAGTGACTGAGCCACCCAGGGGCCCCTAAAAATAGTTTTGAAGACATCTAAGCCTTTCTTCAAACAAAATCTTACTCAAAATCCCAGTTATGCAGAACAGATAAAAGGAGAACACACAGTTGACTAGGATCCCAGTCCCCACCCTCCTGTCTGCCTCCTGCCTCCCAAGGCAGCCTCAGGGCCCTTCCGTAGAACCCTAGGCCGGAAGGAAGCCAGTATGCAAACCACTGCCTTGTCAGATGGGGAAAATGCCTGGCCAAGGTTAGACAGGGACATAGTGCAAGGGTGAGGCCCCTTCCAGGAGGGCTGAAAGCCCAAACAAGAGGCAGACAGCCCTTTCCCTGGGCCAAGTCAGAGTCTCTTTGTATGGATTTGCCCCCAAACCAGTATATTTTGGTTGACTTGCTAATTAGTGGTTATTTGATTGGTTAGTTGGTCTGTGTTTTGGTTGGGTGATTGATTAGTTGCTCACTGGATGATTGAGTGGTTAGTCAGCTAGTTGGATGGTCAGCTAGCTAGTTGATTACATGGTTAGTTGTTTCTTAATGGCTGGTTGAACAAAGGAGTGAGTGGATGCCTTCGTGATTGCATATTCCAGTGCTTTGGAGAAGGCTCTGAGACAGGGTCGTGTCTAATGTTAGAGGCACCGAGCAGATGGCCTGGGACATGGAAGGAAGAGGGAGGTGCATTCACAGGTCTCAGTATAGACAGGGCAAGTAGTAAAGCTGCTGTTGCCAGAGGTAGTTTGAACCCTTCTTGACCTGGGAGGTGAGTGGCTACACCAATGAATCTGAGGGTCCTGTATAAACTGTAAAGCCTGGTACACAGGTCAGTGGTCCTCTCCCACTGTCTTGGGGCTCCCAGTGCCCCCTGGTTTCCTCCACCCCTTCCCCCAAGCAACCCTGCTCTCTAATCCTTTACCTACCCTGGGGTATCGGTGACAGATAACAGCGCAATGTGTCTAAATAAGTAAATTTTGAGTGAAGGAGCATTCATGGGAGTATTTCAGCCATCTTACAGCCCACGGGACTGGGGTTGGAAGGAAAGATTCTTCTAGGACCCGGTAGTCACCTCCCATGAGCAGCACTCACTCTGATGGAAACGTAATGGTAGAGTTCATGTAACCCTCCCGGTAAACTTCTGTACTAAGCATTCGTATAATCTCCAAAGATGAAGAACCTGAGACTCAGAGGGAGGCAGTGACCCAAGTTCCAACAGGCGGAGAGTGGGGGGCCCAGACTTGAACCCTGTCCCTCAGGTACAAACACCACACTCTTTCACAGCCTTGAGATCACTCAGGTGTCGAAACCGTAATGGGCCCTCCCCAGCCTCCTCTCCCTCCCCTGGGGCTTCTGGATGTCAATCCAGGTGCCAGTGGTGAGCCCAGAGCATCCCCCACCGACAGGCCAGGCACAGCAGGCCACACGATGACCTCCACCATAAAATGAGCACATTTTATGTGCTCCCGACTCTGCCTAATGAGCTCTGAACTCCGTTCTGAGGCCATCATCAATTAATAGGAAAACCCTCAGCCATGGCCACTTCATGCATTTATTTGCAAGATTAATGGCAAATACAGAATTGCTTCTTCACCATGGGGCATTCAGGGGAATCTGGAGACAAGCGGGTGACAGCCCTCTAAATATTCCTCAAGCTCACTCCCGCCTTTTGCCACACCTTTTGTTAGCAGAATGCAGTGTTTTCCTGGCCACGCTTTGCAAGGCCGAGGGGGACGTGCCGAGGGATGGGCGCGATTGTATAGCTGAGAGGAATTTCAGGCCTCTTCCCTCCTCCCCTCTCCCTTTGCCCTTCCCAGGGACGTGGGAAAAGAAGATGCTTCAGGGGGGCCCCAGGTCAGTTTCTTCAGAGACCAGCTTTAAGATTTAATAAAATAATAATAATAGTACATTAACTTGCCCAGATGGGGGGCTCCCTATGAGCCAAGCACTTCACGTCATCTTACTTCATCTTGGCATCAGCCCTGTGAGCCTGGAACAGTTATTATCCCCATTTTGCCGACGGGAGAACTGAGGCACACGATCTCACGGCGACTTAGTGCAGGAGAGCAGACTTGAATCACCGCCATGCTTCGCCACAGCCCATGTGATATTTGCTCCACGAACCTGACTGATCCTTCCCTAGGGGACTTACGAGGTGATCCCCGGTCAGGACTAAAGGAGGGAAGTGGGTCTTGGGAGTCTCTAGGGCCTGAACCCTTTGAAACATCACCAGCCTCTGGGGCTCCCCATTTCCCTTCAAGTCTTCATCTCAGCTGCCCGGTGGTCGAGAGCTCGAGCTCCACGTCAGGCAGGAGCGTCCAGCCTCGGGCCTCCCACTTTCCAGCACGGTGGCCTTGAACCTTCTCGGAGCCTCAGTTTCTCCTCTATAAAAGTGCCAAGTAAGGCGTGTTTGTTTTTTGCGTTTTGCCAAGTAGTAAGTGCTCACGATTTAAAACAACGACAACAACAAAAGTTCTGAACATACACAAGAGGAAAGTCTTTCTCAGACCCCTTGTCCCCACCATCTTCCAAGTTCTCGTCCCCATAGGGAGCCACCATTACCAGCTTCTTACTCATCCCTCTCCAGCAGCCTGCACCAAACTTCCCCACGACGGAGCTGTTCCACGCCTGCACTCTCCAAACTCCTGGCTACTGAGCCCTTGAAATGCGGCTCATGGGATGAGAAACCAAGTTCTGGCTTTTCCTTCATTTAAATTTAAGTTGCTGCACGTGGCTAGTGGCTGCCTTCTTGGACAGCACAAGTCTAGAGACCCTGACCTCTAACATCCATGGAGGAATGACTGTGTGCAAGGTCCTACCCTGAGCACGTCCCATGAATTGTTAACCCCTAGTCTGCACGAGAACCCCATGAGTAGGTACGATAGCACCTTTCTTCTCTCTGGAGAAACTGAGGCACAACGAGATTACGTTCTTGAGAGGTCACTCTCCCGGGACTTGGAGGAGCTACAATCTGAGCCCAGGCTGTCTGACCCCAGAGCCCGGGATCTTAGCTACCGTGATGCGGGCGTCACCATAACCATAGGCACAGCTTAGACGAGAGTGTACACTGAGCTTAGCATGTTGTCCGGCATGGAATAGGTCCTGGGAACCTACCCTGACCTACCCTAATCAGGTTCCTCTCCTCTCTGCTCTCTGTTTAGGCCCACTTACCCCCACCCCTGGGCCCTCGCTCATGCTGGGCCCCCTCTCCAGCATGCTCCCCTCAATCCTTCCACTCAGCCAAATCCTGCCCAGCGGTCAGGCACCAAGGATGGGATAAAGCGGATCAGAGGTGTGAGTTGGCCTGACCTGAAGAGGTGGGGGAGGGCGTGGGGGGACTGGTGACAGAGCTCGGACAGGACTGCAGATCAGAGAGTGCTGGCCAAGCCACCTCCCAGCAGGACACCGAGTAGGTGTGTGAGCTGGAGGTTAGGTAAGCAGGGCTGGGACAGGACATCGACTTCGGAGTGCCAAATATTACTTTAGATCTGATTTAATACACGGTAAGGGGCCGGTGTTGATGTAGTCATGCATTTAGCAAACATCTATGAAGCACCTACTTAACTGATCAGTAATCATTGGGGGGGCCACCTGGCAGTTAGCCCCCGCGAGACTGTGCTAAAGACAGACTGGGCTTCCTGGTGTAGCTCCTCAGTGTCGCCTTTTCTGAGGAAGAGGGGCAACCTTGGGTCCTTTGCCTTCATCCTGTTAACGGGTACTTTGTACACGAATCCACTCAACACCCCATTAAAAAAAAAAAAAAAAGTAAAAACAGGATCACGATCCCATTTTACAGATGGCCAAACAGAGGCTGGGGAAGTGGAGACGATTTGCTCACGGTCACTTGACCTGTTCGTGGGCGGGCTGAAATGAGCACACAGGCCTCAGTCTGGATCCCTTTATCCTGTGTCTAATTGTTCCCACGCAGGGCACAGAGGTCTGTAAATTCCATCTGCCAGGAGGGGGCTTGCCAGCAAGAGGCATCGGGTGTCCGTGGCACTGGCTCAAAGGGCTGCCTTCCTTCTGTGGTGGGGAGGAACCCTTTTGCTTGGCATGCCACCCGCCATTTTCCACCTGGGTGGGTTTTAATCTTGCAGATGACAGATACCTAAGCATCTCACCACCCTGGGGAAAGCAAGAGCTCAAAGCGGCCCAGGAGGAAGGAGCTCTGGGCAGTGCCCTGTGCCTGGGCACAAAGGAGCAGCTGTCATGCTCAGGATCTAAGTGCCTCCTGCACAGGGCCCCTGGGGGGCGGGGGGGGGGGGGAATCAGCAGCAGAGAGGGCACTTCCTGGATCTGGTCTATTTGCCCACTGGAGAAAGAGGGTGGGTCATCTCTATGCATCCAGAAAGGACCTTCTGCTGTCTTGCTTCCCCTGAGTCTGTCTGCCCTCATAACAGTGCCCCTTCCGTCCCTGGCTCAGCTCTGTATCTCGGGGGCTGTGTTTTCCAGCTCCTGGGTCAGCTGGATTCTGTCTGGATTCCACCAATGAGAAGCTTGGGCAGGAGATTCGAGGATGGGGGGAAAGGGAGGAGCCAGGGCATTTCTCCCCTATCCTTCTCTGATTTGGGTGTGAATCTGACACTGTTGGGCTCCTTGGTGGCATCAGTTTCCCCTGGACAAGCCCACTGCCATTCCAAGTTCTGCCAGGGGCCCCCAGCCCTTGGGTGCCGGTCACACCACACCCTCCCTGTGTTTCTCCAGCCCCGGGGGAGGCGGCAGCTTCCTGCTCTCACCAATCCCTGTGTTACACAATCCTTAGTTTGTGTTACCCTCAAAGCAAATCCTGAAACAAAGACTGGGGTGTGTGCAGTCCCTTTGGGAGGTGGTCCCAGAAAACAAGGGAGGGAGGGAGTGGGGAAGTGAGATGGGGAAGGAATACAAGCTCAGAAAGGATGTGTTAATGAGCCTTGACCTTGATAGGCTGCTGGGCGGGCTGCCCACTGGGGCCCTTAGGAGAATCCTTGGGAAATACGCTTCAGAGTCACCCCACTGGGGGAATGAGAAGGTGTGCCATTTATCTACTCGATCCTATCTCCATCGTTTGAGGCTTGCCCCTCTGGGCTACACTTGCAGGCTTCCAAGGCTGGGAGGAAGACCTCACACAGAGAAGCAGAGTCGCGTGGGCTTGGCGTGGAATGGAAAAGATACCGCACAAAAGGACGCGCACACAACCAACGAGCACACGAAAAGATGTTCTACAGCATCAGCCACACAAAAATAAAACCCCAGCGCGATAACACCACCTACCCGTCAGGAGGGCGAAAGTTGAAAAGGCTGACGATACCGAGTGTTGGCGAGGATGTGGGATGATGGCAACTCTCACACACTCCTGGTGGGGATTGTAAAAATGGTACGACCACTTTGGGAAAGTATCTGTCTGTTTCTTCTTCTTTTTTTTTTTTTTTTAACGTATTTATTTACTTTGAGAGAGAGAGAAAGAGCAAGCTGGGGAGGGGGAGAGAGAGAAAGGAGAGAGGAAATCCTAAGCGGGCTCCGTGCTGTCAGTACAGAGCCTGAGGCAGGGCTCGATCCCACAAACCGTGAGATCTCATGACCTGAGTCGGATGCTTAACCGACTGAGCCATCCAGGCGCCCCTGTCTGTTTTTTATCAAGCACTTCCTCTAAGGTGCAGCCACCGCTGTCCTAGGTACAGACTCAGAAAATCTAAAATCACACATCCACACAAAGTCTGCTATGCAAATGTTTGCAGCAGCTTGGTTTATAATAGACCAAGACTGGAGACATCCCAGATGTCCATCAGCGGTGGAATGGATGAAGAAATGGTGGTCCGTTCATATTCAGGGAAACGCCGCTCAACAATAAAAATGAACACATTACTGATACATGCAACAGAAGGGATGAATCTCAACAAATTAAAAATGTCAGTGAAAGAAGCCAATCACCAGCCCGATGATTCCATTTTTATGTGAAACTCTATGGAGAAGACGCGACTAATCTACGATGCTGGAGGTGAGGATACGCCCTGTCTGGGAGCGGAGATGTTAACTGGCTGGAAAGAGAAGTGAGGGAAACGCCTAGAGGTGGAATGTTTCATATCTTGAGCTGAGTGATGGGTCACACCATGATCACAAAGGTAAAAATTCATCATGGGGCGCCTGGGTGGCGCAGCCGGTTAAGCGTCCGACTTCAGCCAGGTCACGATCTCGCGGTCCGGGAGTCCGAGCCCCGCGTCGGGCTCTGGGCTGATGGCTCAGAGCCTGGAGCCTGTTTCTGATTCTGTGTCTCCCTCTCTCTCTGCCCCTCCCCCGTTCGTGCTCTGTCTCTCTCTGTCCCAAAAATAAATAAATGTTGAAAAAAAAAATTCATCGTGTGGTACACTTAGGATTCTGTGCCTTTTATAGAAATCACACGCCTTTGTTTTTAAAAATAAAAATGTAAAATAAAACGAAGGAGAAGTTCCATTCTTAAAAGTCCGGCTTCAAGTCCCCAGCCGGTCGCTGAGGATGACTCTGTAGTTGGGGTCTCCAGCCTCATTAGGCAAAGGTGAGGGAGGGCCCGGGCCAGGCTGAGCTTCTGGAGCTGCCATCGCAGAAAAAAACACTCACTCCCGTCAGTGACTTATGATTAAGAATTTTCCTCCTGGCCTCTGAGTGTTTTACTGGCTCATCCATCAATCTGTCAGGGCGGGCGTCAAGGCAAGAGCCAGAGAAAACTAACAGCTCACACCCAAACAGCCTGAATAATTCAACGCCCGCCACAGCCTCTGGACACTGGGAGCATGAAGCTAATTTTTTATTTATTTCTCAGGCTCTGCAGTTTGTTTTCATGCCCCGGGAGGCTCAGAGAATGGGCATGGGGCTCCCCTGGATCAAGAGAGGATGGGCCACAGCTCCAGAGCGGGGGTATCCCACCCTGACATCTGGGGCGACAAGGGACTGTGGATAAAGCAGGGGCACTGCCAAGTGGGGGCCTTTGAACAGGGGGGAGAAGGAGCAGACACTGGAGTCTCAAGGTTTAGGACCTGGATGAGCCACTTCTCAGCTGTGTGGTCTTGAGCAAGCCAGTCACTTCCTTGAGCCTCAGTTTCCCCAGTTACAAGACGTCCACGGTGATGGGACACTTACATAGCGCTTCTTTTGTGCCAACACCTGTCCTGATCGTTTACATACTTTAACTCATGTAATACTCAAGCGTCCCTGTGCAGTACTTAACGACATCACCCCCAGCATGAGCCCAGCATGAGCCCAGAGCTCATCCTAAGGAATCAAAGCACCGACCTCATAGGATGAGGATTAAAGGAGATAAAGATCTTACAGATCCCCCCCCCCCCACATCATGCGGTGGGTGTTCGTAAAACGTAGCCACTGCTATTGTTATTAAAATCTCTCTCAGGATCATTGTGTTGCTTGGGTATAACAACAAATATATGAGGTTGGTGGCACTGTGTAATTGTAGATGAGGAAACTGAGGCAGAGAGAGACGTAACATGGCTTACCCGAGGCCATATACGTTCTCCCTAATGATACTGCTCTGTCCTCAGATCCACATCAGCTCCCTGTATGGAGCTGTTGAGACTGAGTTCCATGTTCTGTAGGCCAAACAGACCCCCACACACAGACTTTCCTTTCAAAAGAAAGACCTGGGTTCCAATCCCACATCTGCCACTCCCCAGTTGTGTGGTTAGAATAGGATCCCTCACTTCAGCTTCCTTGTCTGTGAAATAGGATGAAATGATCAATTACATGGGGATTAAGAGCACACCTGGCTCGTTCTGTTGGTTGACCATCTGACTCTTGATTTCGGCTCAGGTCGTGATCCCAGGGTTGTGGGATCAAGCCCCACATTGGGCTCTGCACTGAGCATAGAGCCTGCTTAACATTATATCTCTTTCTCTCCCTCTGCCCTTCTCCCCTGCTCCCTCTCTCTCAAAATTAAAAAAAAAAAAAAAAAAGCAAACTTGGGTGACAGAGTGACCTGGGTTTTGTTACCAGGCTGCCACTCACCAGCTGCAGAACCTTGGACATGCTGACTTCTCTCAGCCTCAGTTTTCCCATCTGTAAAATGGGGACTCATAATCCCAACCTTATAGGGCGGTGCTTAGCATTCCATGAGGTAGTGTAGGGAAAGCCCCTTAGCCCAGGGCCAGGCACCTGAACAAAAGGTGCCATTAGCATCAGTCCTAGGCGTTCCTATCTGCCACCATCATTTTTGCAAAGGATCTTGGGAGATGTAGAGGTGGCCTGAGAGACAGAAAGGTCTACCCGGCCACCACCCCCCCCCAACCTAGGAAAGGTTTGTGACCTCCAGGAAGGGGTGCCACCACAAACACTCTGGGCTCTTTGGAGATGGAAAGCAGTGGGAGACTTCTTGCTTTATGTCACATTACAAGGGATGCTCCCGCAGTCCTGGCGGTGTGTCCCTTCGGGTGAATGAGGTACTGGGTGGCACTTCCAGGACTTCTAAGTCAGAAGCCATTCTGATAGAGGACAAATAGCCTTGTGGCTGCAGCCCCCTGAGCCCCGGGCTGGTCTATTCCACTTGCATCCATTAGTTACTTATTGAACATTGAAGGTGAGCCAGACCTAGTATTGGGCAAGTCAGACAAGGAAGTTCCCAGCCACTAGGGCGCTCCGGCATGGGCTTCTTTCTTTTCAGAAGCTATCGCTTTGGGGAAACTGAGGCAGATCAGTGGCTCTAAGTCTTCTTCCCTCTCAGGACAAGGTGGAGAAAGCTAAGACTCCCAATGATCTCCTAGGAAGAAGCGGTCCAGAGTGATCAAACCCTCCTGCCTCAGGAAATACCAGATAACTCCTCATTACTGGCTGCTCATCTCTCCAGCAGAAAGTTCTGGTGAGGAGTAACAGGAAGGATGCTCTAGATCGGTGGTTCTCAAACTTTGGTACGTCAGAACCTCTTTCAGAGTTTTGTAAAGCAAAGATTGCCAGGTCCACCCCAGAGTTTCTGATTCACTAAGCGCGGGGAGGTGCCTGAAAACTTGCCTTTCCGACAAGTTCCTAGTGACGCTGATGCTGCTGATCTGGCAACCCCACCTTGGAGAGCAACAAACCGGATGAAAGATGAGAAAATGAGGTTAAAATATAGCCCTGCCATTTCCTGGCAGTGTGACCTTGCACAATCTACTTGGCCTCTCTGAGACCCAGTTTCTTCATTTGAAAATGGGGTAGGGGCACCTGGGTAGCTCAGTCAGTTAAGCATCCAGCTCTTGATTTCGGTTCAGGTCATGATCTCACTGTTCGTGGGACTGAGCCCCACATCATGCTCTGCACTGACAGTGCAGAGCCTACTTGGGAATCTACCCCCGCCCCCCCCCCACCCCCTGATCCTCCTCTCTCTTTCTCTCTCCAAATGAATAAACTTTTTAAAAATGAATAAAATTGGGTAAGTCATGTCTACCTGACAGACTTAAGATCAGAGACAATAAACATTGATACTTAGGAGGCCCTCAACAGAAGGACACCCCAGGTGACAGTTCCAAGATCGATGAAAAATAATGCTTTCAGGGAAGGCCACCACCACCAAAACAACCCCCTGGAATTCATTTTTCGGAACCAATGGTTTCACAGAGAGACGAGTGGTTTCACAGAGCAGAGTTCTGTGAAGTCAGAAGCGAGAGCCAGGGACTGAAGAAATCACAGGAAACGCTCAGCATCACATTAAGCAGAAGGGATGCCCAGATTTGTCTGTGCACACAGAACAGTGTTAACCTAAAGAATCAATTAACTCCCTGGAAGACAGGCCGTCTAACCCCAGGGCACCCAGCAAGGGCCTGCCCACCCCAGCTGCCCTGAGCACCACGGGAGCAAATCTTCCAAGTCCTTTTCTTTCTAGTGCCCTCATGATTAAGAACAAGATGCATCACTGGGCTTCTCAATCAGGGGGCGACTCCATTACTGATCTTCAGGTGGCAAAACATCATTGGCCATGTTGTCCTGGGCAGGGAGGACAAATGATAGCTGCGTTTCATAAGCTGCAGGTAAATGATGTTCCGTTGCAATGTCATCTTTTATTGCAATGGCAAATCTGAGCTCTGGGCCTCAGTTTGACCTTACTGCTCCGATGTTGTATAATGCTTAGTACGATATTCTGAGGGGAAATCAGGAACAGGGATCAGAATGGGATCCAGAAAGGCTGGAATTTGGACAAGCTGTAGGGACTGAGCTAGGAGGGCAGGTCCACGTCAGCACCACAGACAGCGCCAAGCAGCTGGGCTTCTCTGGGGGAAATTGCTTGACTCTGTGTGAAGGCCAACGTCCATACAGTAGTAACATTCACCCTGTAGTCTGAATCAGGGTTTCTCAGCCTTGGTACTATTGACATTTGGGGCCAGGTAGTTGTGGAGGGCTGTCCTGTGAATTGTGTTTAGAAGCATTCCTGGACTCTACCCACTCCACCCCCAAGTTACGACCGTAAAAAATTTCTTCAGCCATTGCCCAATGTCCCCAAGGGGTGAGGACAAACTCATCACTGATCTAAGTGAACAGTATTCCCTGGGGTTTTACAGTATGCACGTGAGACCACCCATCCATATAGCCCTAATCCTAAAACCGCCTTTCCGGACTTAGAGAGTCCAGGCACCTCTAGTCTTTTCTCTTCTGGTAGGAAGTCATAAACAGGTTAAGACACATGTAAACAAGTAAAATAAGTGAATAAAATAAAAAGTGCAATAAGTGGCATGAAAAAAATAACCAAACGGGGATGTGATCAAAAAATAATGGGAGAACATGTGCACTGGACAAGGGAACCCTCGTGCATTGCTGGTGGGAATGCAAGCTGGTGCAGCCACCAGGGAAAACAGTATGGAGGTGGCTCAAGAAATTAAAAATAGAACTACCCTATGATCCAGCAATCCTGCTTGTGGGTATACACCCGAAGAAAGTGAAATCACTAACTTGAAAAGATACACACACCCCTATGTTCATTGCAGCATTATTTACATGGGCCAAGACATGGAAACAACCTAAGTGTCCATCAATGGATGAATGGATAAGAAAATGTGCTAAATATATATATATATATATTATCATTATATTAATGTATATAATTATACATTAATATATTATATTATAATTACATCATCATTATAATCACCATCAACACAATATCATTATATTAATTATATGTATAATTATATTATACATATTAATATACATATATTAATGTATATACACATAATATTATATATACACATAATATAATAATTAATTATACATATAATTAATATAATGATATTACGTAATAATATACATAATGGATTATTATTCAGCTATTAAAAAGAATGAAAGCTTATCATTTGTGACAGTATGATGGACCTTGAGGGTATAATGCTAAGTGAAATAAGGCAAACAGAAAAGCAAACACTGTGCAATCTCACTTATATATGGAATCTAAAAACAAAACAAGAAACAAGCTCATTGATACAGAGAATAGATCGGTGGTTGCCAGAAATGGGATGTGGGGATAGGAAAAATGGGTGAATTCAGGGGGACAAAATGTACACGCTCCCAGTTATAAAATGAAGTAAATGGGGATGTAATGTACAGCATAGTGAGTATAGTTAAGAATACTGTATTGCATGTTTGAAAGTGGCTAAGAGAATAGATCTTTAAAATCATCCCTCTGGAGGACAGTATGGAGGTTCCTCAAAAAAACTAAAAATAGAACTAAAAACTAAACAAACCACAATCCAGCAATTGTACCATTAGGTACTTACCCAAAGGATACAAAAATACAGATTCGAAGGTATACATGCACCCCGATGTTTAGAGCAGCACTATCAACAATAGCCAAAGTATGGAGAGCCCAAATATCCCTCAACTGATGAGTGGATAAAGAAGATGTGGGGGGCGCCTGGGTGGCGCAGTCGGTTAAGCGTCCGACTTCAGCCAGGTCACGATCTCGTGGTCCGTGAGTTCGAGCCCCGCGTCAGGCTCTGGGCTGATGGCTCGGAGCCTGGAGCCTGTTTCCGATTCTGTGTCTCCCTCTCTCTCTGCCCCTCCCCCATTCATGCTCTGTCTCTCTCTGTCCCAAAAATAAATAAAAAAACGTTGAAAAAAAATTAAAAAAAAAAAAAAGAAGATGTGGTACGTATATGTGTGTGCGTGTGTGTGTGTGTGTGTGTATCCATCCCCCCTCTTTTTTTCCAAAAACTAACAGTGTTTCTACAGCTCATGAAAGGTCCCCATATTTCTAGCCCTAAGAGAAGATCAAGGAGACACCACACATTTTACAGCATCCAGGGAACGAGGTCTGCCCTCCCTTAAGCATATATCTTGCCCTAGATCCTAAGGAGTTATTAAGCTTTTGAGAGCACCTTGTGACTTAGTAAGATGGTGGAGTGTGGGGAGAGGAGAGAGAAAATAACAATGTGCTGTGGATTTATGACCATGTAATTCAGTTCTCCTGCTTGGATCATTGTCTCTTCCCCCAAGCGTCCTTCAAAAGTCAGGGATTTCAGCACTTTAAGAAGAACCGCTCATGGTCCTACCCTCCGAAGGGGACACTCGGGACATCTCCAGCTTTCCTGCTTGGTGAGTGTAGCACTGGGGGATGGTGAGGTCTTGTGAGGAGTTCCCAAAGCCACCGTATGAAAAAGCAATCCTAGAAACCTAGCCATCTTCCCTTTCCTAAATGCACATCTTTATTCATCACTGCCTGAAAAAATATATCAAGCCGACGGCTTGATTCCCAGGGAATCTCAAGGAAGAAATGGACATAGCTTCAGACCTTGGCAAAGGCAATGAACACTAAATTCCAGGGAAGAGGATTACAATGGTAACACCTATGCACTGGAGCTCTGTAGTCAAACAGAACCGGGTTCAAACCCCACCTCTTCCACTTGTTAGCTGTGAGATGCTAGGCAGTTGATTTTACCTTATTAGCTTGAGTTCCCTTATACGCAAAATGGAAATAATAGTCACATCTATTTCATAGGGTTCCAGAAGGGACGGGAACAAAATAAGATTCAGATAGAATGTAAGCATCATAAGAACAGGTCCTGAAATTATGTCATTGTAACCACGTATCTTGCACATATACATATTGGCTACGTTAATGATTTGATGAGTGAGTGTCTGGGGGCAATAATTGATAAACCAGAGGAAAGGGGACGCTTGTTCCACAGCAGCAGAAATGTTAGTAACACTTTCCCCTGGGGTAACAGGAAAACTGGATAACGTGTGTAGTCACAGATGACACCTGTTTCTTCCCGATGCTTATGATAACATGCAAGAGGAGAGGGGCAAGTTAAAGGAATGGCCATTAAACCGAAAGGGAACCAGGGCTTGATAGTTTTGGAAGCTGCCTGTATCTCCAGATGGCAAAGGATGCTAAAATTACATGTTTCCAGGCAGAGATCAAATCCAGGAAATAGGGTATAAAAATGAGGTTGGGGTGTGACTGTAAAATCCCTTACCAATGCCCCAGAAGACCTAAGATAATACTGCAAATAACTCATCAGTTGAACCACACGGATTTCATAACCTTAAGGGTACTGTGCCTCGGCTGCCTTGGGATTTGTCAGCAGATGCTCAAGGTAGACCAGAGTTTATCTCAATGAGATTCACGGGTGTGGTGGCTTGGTTTTGGTTTTTTGTTTTGTTTTGTTTTTAACGGAATGAACCTGTCATAAGATTCACAAAATCTTTAAGAGAAATGTATTGGCAACAACACAGGCAGCTTGGATTGAAAGAGACGAGAATCACACAGATTAAAAGGAGGCCTTTGGACTCCCACACTTCTACAGAAAGAAAGCAGGACGAGAAACCAGTTCGTCTGCAAACATGCGCTTCCTGTGTTTCACGGGGAAGGAAGGATGAATCAGAGAGTGAAACCAAGAGCTGTAGAGATCTGTCCCCAGACCTTGGGTCCCCATTTTAAAAACTGTCAATTTGGGGGGCTCCCAATTTTAAAAACTGTGCCTTGGACTATATTTAAGAATTGCAATGGACCAGTAATCCCTGGGTGTTTCTTTCATCACCCCCCACCTTTGGAATAGGAGTTGTCTATACATTTTACCCCCTGCCTTCCTCTACTACATGTCATGTATAGAAGTCAGTTCACAGGTCTCAGAGAGAGGGAAGCAAAACTTAAGGAGCTGTACCAAGGAAACCACATCTGGGAATCTTCATCCAGACCTACACTTGATTCAGATGATGGGATTCTGATTTTGAGCTGCTGCTGTAATGGGATGCAAGTTTTAGGAGCTGTTGGTGGGGAGGTGGGGGGAAGGAGTGTATTTTGCACGTAGGAGGGACGTGAGTCACCGGGGATGGGAGGGCCCGCTGTGTGAGCCACTCTCCAAGATGGCTCTCGCGTAGTCCTCTCCTACGCCGCACAGGGCTGACCTGCGTAACCACTAGGATATGACAGAAATGACAATGGGTGGGTTCTAAGGTCAGGTTGTTTTAAAAACTGCAGCTCCCATCTGGCTCTCTCGTGGGTCACTCTTGGGAGAAGGAAGCTACTCTGCGGTGAGGGTCCTGAAGCGATCCTGCGGAGAAGTATGTGGCAAGGAGCTGAGGTCTCCCGCCAACAGCTAGGACCAACTTGCCAGCGGTGTGAGTGAGCATTTTGGAAGTAAGTCCTCCCCCTACGGTCAAGCCTTCAGATGACCACCAGCCCCAGATGCCATCATGACTGCAACCTCATGAGAGACCCTGATCCAGAACCACCCAGCTAAGCCGCTCCTAAGTTAATAACCCACAGCACCTGTGAGATAATACATGTTTACTGCTATGTTAGGGCTAAGTTTGGGGGTAATTTCTTGAGTGGCAACAGAGAACTAATACAAAATTTCCAAAGCATGCAACCCCTTTCTTGGAACAAACTGAGGCTTAATAAAATACATGCCTGATGACATTATTAATAGAGATGAGTTTTGCCCTTGAACAATTCAAGACTTAGCACCCTCCTCTTGCATATTACTTTAAGCATCAAGAAGAAACAGGTGTCACTTACAACATTCTGCTTGGGGATCTCCTTATCTAGATTACCCACTAGACTACACACATTATCCAATTTCTGTGTTACCCCAGGGGAACGTGTTACTCGACTCTCTGCTACCACATAGCAATCACCCCTTCCCTCTGATTTATCATTTATCCATGCGTGCACACTCTCATGAAATCATTCACAATGTTCCTGGCAGAGGGAACAGCATGTGCGAAAACCTTCAGGTGACAGTGGGCAAAGATTAGTCAAGAAAGTGGAGACACTGTTGGCCTGAATCAAAGAGCCTAAGGGGCTGGAGCAGAGGTGGAGAGAGGAGAGGCCAGGGCCTGAAGGGCCTCGTAGGTCTTTAGCAGAAGTCTGGGCTTTATCCAGGGCAATAGGGAGCCATAGAAGAGCATAAACAGGGGAGGGATAGAGGCGCGTCTTAGGAAGATCACCCTGGCGGCAGTGGGGAGCATGGTGGGAGGGGGTAACAGCACAGACAGCATGACCAGGGAAAGGTGGTCAGCCTGGAATGGTGACTGACTTGAAGGGTATGGCAAGGTAGACAGAGGATCCCGCCTTCAACAGCCAGTACAGGGAGAGGCAATTAAATTCCTGGCTGTAATTATTTTTATAAATGAACACATAAGCCAGGGGGAGGTTGGAATCAGGGACTTTGGTCTTATGTCCATTTTCATGTGTTCCCCCTCCTCCCAGGGCTCTGCCTGGAGTGGACAAGGGGACAGGCTGGCCTGGGTCACCCAGCTCCCTCCAGCCACCTGGCCCGGAAATAACTGCATTTGCCTGCTCCCCGAGGCAGCCCCGACCCAGATGAGGAAGACCCGGAGGCAGGGCAGCCACAGCGGCTGGGGGTGCTCCTGAGTTAATTGAGAGCACACGGGATGAGCCGCTGCCCTGTTTTCATCTCGATGGATCTAATTAGGCAAGCAGCAATCGTGCTACACGGACTGGCCCAGCGGACCAAGGCCACGGCTGGATGCCCGGGGACCTAGGCACGAGGCACAGCAGTCTCTGCTGAGATCATTGTCTTTCTTGAAAGAGACTGGGGTGGGAGGCAGTGTGGCCAGGGCTTGTGGGACACAGGCGACTAGAAGAAATCAGATTTCCACGGACGCAATCGTGAAGTCATGCCACAGTTCCCCAAGATCTACTGAGTCTTTCTAGAGCTCCCACAAGGGAGCCGGGTACTGTTCCGGGAGCTGGGGACACAGCTTTGAATGAGACAGACCTGTCCCTGCCCTCCTGGAGATTACATTCTAGCAGAGTGACAGATGTTATAGAGATGTGTAGGAGGGTTTATTATTGTCAGTTCCATTTTGCAGATGAGGACATTGAGGCCCAGAGAGGCGGAGTGACTTTTTCAAGGTCACCCATTAGGGAAGTGGCAGAACTGGGATGTGAAGCAGAGATGCTCGGGCTCACCAGGCAGAGGGTTGCACAAGTGTCCTGTGGCGGGAAAGAGGCTGAGTGCGGGAGGTACTACTAGGAGTCGGGGGGCCGGAGGGCAGAGATGGGGGGTCCGGGCTGATGCTAGGAGGGGAGCAGGTGGGAGTTGGAGCCAGACTACACAGAACGTGTCAGACATGTCAGGGACATATGTCTTTATTTTGAGGGCAACAGGGAGCCACAGAAGGGTTTTAGGCAGGGGAGGGATGTAATCAACTTTGATTCTTACTCCGCCTAGCAGAAATAGCAAGTCAGTACCAGGACAGACATTTGACCAATGAGGAACCCGAGGCCAAAAGAGATGGACTGACTCAACAGAAGAGGCTGGGAGGGTTTGGAGGGGCACACGGGCTGGGGGACCTTGGGCAAGCCCCTTGATCCCTCTGGGCCTCCACTTGCCTGTCTATAAAACGGAAAGCTAGGGTGATCCCCAAAGACCATTTTAGCTCTGACCTGCTAACATCATGGGGCTTCTTTCTTCTTCTTTGTGTGCTTCCTTCCATCGAACGGCATATAAAATCCCCACTAAGTGCTAGGCACCTGCTAACATCACTGGGCTTCTTCTTTGTGTGCTTCCTTCCATCGAATGGCATATAAAATCCCCACTAAGCGCTAGGCACCATGCTGCTTCCAGCCCCACCACGGGAGGAAGATCGCAGACCACTGTCTGCTTCTTTCTTGTCCCTGCACTGTGTCCCAAACCGAGGGGGTAACCTACGCCTGCCAAGCTCACCCAGGGCTCCCACCTAACGCCAGCCCCGAGCCACACGCTCCAACAGCTGTGGCCACAGCAGGCCTTCCGTCTCCACTCGGGATCATTTTTCCCTCCGAGGAAAACAGATGGAGAGACTTGGAAGGAAACACAGCCCAGCCCCTAGCCCGGAGCTCTGAGTTCTGGGACGGGAAGACAGCCAGAGCTAATTCCGACACCAGCTGCCTCACTTGGGCTCCAGGTTCCAAGGCCAGCTCCCCGGAGACTTTTCCTGCCTCTCCGCAGGCCATGGGGAGCTCAGATTTCATTTCCTCGAGCTCTGGCCATTCCAAGCCCAGCTCCCCCTTCCGTTGCCACAGCACCATCCCCCTGGCAGGTGCACTGGAGAGGCCTCCCCTCAGCTCTTTCTCCAAGGACTTCAGGAGGCAGATGAAGCCCCCGCGGCCCCCCCCCCCCCCCCACAGACCTCCATCCACCCCGGGATCCAGGAGCCATGGCCTCCACTTCCCCTGGAGACCTGGCTCAGAACTAACGCTGCTTAGAGGACAGTTTGGGAGAGGAATTTATAAACAATTATAAAAAGCTTGGAAATGTACAAGCCCCTCATCCCAGCAACATCTTTTCTAGAAATGTATCTTAGAGAAAGAGTTGCCCTCGTAAAGTCTTGTATTTCTCTATAATTCAAAAATCCAAGAGACTTTGAACGTGTTTCCGTAAGTTTGGAGCCAACCCTCGTTTGACCGCAAAACCGACCCTGAACTAATGCGAGGCTATTCACGGAGCTCACTTTATCCCACTCAGTGGGAATATTTATGAGTTTCCCTAAGAATGTATCAGTATGTTTGATTATATGGTGCTGCCCTGAGCCCCCCTAGTGGTATCACATAGAATATGTTGTGCATACCCTATTATCTGTCTGAAGCCACTGAGTCCCAAAACGTGGGTAGCCCCAGGGGGGTTGGATACGGGATCGTGGACCTGAACTGGCAAAAAGCGGAGACAACCCAGAAACCCACCCACGGGGGACTAAGGAACACGTTGGTACAGCAGTAACAGTAGCAAGATCAGAGCCAACCTTCCAGACAGGACCTCTCATTATCCCGGTTTTGCAGATCCGAACATCGAGGTTCTGTGAGGATGTGTCGCTTTGCCTAGGACAATGACCCTCACGGAGAAAGAATGAGGTAGCACTGACGCGAAAAGAAATGAGAAACCGCCAAGCTGCACAGTTGATTTTTTTTCTTCATGTTTGTTTACCTTTGAGAAAGAATGTGCCCGTGAGCTGGGGAGAGACGAAGAGAGAGGGGGACAGAGGATCCAAAGTTGGGCTCCGTGCTGATAGCAGCAAGCCCGATGTGGGGCTCAACTCACAAACTGGGAGATCATCGCCTGAGCGGAAGTCGGACACTCAGCCTACTGGGCCAACCAGGCACCCTGTGCATTGTTGATTTTTTTTTTTTTTTTATAAGGCAAACTGTCTGAGAATGGAGTGCAAACCTGTTACATGCAAACCTGTGTGTGCATGTAATCTATGCATACACGATATATGATACACAGTAGCGGTTTTCTGTGTCAGTTTGGCTGGGCTACGATACCTCATCATTCAAATTCAAACCTGGCAGCACCATTTTCGGTGCTGCTGTGAAGGCATTTGCTTGTTTGTTTTATTTTTCTCCTTTCTCTATTTATACATAGTAAAATAAGGGCTCTGGGAATAATTTCCTTTCTCTTTTTTGCTTGTGTCTTGCTCCAAACTGAATCTTATGTGGCAACCCGTGTCGGCCTTTGTTTTTCAAAATGACTCTCCCTCCCAACCCCCACCCTGTGTTCGGTCCTGTGGCGAACCTGTCCATCAAGAGGACCCCCCGCCTTCCCTTGGTTCCAGGGTGGCAGGTGTTCCAAGCTCAGTCTGTTACTATGAAAGTATTTTGTAAGCATAAGAGAGTGTTGAGAACTGAGAGCAAACTGAGGGTTGATGGGGGGTGGGAGGGAGGAGAGGGTGGGTGATGGGTATTGAGGAGGGCACCTTTTGGGATGAGCACTGGGTGTTGTATGGAAACCAATTTGACAATAAATTTCATATATAAATAAAAATAAAAAAAAAGAGGGGCGCCTGGGTGGCGCAGTCGGTTAAGCGTCCGACTTCAGCCAGGTCACGATCTCGCTGTCCGTGAGTTTGAGCCCCGTGTCGGGCTCTGGGCTGATGGCTCGGAGCCTGGAGCCTGTTTCCGATTCTGTGTCTCCCTCTCTCTCTGCCCCTCCCCCGTTCATGCTCTGTCTCTCTCTGTCCCAAAAATAAATAAACGTTGGGAAAAAAAATTTAAAAAAAAAAAATAAAAAAAAGAAAGTATTTTGTAGATGTCACCGATGTTTATAATCAGTTTCTTTTTTTTTTTTTAGTTTATGTATTTATTTTGAGAGACATGGGGGTGGAGAATCACAAGCAGGATGCACACTTAGCACAGAGTCCGATGTGGGGCTCGATCCCACAAACCATGAGATCATGACCTGAGCCCAAATCAAGAGCCGGACGCTTAAATGACTGACCCACCCAGGTGCCCCATGATCAGCTGATTTTCAGTAAAGGGGATTATCCTACGTGGTCTGGGTGGACCTGATTCAATCAACTGAAAGGCTTTCCGAGGAAAACTGAGGTTTCCAAGAAGAAATTCTACTCGTGGACGGCAGCTTCAGCGCCTTCCAGAGAGTTCCAGCCTCCTCTTCCCGATAGCCCGCTCCATGGAGGTCAGACTTGCCCAGCCAGTCCCCACAATCACATGACCAATTCCTTGCAATCAAGCTCTCACTGTAGATCTCCCACCGGGTCTGTTTCTCTGGTTGAATCCTGACAGATACTCTGTGTAACTGAACGTTTTCTTCTGTCTCAACTCCTCCCACCCATGGGGTGTATCCTGCCCTTTGGGAGATACTGAGAGGGTGGGCCCCCATCTGAACGGAACACGGGAATACCTCGGAGTGGGCACTCTGTGCAGGACCCTGTACCAAGGATTGTCCGACTACCACCCTGTGAGGTGGGTACTGTGATTAGTCCCACTTTACAGATGAGGAAGCTGAGTCTCAGAGAGGTTAAGTCACTTCCCCAAGCACACACAGACACCTATGACTCTATTCTGCCTGACCTCAACACGTGTGCTCTTCACTACCAATTCGCCAGCTCAGAAATATCTCCCTAGACAAAACAGGGAAGACAAAGGAGGACTTTTGACTGTCCCCTCCAACCATGTGATTTGCAGATAAGCTGAGAACAACGCAGATGACCAGGGCTTGTATCTCAAGGTGGGGGCAGTAGTTACCATCACCAACCAGCTCTGTCTCCTGCCTACCCTGTCCTTTAGTCTCCAAAAAGGGTCAAGCTAGTGGCCATGTGTCCATTCTCCTGAAACTGACCTCTCTTCCCAGTCAGCAGCAATGGCAAAACAACCGTACTGACAATGCTCCATTCAGCACCAGCCTCTGACAGATGAACGAAGGGCCAGGCGTCCTCGTATGGGAGAGAGAAAGCTGGACGAGGACCCAGGACACCTGGCTTCCGGCCTGATTCCACCACAAAAGAGTTGCGTGGCCTTGGTCACGGCACCGAGCCCCTCAGAAGCCAAGACTGGGAGAAAGCAAGAACCAAGCATTTTTACACTAACAAGTCCCAAGACTATTACCTCCATCTCACAAATGAGGAACTGGGCTGGGAGGTCACATGGCTTGCTCTCCTCACACGGCCAGTAATTGGCAAGGCTGAAATGCGAACCTCAACCCACTGACTCCAGAGCCCAAGGTTACAGGGCCCCTTTGCAATTCCATGGGCCCCAGAGGGCCTTCAAGGCAGCGGGAATTCTGACATATGGGAGCCAGCTTGGCTTATTTCGCTCTGAGCGGAGGGTTTATTGATCTCCCTGCAGCTACAGAATGGCCCACAGTTGGGGAATTACTAAACAAGAAAGCACAGCAGCCTCTGACTTATGAGATGCATGGACCCATACCAGGCAAGCCAATCAACCGGCAGAAATTTGCATATTCATGAAGCCTCATAAATAATGCAGAAATGACAAGCAGGATTGATGCTTGCCACCAGACATCAAGTCCTGGCCCTCTGAGCAGGGGGTCTCAAACTTGAGTGTGGGAATCGCCTATGGGGCTTGCTACAATGATGCCTTCAGGGTGTCCATTCAGACAGTCTGGAGTGACACTCAAAAAGTCACATTTCTAATCACTTCCCAGGCGGTGCTAATGTGGCTGATGGTCCAGGAACCGCAATTTGGGAACCACTGCTGCTGACCTCACTCACCTTCGCTCCCCCTCGGGAAGGAACTGACCTCCCCACCCCTGTGGGATGCCAGGTGGAGTCCTAGATTTGCTGCCCACGAGCTTAGTGATTCCAGGCAAGTTCCTTAAGTCTTTGGTCCTTAGTCTCTGTGTCTGTAAAATGGGACAACAGTACCCACCTCAAGGGGCTTCTGGGAGGACTGAAGGAGAAGAGGCACAGAAAGTGCTGGCCCAGGGCCGGCAATATAATAAAAAAAAAAATGTTTTAAAAATGACAGCTTTTACAAAGGAAATGTCCAGCCATGACTCACAGTCTAAGTCCTTTTTGACTATCATATTACTGCTTTCAGTTAAAAAAAAAAAAAAAATCCAGACATACAGGACAATTGCAAAAAATAAAAATAAAGCTCCTGGAACTCTCATATAGTTGGCAAACACCAAGTGCTCAAAATTAATGTGGGGACAAAGCAACATCATGTACCTCCTGATATGACTCACTGAGGAGGACACAGTGTCATTCTGCAACATGTTCCCCCAAAATGTACAACAACTTGAATCTCATCCCAAGGAAATAACAGACAAATCCACACAGAGGGTACCTTTTGCAAAGGAACTGGACTGAAATCTTCCAAAATGTCAAGGTCATGAAAGACGATGAAGGACTGAGAAACTGTTCGAGACTGAAGGAGACCAAAGGAGCATCAGGAAAGTAATACTATACTTATATGTGTGTTTACATATACATGTATACCTTTAGAGAGAGAGCGTGATAAAGCTAATATGGGGAAATATTAACATTTGGGGAATTTGGGTAGAAGAGCATGTGGAATTTGTCACAAAGCATAGTGATGACAAGTTGCCATGGACCTGAAGTTACTATAGACTGAATCCTGAGGTTGAGTAAAGCAGAAGAATGGGAGCCCATGGGAATGCATGGTGCTATTCTCATGTCTCTCTGGGCCTTTTTTTTTTAAGAGAGAGAGAGAGAGAGAGGCAGAGGGAGGGACAGAGAGAGAGGAGAGGAGAGGAGAGGAGAGGAGAGGAGAGGAGAGGAGAGTTGAGGAGAGGAGAGGTGAGGAGAGGTGGGGAGGGGAGGGGAGGGGAG
>NW_024412422.1:3031139-3080080 GCF_014898765.1 Herpailurus yagouaroundi | reverse complement strand
GGAGGGGAGGGGAGAGGAGAGAGACAGAATCCCAAGCAGGCTGCACGCTCAGCATGGAGCCCAATGCAGGGCTCGATCCCACGACCCTGGGATCATGACCTGAGCTAAAATCAGGAGTCTTATGCTTAACCAATGGAGCCACCTCTACGGTTCTTACACATGGGCTACTGTCTCATGGTATTGTCAGCTCAGCCAGCATCTATGCATCTAACACAGCCCAAGTAGGCAATAAATACTCACTGAAGTCAGTTCAGCTAAACTGGTATTTACCCAGCAGGTGCTGTCCTGGACACTGGGTGAACGACGGTAACGAGAATAGACACTGTCACTGTGCGAGCACCCCATGGGCAAAAGGGGACATTCTTCAACTGATAGCCTATCACTCCATTTCGACTGTGGTCACAGTAACCAACATGTTAGGAGGGTGGAGTGTATCACTGTTTTCTAAGATTTAAAGATCCTTTTGATGGGGGGGGGGAGGGGGCACACAACACACGAACAGATAGATGAAAAACCAAAGTCTTCGTTATTGCATCTCCAAATGAGGAGAAGCCATCACACAGGGCTACGTGAGGAGTTACACCCAGAGGCAGGTAACAGTAAGCTGGGGCTATAGGAGCTTATGTGTAGCAAGGAGGGTTGAAGGTAGCTGGTTTCCAGGCTCCCTATGGGCTGTCTAGTTTGAACAGTTTTGTGGACTCTGGGGCATAGAGGCTGCCCCTAGTTGTCTGCTACCCAACTCTGGCACGATTAGGAGGCGCATGGTGACCACAGGCTGTGAAGCCTGACAAGGGACCGGTTGGAGTGTGGACCTAATTATCTGCTCAAGAAGGGTAACTGGCCAGCCTCTAACCAGGGCCTCAAAACTGATAAGGATAGCATGAAACGAACACGCAAAAACCATATTAGAGCTATGTCCTCTCTGAGCCTCATCTGTAAAATGGAGACATGACACCTACCTAATAGGATAGGATTGAATGTAGATGAGAAAGTACCTGCGCATAAGTCCAAAGAGGAATCATCCCTCATGCCAGCACCTAGGCTAAGATAAAACAGGGGTGCCTGGGTGGCTCAGTCCGTTGAGCGTCCGACTTCGGCTCGGGTCATGATCTCACAGCTCGTGAGCTCGAGCCCCACGTCGGGCTCTGTGCTGACGGCTCGGAGCCTGGAGCCTGCTTTGGATTCTGTGTCTCTCTCTCTTTGCCCCTCCCCTTCTCATGCTCCGTCTCTCTCTCTCCCTTTCTCTCTCTCTCAAAAATAAATAAACATTAAAAAATTTAAATAAAATATAAAATAAATAAAATAATAAAATAAAGTAAAAATTATATATGTGCACACATAGTTTAAAATTTACTGTTGGAAATACCTAAGGAAGGTGTATACCCCTCTCCCCAAAACCACCCAGTTTTCCTCTAATGTTAAAACAGACTGATATTTATCTTGAGGAACAGCAGATGTGGTTGACTTGCATTCAGCTGCCATCCAGGATAAACACACGAGACTCTCCACAAGGTGAGATGTTACTCTGAGAGTTATCACAGAGCCTTAAGCAACAGCCATGCCCTGTCTCCATCCCTGCCTGGCCATGGGGCATTTGCTCTGTGAGCAGGTTTCAGTCTTTTTCTCTTTCTTTGTCTCTCTGTCCCCTTCCCTCCCTTCCTTTCTTTCTCCTTCCTCACCCCAATGCACACCTAGGGAACACTTTCCATCCCAGTATCTAGGCACTATTCCTGGTTGAGGAAACACCAGACATGGTGGCTGAGCCACACCTCCCACTACAAAAACTTAAAGGTGGAGGACAGTTCCCCTCCCACCAGCACACACCAAGAGCATGGCCAAGGGACATAACTGGACTGATCACTTGGCCTTTCCCCGGCTCTGAAACTTGTGAGAGAGGCATAGCTGTCCCAAGAGGCAGTCGGGTCAAGGGCCTGTTGGTTGGCATCATGTATCTATGGTATTTGCGCCATGTGTGGCCCCCCAAACACGTCATCTCGGTGACTGATCTTTGGGTGTGCTTGACTGTCTTCTTGTCTGGACTTGCAAACTTCCCACCAATTTAGCAAGCGACCCAAAGCTCTTCTAATAAGTTTATTTTCTGTTTAAGGTAACAAAAGTCAACTTCTGTCTCTCACAATCAAGATGCCTAGCTTGTCCGTTCAAAGAGTTGAATTTCTGGAGGTTAAATAAACAGGGCTGACTCCACTAAAAGCCATGAAGGAACACCTCCCTCAGGGTGTTGGGAAATCTGGGGTGAGGTTTTCTTCACTTTGCCATTTCTTTTCCTACAGAGACGCTCACCCGTGAGCCCCACGAACCACCTACTTTCCAGCTGTTAGTAATGATAAGAAACCTTTACTGAGTACTGAATGATGCCAAGCCCTATCATGGTTGGCCCCCGTTATTCATAGATTCCGTATTTGAAAATTTGCCTGCTTGCTTAAATGTATTTGTAACCCCAAAACCAATATTTGTAGTGCTTCTGCCAGCATGCACAGAGTAGCAAGAAATTTGAGTCACCCAACGTGGCTCCCCACTGACTTGAACCAGATGACATTCTGCCTTCTTGTTTCAGCTCTCCTTGTAAACAAGTATCCTTTTCGCAGTATGTTTACTGCAATGTTTTTGCATTTTGTGCCTTTTGCTGGTGATTTTCCTGTTTCAAATGGCCCTCAAGGGTAGTGTTGAAGTACTGTGCAGGGTGCCTAAGTGTAGGAAGGCTGCGTGTGCCTCAGGAAGAAAATGCATGTTAGACAAGCTTCACTCAGGCGTGAGTTACAGTGTTGTTGGCCATGAGTTCAATGTTAATGAATCAACAACATATATTAAATATGGCGTCTTTAAACAGAAACACACATAAAAGAAGGTTATCTACCAACTGATTGATGAAAATGTGACCAGAGGCTTGCAGGAACCTAATCCTGTATTTCTCCCAGGAGCAATGGTTCAGTGTTCCCTAACTGAGTGTTGGTACTGACTTACAGAACATAACTACCACAAATAATGAGAAGTGCATGAGAGCATATGTTTGAGAAAACCCGAAACGCACAATTCCAGAAGAGATTGCGAAATTTCCACGCAGTTTAGCGCTTTGCAGGACACCAAGGGAAACACAAGTGAGGAGGAAGCCCCAGATTATAGACCACCACCCTCAGAAAGGAGACTAAGAAGAACTGAGGGCCTTGAGTTCATGGGGTATTTGAGTCCCCCAAGGAAAGCTCCAGCCAGAGGATAGAGCATTTGCCACAAACATGAACACGAGGGGCCACTGACATTAGGGTCTTGGTTTGTCTTCATAGCAGCCTTCAGGCCAAATGTCCACCTGCTCTTTGTGCTCCCAACGATCCCTACCACTATCCATGCTTCCTGGTCTGTATATCCTGGAGCCCTCTGGGGGAGGATCATTTCCAGGCTTCTCCAGATGCTCCTGACTTTTTCCTCAATGGCTGCAATACCCAGATAACCCATTTCCTACCCTCTGCTATGTCATTTGCTCCAAAACCCCTAGCGAAGGAGTTTTCCTGCTAACATCAAGAATCAGTTCTGACCCCACCCCAAAGCACCACATCTTCTTCGACACCCTAGTTCATCCAATTTATGTCGGTTGGACCAGGACTGGGATTGAACATCTGGCTCTACCCTTTAATAGCTGTGTGATCTGAACAAAGACATTTAACTTCTCTTGACCTCCATCCCTCATCTATAAAATGAGATGGGACTGGAGTAAATATTTTGTAAAGTCATTGCCAGGGCAGTTCCACAACTCATCTTTCCCCACAGATTCTAGATGTTACTTAAATACCAATGCAGATGGCTTGTAAATATTGTCCTTCTATTGAGGACAGAAACTTAGAGTAGGGCTGGAGAAAAGAGATAACATGGCTGTTGACATATATTTCATGCCCTCTAAACATTTCTTTGGCTGATGGATTGGCCCACTATGTAGGAAACCGCAAACAATAAGTCCTCTTTATGACTGACAGGTGGGATGTGGAATGCAAAAGAAGAGAGGGATCATCTAGAATACAAAAGTCCTCTTACCTTGGAAGGGAGGAGTCATGTTAGAGTTCGTTGAAATTATGAGAACGCAGCTTAATTCACCTCAATTAAAGCTTAATGTTCTATTTTGTGAGCAAGTCACTTGCATCAACTAATAAGTGAAGTAGATCTCCAACTCAAGGTTTTCAAGATGCAGGGATCCCAGGATTGATGTCACCTTATGCTAGATTTTGGGACTTCAAAATAGCAAATCCCAATCATCCAGGACCATGCGAAGATTGATGAGTGAATGAGATAAGTCTAATGCCAACTGTGTGATGGGTCATCTGTCTCCCAGTGCACAACCAGGGACAGTAACTTACAGTCTCCTCATTGCCTCTTTGATCTTTCAACTCCCACCACACTTCAAAGTAGTATGAAGCCCAGCAGGTTTACAACATTGTGGGTAAGCTCTGGAGTCAGACTCCTGATGGGTTTGAGTCCCATCCCTCCTCATTCACTCTGTGACCTTAGCCACTTTAAGCAGCTTTCTCTTTTTTTAAATTTTTTTAAGTTTATTTATTTTGAGAGAGAGAGAACACAGGAGGGGCAGAGAGAGAGAGAGAGGGAGAGAGAGAGACAGAATCCCAAGTAGGATTGATGCACGGCTCAAACTCACAAACCATGAGATCATGACCTGAGCTGAAATCAAGAGGCAGTTTCTTAACTGATTGAGCTACCCAGGTGCCCCTTAAGTAACTTTCTTATGCTTCAGTTTCCTCATCTATAAAATGAGAATAAGATAGAGAAGTATCTTCCTCCTTGGGGGGTGTAGAGCAGTGTTTCTCAACTGCATCTGAATTATTTGGGGATCTTGTTAAATGAAGATCGTAATTCAATAAGCCCAGGGCTCTGTTTCTGGTATGGCAGAGCTAGGTCCTAACAGACTAACAATGCCACATATAACAATTATAAACTCTGAGCAAAATACAAAAATCAATTATTCTAGGTCTCTGGAGAGTCGGCGGTTGGGGGGGGGGGGAAACAGGTAGATTTCAGAGGGAAGTCAAATCTTGGGAAAAAAAGGGACTAGCATTGGACGACGTTCTCATTTTTGCTACTCTTGCCTGAGGGCAGGCCACAGCTGTGGTTCAGTGCAGGACAGTTACAACTCTCATAGACATCTTGCCAGCTTTCTGGCCTGACAAGCCAGAGGAATCAGCCCAAAGCAACCATAGTCATAATGAGGGACAATCCTAGAAAGGAGAAAGCAGAGAAAGGGGATCCCAGATTCTGAGTAGAGGCTCAGTCCAAATCTCTAGCTGACCCCTAGACCATGCATGCATAAGAGACTTAAAGCAGCTTATAGCTAAAGATTAAAGACCTCAACCAGGATTTTAACTGCTTCCCACACAAGTGAGACAATCTTCAGTCTATTAATTGCCTGCTAAAACAAAATCATCAACACTCTTTGCAGCAATATAACAGAATCCATAATCTCTACAACAAAGCATTCACAACATGCAGGATAAAATCCAAAATGATTCAACATGCAGAGAACCAGGCAGATGTGACCCATTTTTTAGGAAAAGATAATTAATAAAAACCAGCCCTGAGATGACCCATAAGGATTTAAAGCAATTACTATAACTATGTACTCTCATGTAAAGAAAAATATGAAATAATGAAAATATGGGGAATCTCAGTGGCGAAGTAGAAAATGTGAGAAGGAACCAAAAGGAAATTCTAAAACTGGAATATACAAAGGGGTGCCTGGGTGGCTCAGTAGGTTAAACGTCCAACTTTGGCTCAGGTCATGATCTCATGGTTTGTGGGTTTGAACCCCATGTTGGGCTCTGTGCTGACATCTCAGAGCCTGGAACCTGCTTCAGATTCTGTGTCTCCCTTTCACTCTGCCCCTCCTCCATTTGTGCTCTCTCTCTCTCTCTCTCTCTCTCTCTCTCTCTCTCTCTCTCTTTCTCTCAAAAAATAAGCATTTAAAAAAATAAAACTGGAATACGCAAAAAACAGTCAGTGAACTTGAAGATAGATCAACAGAAATTATCCATTCTTGAGAAGGGGGAGAAAAGATATAAAATTAACAGAGTCTCAGGGGCCTATGGAATAATATGAAAAGATCTAACATAAGAGTAATTGGAATCCCAGAAGGAAAAGAAAGAGAGATTAAGGCAGAAAATATATATATAAAACAAAATAACATCCCAAAACTTCCCAAATGGGTGATTCAGTAGAGCTATAGAAAGATTCTATATTCCATCTAACAGAAAATATCTCCTAGCTGATATTGTTGGTGCACACTCTGACAAGGTCTAAACCTGTACTGTCCAATAGAACATGCTACAATGGTGAGAATATTCTACTTCATCACTCTCCAATATGGTAGCCACTAGCCACATGTGGCTATTAAAAACTTGAAATGTGGCTAGTGTAATTAACAGAGCTCAACTTTTTAAAAATTTTTTAACATTTATTTACTTTCAAGAGATAGAGACAGAATGCGAGTGGGGGAGGGGCAGAGAGAGAAGGAGACACAGAATCCAAAGCAGGCTCCAGGCTCTGAGCTGTCAGCATAGAGCCCGACGTGGGGGCTCAAACCCATGAACAGTGAGATCATGACCTGAGCTGAAGTTGGAGGCTTAACAGACTGAGCCACCCAGGTGCCCCTACAGAGCTTAATTTTCATTTTAGTTAATATAATTCTAAATTTTAAAAAGCCACATGTGGCTAATGGCTGCCATATTGAAGGGTACAAGTCCAGGGAATTCAATGGGATGGTTGGTACTCATAAAGAACTCACATGGTGCCCGGCACAGAACAGCCCTCACTATGAATTAACCATCGTCACCAACCTCATCGTCAAGATGACTTCACTGCCTTGCTCAGGATCATGCCTACTTTTCCCCTAATAGGAAAAAAAGTGCCTTGTTCCCTGCTCCCCATGGCCCCCCAACTCCTTTTCTCACCTGACGTAGTTTTTTTTTTCAGTCTTTTCCACCATTTTCATCTGGTTTGGGCTCTGCTTATCATGTTAGCCCCTTTGAAGAAGGTGGGACCACTCACAATATATACTCTTTGTACTTTAAAGGCCTCTTTAGCCCGTATGCTGAAATGGCCGGAGGTTTTTATTCTTTGCTTAAAGAAAGATTTGTGGAGACACGATAGCACTCGGGCTTTGGCGAGCACTTCTCCATCTCTGCCGTGCTCTTGTCAGGTCTCACACCCACGCACCCCGCATGCTCACGAGGACCAAGCCTGCATGCGAACGTCTATTAGCTTTACGGGGAGGAGGGAATGTCACCATAATCAAGCTGTTTCTGTACGACACTGGGGCAACAACTGCTGGCCGTGCCTCTAACTGGCGTGTTCCCACTCCAGCTGGAAAAAGTGTGGACGGAAAACAGGGAATAAAGACTAGCCACATCCCCTTCCCCTAGAGTGGGAATAGGGAAGGGTCTGGAGGCTACCTCCTGGTTCCAAGTAAGCGAAAACCAGAGGAGGATATGCCAGAGCCCTAGAGCAGGCTTCAAAAGACTGTCCTGTCCAAGCTGCGTAACCGTAGGCAAGTTCCTTCACCTCTCTGAGTCTCAATTTCTTTGTGTGGTCAGTGAAGGTAACGATAATACTTATCACATAGAGATGTTCTGAGGCTTTCAGTGTGGCACTGGGGGTAGTCTCAGAGAAGTCAACATGAGCACCCCAGCCATCCTACAGAATGATTTTTAAAACTCCTTTGATCAGAAATATCTCCTTATCTCAGTGCCTAAAATTTTACCACCCAATACCCTGGTTTAAGGCTACAGAGGACAATTACTAACCTCACGTGGGGCCCTAGGCTCAGACTATCCTAGTTCGAGGCTTCTCAAATTTTACAGAGGACGCAGGTCACCTGGGGACCGTGTTAAAATGCAGATCTGGGTTTACAGGCCCGGGGTAGGGGTCTGGGATTCTGAATTTCTGACAGTTTTGCGGTGATACAGATGCTGCTCTTCTGCAGACCACACTTCAGGTAGCAAGGGCCCTCGGGATTTTGCTGCATATCATAAAATCCACTTTCCCTCATAAGGTTATCTTGTTCATAGCGATAAACCACGTATCTAAATATTCAGATAAGAAATTGGAAATGCTGGATAATGCTAATGATAATATCAACCACAGCTTACATTTATTGAGGGCTTATTCTGTACCAGGCATCATGCCAAGTGCTTCATATCCTCTAGTTCATTTAATCCCAATGGCACCCTTCTAAGGAAGGTTCTGTTATAAACCTGACTTTATAGACGAAGAAGCTACATCTCAAGGAGGTTAAGACATTTGCTGAAAGGCACACAGCTAGTGAGAGAAAGATCCGGGATTTGAACCCTGGGCTATCTCAGAGCTCTATAGGCATATGCCACTATGAAGGAGTTCTAAAAGCCCATGACAAGGCTTCTATCCCAGAATCTTCATTTTACTTTGGGGGTGGTGGGCATGGTGGAGTGGAGCCCCATAGCCTAAAGTGCTACCCATAACCCATCAGTGGTTCTCATTCCTGGCTGCACAGAATTACTTGAGGGGGCGCTTTTTTTTTTATGTTTATTTATTTTTGAGAGAGAGAGAGAGAGAGAACAAGCAAGCTAGGGGCAGAGAGAGAGGGAAATACAGAATCCAAAGCAGGCTCCAGGCTCCGAGCTGTCAGCACAGATCCTGACATGGGGCTCAAACTCACAGACTGCGAGATCATGACCTGAGCCAAAGTCACTTAACTGACTGAGCCTCTTTTATTTATTTATTTTATTTATTATTTTTTTTTATTTGAGAGAGACAGAGAGAAAGAGAGAGCATGTGAGCCAGGGAAAGGGACAGAGGGAAAGAGAAAGAGAGAGGGAGAGAGAGAATGAATCTCAAGATGAGAATCAATCTCAATGAATCTGATGCGGGGCTCGATCCCACAACCCTGGAATCATGACCTGAGCCAAAGTCGGATACTTAACCGACTGAGCCACCCAGGGACCCCTTTTATTTATTATTTTGTTTTAATTTGACAGAGAGAGAAAGAGAGAGCATGTGAGCCAGGGAAAGGGGCAGAGGGAGAGAAAGAGAGAGAGAGAGAGAATATGAATCTCAAGCAGGCTCCCCTCTCAATGTGGAGCCTGACGCGGGGCTCGATCGCACAACCCTGGAATCATGACCTGAGCCAAAATCAAGAGTTGGATGCTCAACTGACGGAGCCACCCAGGTGCCCTTGAGGGACTTTTAAACATACCAGTGCCCCAATCCCACCACATACCAAGTACACTGGAATCTCTCAGGGTGGGGGGACCCCAGATCTCAAAATTTTAGGCTCCCTAAAGCATTTCGATCTGCAGCCGAGGAAGAACATCTTTGTCTTAGAGCCTGAGCTCTGACTGCTAAGGACTCCGAAGGGGCCAAAGGACTCAGCAGAGAGGCGGCCAACATGAGAGAGGTGCGATGTGGCCACGCAGGCTGTCCCCAGTCCAGACGCATTCCAGAAGCCACTCTCCCTGGCTCATCAACATCATCATTGTGTACTCCCAACGTCTCTTTATTATCTGTGCATAATGAAGCCTGACGAGGGTTAAGATGGGTGTGCAACCGTGGAGGGAAAGAAGGAAGGGGATTTCTATGGGCGGATAATTACAGCCACTAAATGTCGGATGTCACAGATCCTCGCCCCGCATCTCATCAAGACGGCTAGGGAACAAAGGGCGAGCGGGAGCGCCAGGTATGACAGCTGCCGCCGTGTTTCCCGGGACCGCACCTGGGCAGAAGTCTGGGAAACGAGCCAGAGGGCCTCAGTGGCAAGAGAGGGGAAAGGGACAGAGATCCTTGGAGTCTCTGTACTCCAACGTGGTCATTCTACAGATGGGGAGAACCAGCCATCGCTACCCCAGCTCCCAAAATAGCTGCCCTAGATCCCCCAGGCATCCCGGCCATCCCGGGGAAGGCCTCCAGGGTGGGCCTCGGCTGGATTTTGCCCGGCGGGTGCCTTTCCTCTTCAGCCACCAGCAGCACCTTCATTTCTATACAGGGATCTGTTCCCACCCACCCCCCACCATTCTCGTTGGAGGCAGTTCTCTGGGAGCTGTCAAAGTGCCCCCCACCCTTCTCTTGGCTGAGGGGGCAGGCACATGCCTCAGTCTGGACCAGTCAGCTCTCTCCTAGGGATCTGAATCTGAAGCAGAGCGAAGGCAGGAAGGAGGCAGGAAGGAAGGAGGAAGGAGGAGGAGCTGACGCCCTGAGGCCATCCGCTTCTACTGCATCCCCAAAGGAGCCAAAGCTCCTTTCATTCCTGCTGCTCACCTACTGCTTTGTTCTAGGAGTTCTTCCTATCTGTTCGTGTTTGCCCAAGCTAGCCAGGAGCTTGAGGACATGGCGTCTGCTGTTTCATGGGCAGTATGAAAGTAGCCCAAACGCTTTCCTTCCATTGCCACGGGACGTTGAATTCACAGAGTACAAGGAGAGCGGATTTTACGGACCAGCTCCCTCCCTGCTAGAAAAATCCTGTAGGCCCCGCCAAGTCAACGTCCAGCCTTCTATGGGAAGTCCTCTGTCTCCCGATGAATCTGTTCTAATGGGTTTTGACCAGCTCTGCCGCTTACCAGCTGTGTGATTTTGGACAAACAACTTAACTCCTCTGAGCCTCAGTTTGTGTGTGTCACACTGTGGCGTGTTCTAAATGAGATAATGTGTATACCACGCTTTGCGTGTAGTAAGTGCACAATTAAAGGCAGTTATAACTTGTATGGAAATGAAAACTCCCCAGTCCCACAGCCCCCACTTATCCCATAGAACCAAAGGTGTTTGACAAGGGGAGCACTTGTGGCCTCTTATGTTACTAAGAAAACAGGCCCAGAGAGTCCTGGGAAATAACCCCAAATGACACAGAAAACAGCTGTGGTGCAGGGCCTGCATTTCATAGACTCTTGCCAGCTGGCTGATCTTTAAGCCACACCTCCACTGTTGTCTCTCGGGACCAAAGGAAGCGCAGAAACCACCAAGACAGTCAACAGAAAAGAAAACCGTTTCTTGCGGCGGGAGAAAGGAACAAGGAACTCATTTGGTCCAGTGGCTCCAGATCCCATGCTGAACGTGTCCATCACCCATCACCTCGCTGGGTAATTGCACACACAGTTACTAAGTTACAGCTCAAATTAGATGCTGTGGCCTACATTTGGGAAACAAAATAATTCACTTTGCTAAATTTGGCATCGGGATTCTGCGTTTATAAATCCAGCCCAGCATGGGATCCAGGACAAATAAAACTCTATTCCCTGGACAAGTTCAGATGAGGCATCCATTCTGATTAGCAACCCAATTAAAGCTCCCTGCCATCGCAAGACTTGTGAAAGGGTGATGCGGCACGTCAGAGATCTCAAGCTCAAATGCCAGCAGAGGCCAGGCAAGTAACATGATTGGATGAAGAGTGCAGGTGTGTCCTGTGATCAACTGGACCCATACCCTGTCTAAAGGAGGCAGCTACTAATTAGCCCGTAACTGCCACCGGGAGCCTGGGCCCAGGGCTGTCAGTCTCAGGTCCATACCTCAACAGCTGTGGGACCTTGGTCTAGTGACTTAACCTGTCTGGGGCTCGATTTTCTCATCCACAAAATGGAGATGATGATAAGAATGCCTTCCTCTTAGGGCAACTGTGAAAATTAAGAGTCACTACATCGAAGTACTTAGCACACAACCTACCCTATAGTAAGAACTCAATAATGTTGCCTGCTATTACTAAGTTGATGGTTTTGAACAAGGGATTCTTGGGGCGAATAGTGGGAACAAGAGTATTCAAGCTATTCTCAATACAGACAGGCTAATGGCATGGGATAAGACCAGGTTGACTAATGGATCTTTTACTTTGGCTGGAAGGCTGGCAACCCTATCTATTCACATTGGGACTCGCTGTCCGATCATAACTTTATTCAACTCTTGCTTATTTATTAAAATTTGGGCAACTAATTAATTCTTATTGTATGCAGTGGAGTGGGGGAGCAGAATATTTGGGGGTGAAGTGGCAGAATTCTTAGTGAGAGGAAATTTAGAACAATGGGTGCCATTGTCCTAAAACCAAAATACGGATCTAGATTGGACATCAAATATGCTCAATTCCTTGACTTCATAATGATAGGCGAAAGGGAACTCACTGGTCAGGGGTGAAAAATGCTGATGCATAAACTATCCATTGTGAAAACAGAAAAAAAAAAAAAAAAGAAAAGAAAAAGAGGTAAGCATCTATCCAGAACTGCACCAAAGACTAGCCAAATAGCAGATAATAGTCTAGAGATATATTTTAGATAATAGGTGAACACAGAATTACAGAATTAGAATATCACCCTTTTGCAATCCCTACAGAATTAACAGATTTAAGTATTGAGCACCAATAGCTACTGCTATCTCTCATACACGCATGTGCGCGCGCGCACACACACACACACACACACACACACACACACACACCTGCCATGAAGTAGTCTTACAAAAAGAAATGAACATAAATCTGATAAAGCCCTAGATCCAACCACCAATGTACAGAGAACAGAAGAATACTTTAAGGGAACCATGAGGATACAGCAAAATCAAGACTCGGGGAACCCCATAGGAAAAAGAACTCAGTTTCTTTGATAAACTGCAAGAACAAAAAAAAAGTTATAGCAGAGGGACCTATGGCTTTAAAATGACTTAAGGGATCTATCAACCAAACACAATATGTGGACTTTATTTGGGTCCTTCAGTGGCAAAATTATAGTCTCCAAAGATGTCCATTTCCTGATCCCTGTGACCTGTGAATATGTTACCTTATATGGCAAAATAGACTTTGCAGATGTGATTAGGGCTAAGGCCTTTGAGATGGAGAGATTATTCTGGATTAGACAGGTGGGTCCAACCTAATCACGAGTCTTTGAAAGTGGAGTCTCCTGGCTGGAGTCAGAATGAGATGTGACAACAGAAGAAAGGTCATAGAAAAAGGTGAGGAAACATATTCCCCCCTAAAGCCCCTGGAAAGGAGCACAGCTCTGCCAAGGCCTTGATTTTAGCCCCGTGAGATCCATGTCCAACCTCTGACCTCTGGAACTATGAGATAATGAATTTATATTGCTAAACTACCAACTTTATGGTGATTTGTTACAGCAGCAATAAAAAAAAAAACAACACAGATCCAAACAAGTAAGCTATATTTTAAAAATTATAATCATTGGGAAAACGTTAACACTGGTTATTTGAAGTTATATATATATATGAAGTTATATGAGATTAAGGAATTCTTTGATAATACTGAAAAAACTACCTGATGTGATCAGGACTTTGGTTAGATTAATTCCTAGATTTCGTTTGCTTTTTGGTGCTATTCTTATGTGAGTGACTTTTTAAGTGATACTCTCAGAAGGAAGGGGGTGAGGGAGGCAGGGCAGGGATAAAAACTAAGCAAGAACATGATCTCAGCGACAGGCTACCCTCAGTTGGATCCCACAGAGTGCTCCAGAGCATGGATTACATCATGGAAATTGTCCTGGAGCCTGGATTTTATTCCCCTGTGTCAGTCTATCATTAGCTCCCAGCTGTTCCCAGGTGGCAAAGGGGTTCCCATTGGCTGAAGTCAATCACCAGAGAATGAGGCAACTATGAGCCATGCAGCCAGCATTTCACTGCACCTGACAATGGGTCCATCAGCCCATTAGGAGGATCTGAGATGGACATCCTCTATTACAGTCCACCCCTCTGAACTGCTCTGATTCATTGCCTTTCACATTAAGTTCATTCACGTAGGCACAGCCTCTATAGAACTCTGGTTGGTCACAATTTGGGGCGAAATTTTAACAAGAAGATTAGTGGGATGAACTAGAGCCCCCACTACAGTAGTTGGTCTCAAGGCCAAGCTAATACTCATCATCTCTCTCTTCCACCACTCATTCTAGATTGCCCTCCCCTGTTAGCACTTCTGCTGGCCTAAGTGGCCAATCTAATGGGGTGATACAGACCCTTATCCTGAAGAGTCTGAACCCCTGGTTACCATGCCCTTAGCAGGCAGCGGTTGTTTACTGCCCATTTTCAATTATAGTTAGGCATGGGGACCTCAAGATATAACCCAGATGATCCATCTGAGCAACAAGAATATGCTTTATTGGGATGCCTGGGTGGCTCAGTCTGTTAAGCATCTGACTCTTGATCTTGGCTCAGGCCATGATCTCACAGTTTGTGAGTTCAAGCCCCACCTCAGGCTCTGTGCTGACAGCACAGAGCCTGCTTGGGATTCTATCTCTCCCTCTCTCTCTTCCCCTCCCCTGCTCATGCGTACACACACACACACACTCTCTCTCAAAAAATATAAATAAACATTAAAAAAGAAGAAGAGGAATATACTTCACTGTGTAGCTGCAGCCCTGACTCCCCATGGGGATCAGGGCCAATTACTTCTGCCGGGATGGTGATTTTGTCTTCTGGTATACCTAAAATAACCAGGTGGCAGGCATAGTTTTAGGTTAACTGAGACTCTTATTGTGTACCCTGATGGAAGTGGACCCCCTCTGGAAACTAGGACCCCTAAATTCACAGCACCTGGGAACAATGCACAAAGCCTCCAAGTAGTTCACTGGGAGTTATGAAGGATAGGGCAATTCCTACTTTTACCTCTTAGTTCTAGACCCAGATACTCTACCTCTTACTGACATAGCAATACATAATGGCCACTGATTTACGGAATATTCTGCATCCTTAAGGATAGTGTGACAACCTTTCAGGGTGTCATCTCCATGCTAACCTATCAGCTATGCCTTCCAGAGGCCATTATACTCCTCTAACAGATACAACTACTGCTGGATTGTGTAGGATACGGTAAGACCAGAGGATCTTGTGCCTGTTGCTGCATCATTTTGCCCAAGTTGTATTTTTCAGTATCACATGGTGGTACATATATATGAATCCTTAAATAGTGTTGCTAGCTGAGGTCCTGAGAGCCAGAAAGGCAAACACATACCTAGAATATATGTCAATTCCAACCATGGCTTCCATGATGTAAGGGTCTGATAAAATCACTTTGTCACAAAGTGATGTGGTTTATGTCCTGAAGGAATGATACCACACTGGGGACATAGAATCATTCTCTGTTGTGGGTAGGTCAGATACCCAGCAGTGGCAGTAACTAGATCAGCCTTGGCAAGAGGAATCCATGCTGTTTGGTTCCATGGACAATCTCCAACTCTTCCACCATGACTACTCCACTGTGCAAGCATCAGGTTGGCCAGGGATTGAGGCAGGCTGACTTCTACTGACTGAGTTACTCTGTCCATACGATTTTTTTAGTGTCTTTTTTGCAATGATTAACATTAACATACAACATAAGAACTTCACACTTTGCGCCTGCTTTCATAACTCTATCTACATGCCTCCATCATAAAACTCTTTATCCCATTTTCCAAAATTGCTCCTTCCAGGCCGTTGACCAATCAACCAAATTATTCATCCTTTCCTAGGATTCCATGTCTATTCTCCACTTGGGCCATTTCTGTCTCCATACAGAGTGAATGGCACAGTACATGCCTGAAGATTCAGCCTTTAGGAACCAACCCTAAAAATGGCTGTCGTGCTGCCAACTTTCCATTTTTGCCTTGCACACACTGACTAGGTGCACCCATTTGTGACCTAAGCTTATTCCTCTTCCATCAGTTGGAAGCTCTCCATGTGGTCACAGACGAGAGCTGAGGGACAGCTGCTGGGACAACGGTAGTGGATAAATGGGAGTCCTGGCTCCATGCCCATGCAGCTTGTTTGTGTTCCCTGAACCTGTGTGAGCCCAATCTAGCATGTACGACCTCCACTTTACAATGAACTGCGACTGGATCCACCTTGCTTAGGCCCTTGTGTGTCTGACGGGACCCCGTTCATGATGAGACTAGCAGCTCCTGACTGCATGGTCATTTGATGTCACATGGCTACACACTCAGTTGCCACTAGAACCCAGGAGCAAGCTAGGCACTTCTTTGGAAATGGTGTACATTGACGTATTTTAGATGGGGTACGGTTCTAGGTTTTAGAGGCTGTACTTGTTTCCAAGGGCTGCCATAACAAAGTATCGCAAACTGGGTACTTAACACACCAGAAATTTATTCTCTCACTGTTCTGGAAGCTAGGAATCCAAAGTCAAGGTGTCAGTAGGGTTGATTCCTTCTGGAGGCTTTGAGGGAGAAACCATTCCTTGCATGTCTCCTAGTTTCTGATGGTTGCTAGCAGTCCTTGGTGTTCCGGGCTTATAAATGCATCCCTCCCATCTCCGCTTCTGTCTTTACATGGTATTCTCTTCCTGTGAATGTGTAAGTGTGCACCCTAGTCCAGTATGACCTCATTTTAATTTGGTTATATGTGCAAAGTCCATTTTTCCAAATAAGGTCACAATCATAGGTACCAGGGGTTAGGACTTCAGTACATCTTTTTGAGGGACAAAATTCAACCTACCACAGATAGCAAGGCTTTACTCCAAGCTCCAGCATCCATGTCTACCAAAGATGCCTCTAGTTCAATGATCTCTGCCAGATCATATGGTTCATTCAGCAGCTTGGACCGACTCCAGAGTCCTTTCTTGCCCTGGGCTCCCCTAAAAACACTAGCAGGCTTTTATGTCATGCAATAAATGTGCTGTAGAATTATTTTCAAGTGCACAATATCCTGTCTTCAAATACCCAAAGAAGCCCACCAAGCATTGTGCTTCTTTTTTAGGGGTAGAAGTTGCAAAATGCAATAACGTGTCCTCAGCTTAAGGAGAGAATGTACTGGCTTGTCTTGGATCATTGGATCCCTGAAAGCTTCACTGATATGGCAAGCTCCTGAATTTTAATAGGCTTTGTCTCCCACCTTCTGGAACAAATTTTTCTTAGCAAGGCATCCAGGGTACTTACCCCTTTTGTTCATCAGATCAGATTAAAACAAAGGCATCAATGTAGTAGACCAATGGGAAGTTCTGCAGAATTTCTAAGAGTTCCAAGCCCCTTTGGACTATATTGAGGCAGAGAAGTAGAGACTTAATGTAGCCCTGGGAAAAGGAATCTATCTGCTGTCTGTCCCACATAAGTGGAGACTGCTTCTAATCCTCATTCCTGACAGGTATTGAAAAGAACACATTCATCAGATCAATAGCTGCACGTCTTCACAGCACAGGCTGTGCTACTCCCCTCCAGTAAAGATCCTGCAACTAGCACAGCAGTACAATCGGGGCTATTACTTGATTGCCTTTGAGATTATCCACTGTCATCCGCCATGACCGCTTGGTCTTTGCAGGGGCCAGACTAATTAATTAGAAAAGAATTGATGAGACCAACACTTGTGCTTTCTATAAATCCATGGGGGTGGCATTTATCTCCATCTTATCCCTAGAATGGAATATTTTTTATTTACTCTCTTGACTGGGAGAGAGAAGTTTCAGGGCCTTCCACCTGTCCTTTGGAAGGGTGAAAGAGCTCTTATTTCACTGGTCAAAAACCCCACATGAATGTGAGAGTCATGCCAACAATTAAGAACATTCATTCCAATTGTACTTTTGGAAATAGGAATGACCAACGGATGGTCTCTAAGACATCACATTGGTCTATCTCCCACGTAAGCTCTAGGAGAGGAAGTTAGTAGAGAACTCCATGGATTACCTGGGCTTCCTATACCACCACTCACTGTAACATGGGAGTCACACCGGTGCTTCGGGTCTTTGCATGTCAGCGTCAACTCATATCCTATATCCAATAACCCTCAATGGCCCCGTATTAATTTCTGTATTAATCACTGTCACAACAAATTACCACAAACTCGATGGCTTGGAATGACCTCCACTTATTTCTCATAGTTCCATAGGCCAGAAGTCTGGGTATAGGATGATTATCAAGTCCTCTGCTTAGTCTCACAAGGGTGAAATCAAGGTGTTGGCTGAGCTGGATTTCTTTCTGGAAGCTCTGGGAACGAATCTGCTTCCAAGTTTATTCAAGTTTTTGGCTCAGTCCCTTGTGGATGTAGAACTGAGGTCCTCTCTACTTGCTACATGTCAGTCTTCACCCTAGGAGTCCACCTGCATTTTTTCTCCTGCTGTCCTGTGGCCTCTTGCCAGCAATGGCCGAAGGGGCCACATGCTTTGAATCTCTCTGACATTTCCTTCTGCCTTCTCTCCTGCCTCCAGCTAGAGAAGGTTTTCTGATTTTAATGGCTCATATGATTAGTTTGGACCCACTTGGAGAATCCAGGATAATCTCCCTATCTTAAAATCTGGAATCTTAATTACATCTTCAAAGTCCCTTTTTAAAAATGTAATGGAAAAAGAGGTTAGAGTGGAAGAGAACCAAAGCATAAGAGACTCTTAAAAACTGAGAACAAACTGAGGGTTGATGGGGGTGGGAGGGAGGGGAGGGTGGGTGATGGGTATTGAGGAGGGCACCTTTTGGGATGAGCACTGAGTGTTGTATGGAAACCAATTTGACAATAAACTTCATATATTGAAAAAGCAAGCAAACAAACAAACTTTTAGAAAGTAAAAAAAAAAAAAATACCCTCCCCCCAAAAAATAAATAAAATGTAATGGAACAGATTCCTAGGATCCAGAGATTATGGCATGGACATCTTTGCAGGGCTTGGGAGAGGCCGTTAGTTTGTATCCCAGTATACATACCTGAGTAAATGGCCAGAGATCGTTCTTCTGGGGAAGAAAGAGCTAAATCACTACCGTATACTCTGCCATGGTGCTGCCATGTCCTTTCTCATAGAGACTCTGTCCTCTCTCTCAGCCTATGGGAACTGGTTTGGGAACCAGTTCCAAGCACGGAAATTAGGATCATGGTTTTCCTTGGGGAAACTGACTTTAGTCTTCTGCTCATCCATTGGTGATCTTCTTTGATTATACATATTTAGCAACACATTTGTTAGCTGCCTATCCGTCCTGCCCAGGCACACCATGCTCTGTTAGCCGTCTGCATGGATCCCAATGGATCAAGCCCCTCTGGCTGCCATTCTGACTTGCTGCCCATGACAGTCATTGTGTCCTCTTCGCTTCTGATGGTTAAGAGCTGCCAGGTGGCTTTGGCAACACCTAAACCCCACTGTTCCCGTTGAAACCAGGATACCAGTTCTGTCATGGCAGCTCTGCCAGCCAGCCCCATCCTCAGAGGACACCACCACCACGGAGCTTCCTAATGATGCTGGTGCTCCCTCCTCAGCATATTCGTTATGGCCTTGATAAAAGAAGGGTCCACCAGACTTTTCCAAGGAATCTAGTCAGCTGGTGATTTTCTGATCTTAAGCAATAGATCCCCTCTAGCATTTCCACTTCTCTGAGCCTCTTGATCCCTTCCTCTAGTTGGCTATCTCTACTGCATTCAAGGTGAGCCAGTTTTCTAAGCCTTCCAGCAGCCAATCAAGACTGATGCCTGGGGCACCTAACAGGAAGTTAGATTCTATTTAGCAAGATAAGAAGAATACCCTATATTAACAAACCCTCTTTCTATCTTTCCCCCTTGATCCAGCACTCTCAGGAGCCATACCTCTCAATTCCTCATTCTGCAATTCCTTTGAAGTTTATTATCTCTCCTCCCTTAGCAGATCCAGCACTTCTGTGGTGAAGCCATGCTGGTACTTAACCCTTCTTAGAGGTCTGATGTCCAAATGGGGAGGAGAGGCCCATGCTGGGAAGGGAAAACATTATCTTGTAGTAGCTGTCTCGCTTGGGGTTTCTACATAATTTTCAAGAAAAGGGAGGTTGAAGCCTTCTAACAAAGGGAGGCAGCTGCTTCTGCAGGTTCAGAGGGCTCAGGAAAATCAGGAAACTTGAGGTTCTCCAGGGCATCTTCCCAGATATCCTCACCCCAGGTCTCGGATCCTCCCTCCCTCCCTATCAGGGCACTGACTTTGACATAGCAGACCTGCCAGGCCTGAGAGTTCATCTTTCTCTGAGATTCAATAACTTTCACAGGTAAGTCTTTCGCCCGGTCTTCAGCTCGGTCCCTTTAAATGTTCCCAAGGAGCTTCTCTGACTCTCATACTTGGTTTTAAGTTATAATAAATAGATCAGAGCCTGATGTTTTCTCTGTTCAATGAATCCAGGGATTCAAGGGAACTTACAACAGCCACTCACCTCTATAATTCTTATAGTTATTATTTCCCCCATGTCTTTTTTTTTTATATATAAGATTTTATTTTTAAGCAATCCCTATACCCATCATGGGGCTCGAACTTATAACCCTGAGATCAAGAGTCACATGCCCCACCACTGACTGAGCCAGCCAGGCGCCCCTCCTCAGCATCTTTCAAATGCTAGAGACACTTTACAAGTTATTGCAGCTCCTCCTGCCATAACCCCGCAGATCACCCCGGGTGCATCTTAGCCGCTGTCCTGCTACCCCAAGCCAAAATCCGTCAACACCCCACCTACCCCCAGTGATGGGTTCCTCATTTCCCTTAAGGCAGCAAGTGCTCCAACTCCAGAATCCCATGCTTAGAATTGGCTTCCTAGGGCCACTTCTAGTCCCAACTGTCCTAGGGTGGATTCTTTAGAAGCAGAGCCTGAGCCAGGCATTTGTGCAAGGGATTTGTTAAGGAAAAAGAGAGTGAGGGAGGCAGGATAGGGCAGGAAGCGGGGGAGCTGAGCTTCAGCCTAATCCCCATGGGGAGCCTGAGAGCACGAGTTGAACCACAGCTCTTTTTTTCCCACCTTGATCAATTACTCATTGGCTGCCTGCTGCCTCAGTGGGAGAGGGTAACCTCCCAGGGGGAGGCAGCTCTCATCCAACAAAGGCAATTCAGTGGAGCATGGGGTGGCTGTGAGCCATCAGCCGCTAACAGCTCACAGCAGTTGGGGATGAGTATACCCAAGGAGGTGATGAAAAGGGATTCACCAGGGAAAGAAGTGGGAAGGGGGATAGATATTTTAGGCAGAAGGTAGTTTAAGAATTATCCTGTATAGCAACTATGTCCCTTTATTATTTAAAAAATATTTCTCATACCTATTACTTCATCTGAGCCTCACAAAAATAACCCCTGTGCAAGAGTGTTGGCATCACTGCACACATCGGATGAAGAAATCTCAAATAATTATGTGGGGTGAAAGAAGGCAAACAAAGAAGCACATACCTTATCATCCCATTTACATAGCATTCTAGAAAATATAGTGGCAAAGAGCAAACCAGTGGTTCCTTGGGAGGAAGTGGGGGGGGCCTCCTTGGGGAGGGCAAAGAGAGAGGACAAAGGGGCACAGAGACACTTTTGGGGCCGGTGGATAGGCTATCTTGGTTGTAGTGATGGATTCATGGGCGTAAATGTGTCAAAATTAATGAAATTGTACACCTTAAATATGAGCAATTAGTTGTGTATCAGTTGTACCTCAATAAAACTGTTCCTGAGATATACACACTCTCACCTCCTCCTTGGGGGGGGGGGGGGTTTAAGAACAGGAATTCCTAAGGAGATTATGCTAGTATGGGCCTCTGTTGCAAGTACAACCAGTGTAGGCTAAAAGGGAATTAACTGGCCCATATATCCCTATCGTGGGAAGGGCAGGGATGGGGCTGCCTTCTTGATGCTGAATGAAAGCAACAGGAGGGGCTAAGCTCCAGTCTCTGTTCCTCTCTCTCACCACCTTTCATCTCTGATTGCCTCTGCACTGACAGCTGACTTCTCTCAGGCTGGCTGTCTCCATAAGGTTCACCGCAGGCCACCAGCAGCCCTGGGGCACAGCCCCTGTCATTGCAGACCACAGAGGGCTAGGTTCTTCTCATCCTTTCCTGCCCCCACACCTGTTCCAAGGGAAGAGCTCTGATTCCCTGGCTTGGGTCATGTGCCCACTCCCAGACCAATCACTGGCTGAGGATGGAAAGAATATGACCTCCCCCTTGTCAACTCCTTATCAGTGGGTGGAGTGAGGGAGGAAGAGGAAGATCAGAAATGCCCAGAAAGCCCTGTCTGGATAAAAAGAAGATAGTTGGATAAAAAGAAGATAGTTGGACAAAAGAATATATGTCCACCACAAGAGGTGCAGACATGATTGACCAAAGAACCCAACAAAGTTAATGTACCCAGTTGAGGCTCAAACCCGTGACTGGATCAGTAGAGCCTTGGACTAAGAGTCTCATTTAGAAAAAAATGGGGAGTCCTAGGGCAAAATCTGCCTGGTACAGGGTGTGGGAGACTTAACCACCCCCCACCAAATGTCCACATTGAATCCCTGGAAATGTGATGAAGGATCTTGAGATGAAGGGGCTTATCCTGGATTGCCCAGGTGGGCCCTAAATCCAATGAGAAGTGTCCTTATAAGGGGAAGATAGAAGGAGGCTTGAGACAGACAGGAAAGGAGTAAACAAAGAAGGAAAAAGAGACGGTGATGTGAAGATACAGGCAGAGGATGGAGTTACATGGGCTCTAGGGATGCTGACAGCCATTGGAAGCCAGAGAGGCAAGAAAGCTTTTTTCTCCCCTAGAGTTTCCTTAGGGAGTACAGCCAACACCTCGACTTTGGATTTCCGGCCTCCAGAATACATTTCAGTCGTTTTAAGCCCTGAGTTTGTGGCAATTTGTTTCAGCAGCCTCAGGAAATGAATGCAGACAGGCCTCGGGTTGAGCAGGACTGGCCGGGCTCTATCACTCCATGTGCTCAGTCTTTGGGACCATTTGGGAGAAGCACAGCCTGGCATGCACATCTTGGCGGACCCAGAGATACAGCAATGGAAGGCTGTTGGTCAACGAAGCTCCCTGAGAGGGAGGTCGGAGCAGTAAGTCACTACAGCCACCATGGAAAGCCCGCACAATGTCTAGCACACAATCGGTACTCAGTGACTATTGTTGGATGTTGACTGTAGAATGAGTAAACGTTCATTCTGTACAGGGCAGACCAGTGGATGAGGAAAACAGGGAAGCAGATTTTGGCCTGGTGTAATAATAACAGCCCACACTAGGTAGGAACTATTTGCCATGTGCTGTTTTTGCATGTACTTATATGCCACGCGCATAAACACAGACACATGTATGTACCCGTGAATGTGAATGTATGTACACATCTATGTGTACACACAGTTAAATCAGTTTAAACTTAATTTAAGCTTCATGGAAGTCCTTGGAGAGAGGAATTACTAGTCACCTTTGAGGAAACTGAGGCAAGTACAGTACAGCCATTTGCCCAAGGTCACATACAGCTTACAAGAGGTAGAACAGGAATTCAAATCACCATCCTTCACTGCTCTTGCAAATGTGATGGGAAGAACATAAGGGCCCCGACAATTAGTCAAGCAACAAAGCCCTGTTACAATTCAGCAATTCAAAGAGCTTCTTTTGGGAGACGGAACTAAATGGCCATCTTGTTGAAATTGTTCTATCGTTGAGTGGCCAGGAATGGGGGGGTCAGAGAGGAGCAAGAGGGGAGTGAGGTAAAGGGTAGAAGTGGCCCCAGGCCACCAGGGCTACTATGTATTGAGGATGTACTAAGAGCTGGGCACCTTTCTAAGGCTGTTATCAGCACTCACTCATTTAGATCACCTGACACGTCTACAAGAAAGGTGAGCATTACTGTTGCTCTGTAAAGACATTCTTATTTTATAAATAAATGATCTCAAGTCACCCAGCTACATCAACCCAGCTCTGCCTCCAAAGCCCTGCTCCTAACCACAACCTTGTCCTGCCTCCTGTGCATATATGATGATTCTGTTCCAGGATCCCATGGGCTACAAGCCCACAGAGACACCAAATGCACCTTTTCCCCATTTCTTTTGCTGCCTTCTGTGTCTGAGATGAAAAGGCATGCCAGTCCCCACTTGGGGCAATCGAAGGGGCTCCTGGGGAATGCCTCCCACCCCAACTGTACTCCGCTATCTGGCCTGGACATGGAGCCATCGTTGACAGCATCCTCCCAAGCTGGCATGTTCTGACAACTTGCTGGTAATCGGACGCCATCGGCAAATCATTAGCCCCCTCCGTTCCCGCCGCACGCAGTCAGGCTTGGCTTGTTGCTGCCGAATGCCTGACACATTTCAGCTCTGGCAGGAAATTGGATCCAATCTGGAAAATTACTCGACCACGGCAGGGGTCTGACGGGAACAGCTGAAACCCCCACCCCGACTCCTCCTTCTGTCCTTCCCTGGGGGCTCTGAAGGGATTCCAGGCACAGTGAGACGGGCTTCAGTCTGCACAAGGGAGGGCTGGGTGGCGGAGAAGGCAGAACTGAGGGAAGGCAGCCTGAGTCCTAGTCCCGTCTTAGTGCACCCCTGCTTGCTGTGTGACCTTGGGTGGGGCATTCACCTTCTCTGGGTAATGTTGGTGCGGCCAGACATTCAGACTTTGGTGTCAAACAAGACCAGTGGGAATCCCAGCTCTGACACCACCGGATAGATGATCTTGGGCAAGTTCTTTCACCTTTACAAGGCTCAGTTTATTCATCTATGAAATGGTAGCAAATAATCACACTTATTCACAGGGCGACTTTGGGCATCCCATGAAAATGCATGTAACATTTGGCAAGGTGTCTAACACGTAAGCAGGGCTCGGTCAATGGCAGTGATTCAATGATTCTTCACCACTTGATGGACAAGCATATTTCTAATCCACCTGGCATTCCGCATCTCCACTGAGTCACTCACATGGAGCATGAGGTTTACGATCAGATCTCTCAGTGCCTATTGAATGAAGGCAATCAGTGGTCACATACCTAGAATATGTAACATCACTACTTACTGAAGATTTAATAGGTGCTAGGCAGATAAAAACAGCTATCACCCAGCATCTGCCCTTAAGGAGTTCGCTGAGGCTCAGTTTTCCCATCTGTGAAATGGGCGCAGAGATCCTGCCTTGCCCTCTAGACTCGTCGTGTGGATCTAAGAGATAACCAGTGTTACACAGGCATTGTTTCATTTAATCCTTGTGGCAACCCAGTGAGGTAGGTACAATTCCATCCCCATTTTGCAGGCAAAGAAACTGAGACTCAGAGAGGTCGAGCGGTTTTCCTAAGGTTGCAGTGCTGGGTAGGGGAGAAGCAGGGAGTCAAACTCAGGCATTCTGGCTCCAGAGCCCAAGCTGTGGCTACTCTAGGCTAGAATCAAACATAACCAGAGGCCAGTGTGCTCTTTTCCTGAATTTGCCCAGCATCCTTCCAGCCTGGCTTGGCTATTTCAGTCAAGCACAGCAGCCAAGGAGACTCCATTGGGTCCTCGCTCCCAGAGCTCGCTGGGTACCGCTCACGCGTCCTGGCCCAAAGAGCTGCACTGTCAGAAGCACAGGCCTTGGCTTACTTTGCCCACTGAATTGGATGCATTTAAACATCTCTTGGGGCTGCAGAAGGCTTGCCCGAAAGAGCTTCTGACCCTTACCGCCTCGACAGCGGGTCCTCAACACCCCAACATCCCTTTGCATTTGGTGGCTCTCGCTTCTTCCTGACAGAATCATCATTCCTACTCATTCACCCATCTCAATCCTTGCTCCCTTCCAGGGGGTACTGAAGTGAGAGCTCTGTTTAGAGGGCCTGGCACACAGATGTCTACACCCTAGTCAAAGGTGAATGTGTCAGCCCCTGCGTGGGATGGCAAATCCCTGTGGCCTATCGGGGTCACTGCTAAACCCCCAGGACTAAGCACAGGGTGAGGCCCCTAGGAGGCACTAAACAAATAACCCGCAAAAGAAACATCAGACTAATGTAGGTCGTGGTAATATCAATGAGAGGTGTTCACGTTTACCAAGTACTTACAATGTGCTGATGTTTTACATACACCGTCCCGTTTACTTATTTTTCCTCTTTACAGACAAGTCAACTGAGGGGTACGGTTGTCTATCATCCTTCCCCCCACACAGGGAATCGGGGGCAAGGAGAGGCATCAGTCACTGGAAAATCCTCCTACAATACCAGCGGCATTTCTTGGGAATCTCTCCTAATCACTTTACATACAACATCTCCAATCTACACTGTAAGCTGCAGAATAGACCGTATCATACCCATTTTACATATGAGGAACCTGAGAGCCTTGGAGGTTAGGCAACTTGCTTTTATATGGCAGAGCAGGATTGAAACCTAGGTCAGTCCAAGTCCAAAGTCTGTGCTCCATCATGACGTCACACTTGCCTCCGCTCTCCCTTCCCAAGGCCAGCAGGAATACGAAGTTCAAAGGAGGAAGGCCATGGTCAGCTTGTGCCTGGCACTTACTCAGGTCACTTTATGGCCAAGGATTCCCTGATCGGTATCCAGCACCATCAGAGAGCAAGCCTGGCTTCCACCCTAAAGCCCTGTACACCCTCCTCCTCCATCGTCCCAGACTCCCCTGGCCAAGACTTCGGTGTCAACCGCCCCTCCTCGGGGGCCTCAGAAATGAGTAGGAGGGGGTGTCATGAGGAGGGAACAAGCAGATGACTCTCTCTCTGGAAACTTGAGTCTTATCGGACTGAGAAAGATAGTCCCAAACAAAGAAGTGGGAAAAGAGAAAGACAGAGACACAATTGTCCTTGACACCGGGTTGGAGGATGGGCTGTTGCCAGGGCAACAGCAGAGAAGGAGGGTATCAGATAGCAGAAATCACCGCCTGTCCCACCTCTGTTGAGAACCACTGTTCTGTAGCGTAATGGGGAAAATCATGCACTTTGTATACTTATCCAAATAGAAAGATGGTCACAATATTTGAAGCAAATATCATAGGTTGAAAAAACGTTACGGACAGTTTCTTAGGACTCATCGAGTAGTTTACCGGTGATCTTCCCAGCACCATTCCATCCCTCCCCTTCTTCCTTACTCCTAGGCCTCGGATTTTGCACTATTGAACAAATTTGTCTGGCCCCGGAGGATGAAATAAGATTTGTCTAAATCAATCACAGCAGGCCCCTTCCCCTCCCTTCCAGGGATTGGTCTGGAAGTGGGCAGGTAGCCCAGATCTGACCAATTAGACAAAAGGGAAATCTGCTGAGAGGCTTCCAGGAAGTAATCTTCCCTCTGTCTCCCAATAAAAGAAAGGTACGTTCAGAAAAAAAACTCCTTTCCTGCTCTAGTTATCTTCTCATCCTGGTTTGGGACACTATCCTCTGAAGATGTGATTCTTGGAGCTGCAGCAGCCATCTTGTGACCATGAGGGGAGTTACTGCCTATACCCCAGGGAAGGCAGGACAAAAATATGTAAATACCTATGCCTTTAATGACACTGACCCATCCCAGAATTACTCTCCCCCAGCCATCTTGGTAAATAAATAAGTGTCCTTACGTGTTAAGTGGCTGTTAGATGTTTGGTGTTGTTTTTTTTTTTTTCCTGCCACCTGCTACGGATTGTTGCCTGCGAGTAACAGAAACCCTTTCAAATCTCTGAAAAAGGGAGGTTTGTCATGAGGATAGTCAGAGAACTCAAGAGCACGAGATGGCTGGATTATGGGTGTCATCTCCTCTGCACCATCACTGCAGACCTCTCTCCTCCAAGCCTACATCACAATGCTGTCTTGCCCATTCCAGACACTCACCTGCTCCACCTCGGGGATCAGCAAGTTCGAGGCCGGAGCCACTTGGCCTCCACTCCAAGTTCCCCATCAAGGCACTGGCTGACGTGATGTGGGTCAGGTGCTCACAACCTAACTGAATCAACTAGAGCTGGGACTGGGGGTCATGTTGCCCAGGCAGAGCTTCCAGGACCCTGCCATAGAGCAACATGGATGGGAAGATGGCCAGGTGCAAAGATGGGAACAGGCTCGCTCAGCAGACAAAAAAAAAAAAAAGGCCCCCTAAAAATTCCAGAAGTCCTATGCACCAAAATTTAACAGTGTATACCTATGTGTGGTCGCATTATACCTTTTTCTTCTTCATGCTGCAGTTTCTTGTGTCCCCACAGGAAGCATGTAGAAGCAACCAGCTGGACCCCGCTGTGCAGTCTACCCACCGTGCAACTGCACCTTTCTCAACCTCCGCTTCCTCGACTCTGACAATGAGCACCATCCCGCCTATTTCAGCGAGCTGCGGGGAGGATTCAAGGGGGAACATCGGGTCACCAGCCTGACACGCTGTACGGAGGGAGGAGCCTACGTATTTGTGTTTACGTGTCAAACATATTTGTTTCTCTTCTCTCCCCTACTTGCTGTTAGCCCCTGAGGAGCAGGCCCTTATCTCCAGAGTGTTCTCCTCACAGTGCCTGTCATTGGGTTGGATAGTGTGCCCCCAACGTTCGTGTCCACCCAGCACCTGTGAATGTGACCTTATGCGGACTTGGGGTCTCTGCAGATGCTGCCGGGTTAAGAAGAGGTCATGCTAGGTTACGTTGGGTCCCAAACCCAACAACCGATGTCTTTATAAGGAAAGGAAGACCTAGGGACACAGGAAAGACGGCCATGGGAAGACAGAGGCTGAGACTGGAGGGATGGGAATCAGAAGCTGGAAGAGGTGAAGAAGGACCCTCCCCTAGAGCCTTCAGAGGGGACGTGACCCTCCAACACCTCAACTTGAAAAAAATGTTTTTAAGGTTTATTTCTGAGAGAGCGAGAGACAGAGAGACACAGAGTGTGAGCAGGGGAGGGGCAGAGACAGAGGGAGACACAGAATCCGAAGCGGCTCCAGGCTCCGAGCTGTCAGCACAGAGCCCGACGCGGGGCTCGAACTCACAAGTTGCGAGATCATGACCTGAGCTGAAGTTGGACACCCAAGAGACTGCGCCACCCAGGCGCCCCTCAACACCTCAATTTTAGACTTCTTTAGACACCTCCAGAACCGAAAGAAAATAAATTTCTGTTGTTTTACGTCACCTAGTTTGGAGTAATTTGTTAGGACAGCCCTCAAAAATGAATAGAGTGCTTAAAATAGTCCCTTGCACATGGTCAATTCTTGATAACGGTTTGTCGAGCGAGTATGTAAGCAAGTGAGTGAAATGAATCGGAAACAGAGTCTGAGAGAGCTTCGCTAAATACCTGTGCCAACCTCTTCGGCAACCACAGCTAACGTTCAACAGTCTCTCCTGATACCGATTCATTCATTCGTTCATTCATTCATTCATTCATTCATTCATCATTTACCACTTATATCTATTGAGTTCCTGATTTGGAGTAGACACTAACCACTCAAGAGCGCCCCCATTTTAACTAGAGCAAGGATTTGGTAACTGGTCTCTTTTTCCAGTCCCCACCTCCCCATGTACCTGTGTTTTGATCGATGACTCCCCAGAAGGCACCCAACCGTGCTCACACAATAAAAGGAGGGAAGAAAATTTAATAAGATTCCAAATTGCCTTCCCTTGAATTCAAATTGCTTCATATATTATGTTCATGATAACTACTGTAGTCCCTATTTTTTTCTCAACACCCCCCCCACCACTTCTTTTCTAATACAAGACAAGTTCTTGTGTTAATGAATTCTAGATTTTCATTTAATAAATGTTGTGTGGGAAGCTTCATTATTTGCAACCTCATCAATCTAAAGCGGACACATAAATGCCCTCTTTCTAAGTACCTGGAATCAATAGAGCATGATTCTCACGTACTCGGGCCCTATGCACTGCCACCAAGAAGAATTCAGTAATTGAAAAGACCTTATAAATCAATACAGCCAAATTGAAAACTCCAAGAGAACTCCACATCATTCACTGAGGTGCTTGTTAAGACTTCTCTTTCCTTTCAGAGGGGAAAAAAACCAACACTGGGGAAAGGTTGAAGAGGGGGCAAAGGAAAAAAGATATTTCTATTCAATCCTAATCACCTGGCAGAAATGGTGGGGCTCCTCCTTAGCATGTTTATTTAATTTAGTCTTGATTACTCGTCCTGATTAGGTTGAGTGTGTGTGTGTGTGTGTGTGTGTGTGCCTCTACTCAAACATAAGGTCTCTGCACTCCAGACCACATAGAGGTGGTTTCAGAGTCTTCTCCAGAGAGGCATTGAGACTAAAGACAGAATTCCAATGTTCATTGCTAAGCCTGTCATAGAACATAGACTCAGTAAGGGCTGTGCATTTCAGCTGAACTGCATTGAACCCAGGGACCACCATCCCACCAGTCTTCCAGGAACGGGACTAACACAGAACCCCGTTCTCTCTGTTCCCCTGCACATTCCCCTTAGCCTGATAATTCTCTACCATGGCTACCAGAGTTGAACAGAAGTTATGTTAAGCATTCACAATGCATTCAGGGTGATCTTCTCCCCACCCCCACCATTTGCTTCCTGACCGTGCTAAGAAAATCAACCTTAGTCAGTGTAAATTACCCACCGTGCCGGGAGAGAAAGCATCTGTGAGTGGAGGGCAGCATCTAGATGTCTGGATGTTTCAGACATGCCTAGAACACAACCTGCACAAACCTGAACTGGCCATCTGCACCCCCACTCTGAACCTCCCCCTACACTTCACTCAGAAAATGGAGCCTCCAATCATCCATGGAGTTGAAGAGTTCCCCTGCCCCCCTCTACGTCCAATCCACAGCCAAGATTTATCTACCCGTGTGTGACCGCACTGGCTGGTAAGCGGTCGCTGCTTATCCACAAGGCCAAACGTTCAACAAGAAAAATCGTCAACTTTAGGGGCTTTGGTTTATTCAGATGTGGAGGGGTCAAAATCACTGAACGGGGAATGAAAAGCCTGGATTCAAACCCCAATGTCTCCACTTACCTTTCCCAAGCCTCAGTTTCCTCTGTCGTAAGGTGAGGACAGTGAACTTCCCTCCCAGACGGCATGTGTGAACTGAAGGAATACACAGGTCCCAGTGCGTCGTCGTTAGGCGACATCGGGCTGGTCAAGTGTTAACCTTGAGGGGGCGGCAGCGTTTGTAATGGTTAAATTACAAGAGCAAGCAGGTGGAGTCCTAGCCCAACCACCTGCCGGCTGTGAGTTCTTCATCATTCCTCACGCCTTGGTTCGCACATTTATGAACGGGTAACACTCGTACCAACTTCATAGGGTTATGGTGGGGATTAAGCGAGGCCACACATTTCAGGTCCTCAGTGTTGTGCCTGACGCATGTGCATTTTGCACTATAATTATTGTCTTTTATTTATTCCACCAGTGGTATTTCACTCCCACCCATTCTGAGGCAGAGGCACCCACACCCACCCTCTTGATTCACACATCTTCCTTCCAGCTTCTGATTGCAAAACCACCGTCAACCCAGGATGACCCTGGGCTCTCAAAGCTCTTCCCCATTCTCTCTGCCAAACCCACGGGCAGAAATCTTGAAGATGAAAGGCCGGAGAGAACACCCACCCTCCTGGAAGCCATCAAAGCCATCTTCCTCACTGCCTTAAATACAGCTCTGAAAGCAACCCAGCTCCTTAGGGAACTCAGGCCTGAGGCCCCTGGAGCTGGGGGTGGGAGAGTGGGAGGGAGTGGGATGGTGGGTGGAGTCCAGAAAAAGGAAGTTGTTTGGGAGTTGAAACAATAAAGGAAATTCAAGTTAAGACAGCAAAAAAGGATATCCTTTTTGCTAACCAGATCAGCAAAAACAATGTGATACAAGTTGCCCTCCGTCGGTGGGGTGGAGCTGGAAGTCACCAGTGATGAAAGTTCAAGCTAGCACAACCTCTCCCAGGGCGGCTGCCCGCTCCCATCGAAAAGCCCAAACCTGCATAACCTTTACCCTCCCAGCTCTCAGACGCATGTTTTCTACAAAAACACACATGCACAAATATGTGTGGACAAGAGGGTGCATGGAACACACACACAGAGAAAGCTGGAGATAATTAAATGCCCATCAACAGGGACACGGATCATATTCCACTGGAATATTCCATTGGGGTGTTAAGTATCTCTTTAAAGAATGCAGTAGAGCCTGTGCTCACAAGACCTACGTGCAAGTGACACAAAGCAGGTCACAGATCTCTAAGTATTACAGGATAAGTATTATTAGAAAGAAAAGAAACACAACACCACATTTAGGCACATGCGCGTACTCAGGCTGGAAGCGGAACAAGTTAGGGGGCTCCCCTGGAAAAAGAAAGATGACGAATAGCTTTCTTGACATAAGAAAAGTCATTTTAGGGGGCGCCTGGCTGGCTCAGTCCGTTAAGCATCCAACTTCAGCTCAGGTCATGATCTCGCGGTTCCTGGGTTTGAGCCCCGCCACGGGCTCTGTGCTGTCAGCCCGGAGCCTGCTTCGGATTCTGTGTCTTCCTCTCTCTCTGCCCCTCCCCGGCTCACGCTCTGTCTCTCCTCTCTCCCCAAAATAAACATTTCAAAAAAAATTAACAAATTTAAAAAAAAAAGAAAGAAAGAAAAGTCATTTTAGGCCCCCACCATCTTGAGATCTGCAAAAGCATTTCTTGCAGAATTTTCTTGGGGTATCTTGAAATTGCAGAAGAACAGACCCCAGCAGATAATGATTTTAAGGGTGGGGGGGGGGGAGTCGGGGAGGTCTGGTAAGACTGTAAGAACAAACAGCCACTATCAGGCCAGGAGCCAGGCTAATCATGTCAAGACAATAAATCAGTGGTCAAACCACCAGTGCTGGTTCAAATGTAAAGATTAATCTGAGGCACATTCTTGAGTTATCTTTGCAGGATCTAAACCCCTCTGAGCACTCAGATGCCAGACCGACCAGAGCCAGAGAACTGGTGATGCTGACTTCTACCCGGACTCCGTCACCTTAAGATGACTTTTGCCCTAATTCCATGCTGAAGCCCCTTCATGAATATGCATGCCCTCCTACCTTAAAACTTGCCCAGTTTTGCTGTTCAAGGAGACATGGCTCTGGGAAACATCCCTGGTGCTCTCCTTTACATGTGGCAAGTAAAACCCCTCCTCTTCCTAGTCTTTGGCTAGGTTGTGTCTTTTGGCCTGACGCTCACCGAAAGGTGCACCCAGTTTCGGGTAACAAGGTGTGCAAATGCACAGGAAAAGCCCCGCAAGGGTGCCCTCCACACTGTTGAAAAGCGGATGCTGACGGTGAGTGGGTGGAGCACAGAGGATTTGGGGGCTAGGGAACCATTCTATATGATCCTAGAACGGTGGGTACACGTCATCGTAAATTTGTCCAAACCCATAGAATGCACACCGCCAAGAGCAAACCCAAATACAAACCATAGACTCTGGGTGATCATGGTGCGTGGATGGAGGTTCATCAAGCGTAACGGGCCTCCGGCTCTGGTGTGGGATGTTGGTACTGGGGGAGCCTGTGCATTTGTGGGGGCGCACGGCATACGTGGGAGATCTCTGTACCTTCGCCTCATTTAGTTTCATTTTACCATGAAACTAAAACGGCTCTAAACGCTAAAGTTTACTTATAAAATAAACATGAAAACATTTTTCCAAAGGGCATACCTCTGGAGAGAGGGGAGAGAGCACTCGTGCTTTCCGCCGTAGACAAAAAAGGAAAAAAAGATCAAAGAAAAAAGAATATAGAAGTGAGGGAGGCGGCGCTTTATTGGTTGAAAAACCTCCGCCTTCCAACGCCATCTCCCACCCCTGCCATTCTTGATAAGTAGATTTAGGTCCTAACTTTAAAGATTCAGAAGGCTTTCAGAAATGTGCCTTGCTTTGTCTTCTTCGCCCGTTCCCCCTGCCTGAATCTGTTTGGCATCCGATCCATGAACGCCTCCCTGTGGGGCTGTGCTCCCCGCACAAGGGGCCCTAAGCACAGAGAAGGTCTAGGCAAAATTTATGCATGACTCAGTTACAGTCTTGCATGATTTCCCACTTGTGTCTTTTTGTAAACCTTGATTTAAATTTCGTTCCCTTAGCACATTCCCTCCCCTTCCAGATATTGTTGCAGTGGATATTGGGCTCTTTAAGACTTTCTCGGTTGCGAGTAAGAGGAGCTAAGTTAGCAAAAGGTGGGATTTATTATAGGCAATTCAGTAAATGTTTGTTGTTGCTGCTGCCCCTGCTATTATTAAAGGAGGGACCTGGCTGGCTTTCAGGAACAGCTGGATGCAGGAACTGGTCTCCTGCTCATGCTCATCACTGGTCCATTTCGGACTGGTCTTTTTCACTGGTAAGTGAAATCCAAGTCAAATCAGCTTTAGCAAAAAAAAAAAAAAAAAAAAAAAGGGCAGGGGCAGGGGGTGATTATTGGCTCATGGAACTGTGGCTTCAGAAACTGCTTCACATACGTGCTAGAACTGCATGAACCACATGCTTATCCTGGAAGAGAGTTCTGAAGTCAGTCCTACTCTACCCACGTGAACTCTCAGTGAGAAAATGGTGGTTTGTGCCATGGCAAATCAGGGTATTGTCACCAACAAAGGTAGACAGATGCTAGGTAGGCAGAAACAACATGCATCCACAATTCATCTTTTTCCTCATTCTCCTCTCTCTCTCTCTCTCTCTCTCTCTCTCTCTCTCACACACACACACACACACACACACACACACACACAAAACTGGCTTCTTCAGACACTCTGACCTTTATGATAGGACACGTGGCTGCCAACGGATCTTAAATCCACTTGGCCACACTATCTCAATCCCAAGCCCAACAATCTCAGTGAAGGTTTTGTATCAGTTATCTGCTGCTGCATAACAAATGATCCCAAAACTGAGTGGCTTAAAACAACAACCACATTCATAATCTCACATAGTTTCTGTGGGTCAGGAATCCAGGGGTAGCTTAGCTGAGTAGTCATGGCTCAGGGTCTCTCATATTCCAGAAATCATCCAAAGGCCAGACAGGGGCTGCAGAATCCATTTCCAAAATAGTTCATGCACATGGCTGGGAAGTTAGTTCTGGTTGTCATAGTTCTTCACCACCTGGGCCTGTCTATAGGCTGCTTGAGTGTCCTCAATCAAGCATAGCAGTTGGCTTCCCCTGAGGTGAGTGAAAGACAGAGAACATCAGCCAGAAACTATCCTTTTTATGACCTGCTTCAGAAGTCAAATACCATCATTCTATTCATTAAAAGCAAGGCACTAAGTCCAGCCCATATTCAAGGGGAGGGAAATTAGGCTTAACTGTTTGGAAGGAAGAGTATCAAAGAACTGGTGGATATATATCAACACCACTACAGAACTGATTAATCTTTCTTGGGTCAAGTTTTCACCCTTGAACCAATCAACTGTATCCAGAGGCAGGGTCAAGTGCTAACATGGCTGTTCTCTCTACTCGTGTGGATATGGATGGAAAAGCAGTTTCTAGAAAGAGGAGCTATACAACCAGAGAGAGCTCTTTACCTTTACCTCCAGCTCCAGAGAGAAAAATCCCAGAGAAGCGTTTCGATTGGCTCAGCTTGCGGCATATGCCCTTCTCAAGCGCCATCAGTCACAGGGGTCAGGGTGCAGGGTCTGGTGCCAGAATAAGGGAATGGAAGAGAATCCAAAATGGTCATGGACAATAGTATCTACACTGCGTGACTTTAGGTGGGCCACTTAATCTTTGTTAGGTCTTAGTGTCAACATCTCCTAAATAGTAATGATAAGGCCTTCCGTATAGAGTTGACTACTTTTTTTTTTTAGCTTTAAGTAGGCTCCATGCCCAATGTGGGGCTTGAACTCCCGACCCTGAGATCAAGAGTCGCATGCTCTACCGACGGAGCCAGCCAGGCACCCCATGGTTGCTACAACTATTAAATTAGTTGATATCGGTAAAGCACAATGCGTAGCCACATGAAAGTGTAGTCAGATGATCCTTGCTGCTACAAGTACCTAAAACTTACACTGGCATTTTTTAAAAAGTAATATATAATTGGAAAGTCTCAGGACCCACTCTTCTCGTTCTCTTGGTTCTTACTTCCTCACTGTGATTGACTTCCTCCACGAGCAGGCTTTCCTCATGAAAACAAAAGAGCTGCAGCAGTTCCAGGCCTCATGTCTGAAACCCACACAATCCACATACACACAACACACACACACGCACAGAATGTCTTCCTTCCAACATCACAAGCAAGAGTCCTGACGTTCACTCTGATTGGACTGACTTAGATCACATTCCCACCTCTGAACCAATCAGTGTCCAGGGAAATGGACTGTGCTGATTAGCTGAGACCAATCAAAACCCACCCTGATGGTGGGGGTAGAGTCGGTCTTCCAGGAGCACAAGGGGCAGGTGGGAAGAAGTGGAATAAAAACCAGGTACTATTAGAAAAGAGGGTCGGCTGGCTGGCCACCTCAACCCTTTTGTGTTACAGCAGCAGGGTTGAGCAGTTGCCACATGGACCATGTGGCCCACAAAGCCTAAAACAGTTACTCTTGGGTCCTCTACAGAAGAAGTTTGCAGACCCCTCCATGCAGGCAAGCATACGATTTCCATTGCAAGAGTGCTAAAAGTATCTATTTCTTTTTTTTTTTTTAATTTTTTTTTCAACGTTTATTTATTTTTGGGACAGAGAGAGACAGAGCACGAACGGGGGAGGGGCAGAGAGAGAGGGAGACACAGCATCGGAAAGAGGCTCCAGGCTCCGAGCCATCAGCCCAGAGCCCGACGCGGGGCTCGAACTCACGGACCGCGAGATCGTGACCTGGCTGAAGTCGGACGCTTAACCGACTGCGCCACCCAGGCGCCCCAAAAAAGTATCTATTTCTTTCACTCTCCTCTCCCTTCTCTTTTGAGAGACATCATGACAAACCAGCAGAGCAGGCACGTGTAGGCAGAAGGATCTTCCTAGGGTCCATCAACTCCCACCCCGTTGGCAATGACTAAACACGAAGCCACAGAATTCACATCAGGCAGAGGACTGGGTTGAGAAGAGCTTTCATGGCTGCTGGAGCGTATAGGCTCTGACTCCATTACCCACTGCAGAACTTCACCACTCAAAGATCAATGACGCAGCCTAGATGATGCTGGCAGCCCATGGGCTGCAGATCCCAATTTTTCCTCTGTGATAAATGAGGAGCAATCTCCAGGAGCTCTAGCCTGAGAGACAGCCCTAGTTAAATTACTTTATCGCCCAGCTGAGAGATGGCCAGCTTGGAGAAGAGGTACTCGGGCAGCATATTAACTAGAGTCAGCATCGACACACAGGCCCTTTCTTGGAGCAACAGACTCCTCCCTCCTCCTTCCCATCAAAGCACAGAACTCCACCCTGCAAGTGGCCACTCTCCCTGCCACTCCCTTGTGAAAAGAGACTGGGCATCTGCGAAGAATATGCTCGCCCTCCGTGCACACGTCCAGTGAGATCGCTGCTTGCATGTTTGCGGAGTGGCAGAGAACGTGTACATCATGGTGTCCCTGCAGACACTTGAAATGCTGGTCTATCAAGCTTAAAAGAAAGCTCCAGAGCAGCGGCTAGGTGCACGGGCAATGGAGAGATTCAGAATGGGTTTCAAATCCCAGCTCCTCAATTCACTATTGATCATGGTCAAGTATCTCAGTTTGGGGTCACTCAGAAACCTCCGCTGGGACAAGGGTTCGAGTGCAAGCAGGTGATTTAGGCAATGACCTCATGAAGCACCAGCAGGGGACTAGAGAGGAGATGGAACTATGCAGGGTATGTATTAAGGAAGCTACCAAGGAGGTCAACCGGGATTGAATTCTGTTGGGGACTCCTGGGAACCAGTGATGTTCCCCATCCAAGGAGCTACCTCATCCAAGGAGCAAGGGAGCTGGGGTATTTATACACCAACTTCTCCTATAAATCATTATTCGAGGGCTGCCCCGGGAGGCATTAACTCCCTGCCATTTCTGGCCTGCTATGCATAGGGACTCTGGTGGTCAGTGGGATCCCTCCGTCAAAGAGCTGCAGATGCTGGGGGTTGGAAGTCTAGCCCATGAACTCTGAAATGGTAAGACCCAAGGGAGTAAGTGTGGAGGGGCACCATTAACATACATTACAACAAGCACTCTGAATCCTCTGGGAGTCAGTTTCCTTACCTATAAAATGTAATAATACCTAATACCATGGGATTGCTTTGAGGGGCAAAGGCAATACCATAAGTTACAAAATTCAACACAGTGCCTGGTGCAAGTAAACATTCAATACGTGACAGCTCTGTTTAAAAGACTCAGGCTGCATGGGGCGCCTGGGTGGCTCAGTCGGTTAAGCGTCTGACTTCGGTTCAGGTCATGATCTCGTGGTCCATGGGTTCAAGCTGTACTGACAGCTCAGAGCCTGGAGCCTGCTTCGGATTCTGTGTCTCCCTCTCTCTCTGCCCCTCCCCTGGTCATATTCTGTCTGTCTGTCTCTCTCCAAAATAAATAAACATTAAAAAATAATAATAAAATAAAAGACTCGGCTACGAACTCAAATATGCAATGAATCCCTGGCTCATTTTTACAATCAACTCAGAACCTCCTCCCACCCCACCCCCCCATCTTATAGGGTTGGTGAGAAATTCAATCTTCATATTTTGAGGTGGTCCATCTTCATTTCTTTTTTAAGTTTTTTTTTTTTAATTTACTTAAGACAGAGAGAGACCAAGCATGAGAGAGAGGAGAGGAAGGGCAGAGAGACAGGGAGAGAGAAGTGCCCAAGCAGGCTCCATACTGTCAGTGCAGAGCCCGAAGCAGGATCGATCTCAGGAACCATGAGATCATGACCTGAGCAGAGATCAAGAATAGGATGCTTAACTGACTGAGCCACCCAGCGGCCCCGGTCCTTCCACATTTCTAAGGTGGCACGGAATCTGGGAGGCTTAATGTGGAGCTCAGGAAACAAAAGATAGGCCTCTGGTCCTCAGTTCCCTATGTGTTGCTAATGGGCTATCATCCAGCTCTCTACAGAATTGCTTAAGCTTGGCCACAGAAATCTTGTGCAGACTGAGAGCCCCAATAGCCAGGCTCCGTCTTCCTTAAGTATACCCCAGTCATTCCACACCACCGCATCCCAACCACCAGGGGCATTCCAGCCATCACCCTCAGGATCCTATGGAGAATCACAGCACCGGCAGAACTCCAGCCAACCCCCTTCTGGTGTTGAGGAGTCTCCCTCCACTCCCACTGCTTCTGCCATTTCCCTGCTCCTCAAGGGCACTCGTCTCCCTGTCCTTCCCTTTGAGACAATAGCATCATCTAGGCTGCACATCACTGTCGAGCTATGAGTGGAGACGTTCTGTGACAGGCAATGGACTCAGAGCCCTTCACTCTCCTACAGCGTCCCTGAAAGCTCTCAGTAACCCAGTCCTCTGCCTGATGTGAATTCACAGGCTTTATAGGTAGGTCATTGGCTACGGAGTAGGTTTTGAGTCTCCCTGGGACAGTTCTGCCTGCAGACGACACTTGTCCACTTTGTCATGATGCGTAACAAGACAGAAGAGGAAAGAGGGAAGGAAACAAACATTTATCGAGTACCAATAGAAGCAGACACTGGACGTCTGCCTACCTCATGTCCATCCTCTTTTCTCCTTTCTTAGCAGTATCCAGCAGAGAGGAGAATTTGCAGATAACGCCTCACATTCCGATTCATCTCTTGTAGGAATAAAACCACAAATTAATATCTCAACGAATTATCCTGCCTTATAAAACTTTGTGCAACATCAACTATCATCTCATACCAAATTCTAATATAAGCCAGGAGCAAGAGCCATTGGCCTAGTGGGAAAAGAAAAAGCCAAAACTAGAAATTCTATTTGTTTGGGGTTTGGTGGTTTGGTTTTGCTTTGCTTTGCTTTTTCCGGGGAGAATTAACAAGTTAATTTCTGTAGAGGAGAGTGCCTGGTATACAGTAAGCACATACTAACTGTGCTGTGTGGTCCAGCACAGCAGATATGCCATTCTGAAGACATGTTCACACTGTAAGAAACAGAACTGTGTTATTTCTCTGGGAGTGGCCAAATGTCTGCTTCTCAAAACAAACAAAATAATTTCTTTCCCCGAGGGAATGGGAGAGTGATCCAGGAAAATATCACCTTGCCTCCTCACCATCAAAGGTACCAAATGCATGAAAATTTAATACAGATCATTTGCATCTATCTGGGGCTTTTAGCATTTCAAAATGGTCTCACCTCAAGGCTTTGCAAGTGTCAGAAACCCAGCTCAAAGTAATGAAGCCTAAAGGGGAATTTGCTGACCGGTATAACCTGGAAGTTCAAGTGTGGTTTGATCCAGGTACTCACAAGAGAGCATCAATACTAGGTTCTTTTCTGGGGCGCCTGGGTGGCTCAGTCAGTTGAGCGTCCGACTTCAGCTCAGGTCACGATCTCGCGGTCCGTGAGTTCGAGCCCCGCGTCGGGCTCTGGGCTGATGGCTCAGAGCCTGGAGCCTGCTTCCGGTTCTGTGTCTCCCTCTCTCTCTGCCCCTCCCCCGTTCATGCTCTGTCTCTCTCTGTCTCAAAAATAAATAAACATTAAAAAAAAATACTGGGTTCTTTTCTATTTTTCATCTCTGTTGGCTTCACTCTCAGGTTGGTGTTTCCCCAGCATGACTGACAGCAGCTCCTTGCTCACATCCCACCAGCTAGAGATCCCAGCAAAAAAAAAAAAAAAAAAAAAAAGAATATCTCTGTAGCAGTATCTCTCTCCTTAGTCCTGGAATGCATTCTTTTTTTTTTTTTTTTTAAACATTTACTTATTTTTGAGAGACAGAGCATGAGCAGGGGAGCAGCAGAGAGAGAAGGAGACACAGAATCTGAAGCAGCCTGCAGGCTCTGAGCTGTCAGCACCGAGCCTGATGTGGAGCTCGAACCCACAAACTGTGAGATCATGACCTGAACCGAAGTCAGATGCTTAACCAACTGAGCTACCCAGGTGCCCCAACATTCTTTTTTTTTTTAAGCTTATTTATTTATTTTGAGAGAGAGTGCAAGTGGAGGAGAGGCAAAGAGAGAGAGAGAGAGACAGAGAGAGAGAGAGAGAGAGAGAGAATCCCAAGCAGGCTCCACACTGTTAGCACAGAGCCGGGTGTGGGGCTAGCACTCATGAACCTTGAGATCATGACCTGAGCCACCCAGGTGCTCCAGTCCTGGAATGCATTCTGATTGGACAGCTCTGCAGTCATGTGCGTTACCTGAACCAATCATTGTGCTGGAGGATGCAGTACATGTTCTGACTGGCCAGGCCTCATGTTGCCTCTCAAGGGAGACCACCTGGAAGAAAGATGGCTTCTCACTGTAAATCAGAGTGATGTTACCAGAAGAGGGGAAAAGTATGCCAGGCTCGCATGCATAACTGATACCCCTGCAGGATCCACAACTACCATGTAGTTTTCAAGGGGCTCTATGATCCCCAAAATGATCATTTAGGGTTTTTGCTCCTTTTTAATCTCAAAGTCATGCACACTCACTGTAATGATTACTTTTATTTTACAGATGTTGAACCTGAGGTTCAGAAGGAACAAGGGACACCCAAATTCTCAGTCAGTCTGCCTCCAAAGGGCAGGGGGGTGGGATGGTCCTTAAACCACCGAGCAGATCTGTCCACTGTCTTTTCTTCTAAGGTTCATTTACAGGCCCAGGGGTCATTTTCAGGACTGTCCAAACTCTTCTTCTACTATATACATAAACCAAAGGAACCAAACAGCGTTCCTCACCCCTCACTCCCACAACCCAGGAAGAGCAAACTTCAGGAGCCCGTCTGTAGCCACCTGGCATGGCGACTGATCACCGAGCCAGTAAGCTTGGGTTGGGTTAATACAGCAGTCACCTGAGCACTTGTTAAAATGGTAGATCCCTAAGCTCCACCCCACACGCCTGGGAAATCACAATCTCTCAGGCTATGGCATCCAGCCTCCAAGATGGTCCCCTGTGATTCCTGCCTCCCAGTGAATCCCTGGTATTTGCAACCTTTTATTGAGTCCCCTCATCCCTGAATAGGCCTGACCTGTTGTCTTAGTTAGCTCAGGCTGCTATACCCAAAAAATACCTATAGGGGGTTGATGTAAACAATAAACTATTTCACAAGTTCTAGAAGCTTGGAAGTCCAAGATCAAGGAGCCAGGGTTCACTTCCTCGTTCACAGATCACCATCTTTTTGCTGTGTCCTACGTGGCAGAAGGGCGAGGGAGCTCTCTCTGTCCCTTTTATAAAGAGGTCACTCGTCCCATTCATGGAGGCCTTCGTGACCTAATCACATCGGAACGGCCCCTCTTCCTAACCTGTCCCATTGGGGATTAGGGTTGCAACGTATGAACAAGTGCTCAGTCCATAACACCCGTGTAACCAGTAGGCTATTGCGGAAGCTGACTTCTGTGGCTAGGTCATAAACAACATCACATCTGCCTTGCTCTCTCCTGAGTCAGTTGCTCTGGGGCAAGTCAGACACCATGTCACGAGGATGCGCAGCCAGCGTGACGCAGGTTTCCGCATGCCGAGGACCCGAGTTCCGTGACCTGCCAAATCAGTCCTCCAGCTCCAGCCAGGCCCTGGCCCACACCCTGACTGCAGCCTCATAAGAGACCACATGCCAAAACCAACCGGGCAAGATGCTACCTAATTCCTGACCCTCAAGAGCTATGTGAAGCAAAAATGCACTGTTGTTTTAAGCCGTTAGGTTTCAGGGTGATTCGTTATGTAGGAGTAGATAGTTACTGCACAGAGTGAGCCCAGAAATCTGCATGTTTTATAAGCTTCCTGGATAAGTCAGAGGTGCGTTCCGATCCCAGCCAACGCAGCCCCAGGATGTTCCTGCAGCATTGTATGGAGGGGACAGTGGCGCTCTCTCCAGGGAATTAGGAAGCAAATTATAGTCCACGCCCAAATTATAGACAGTGATGCAGGTACACAGCTATACCTTTTTTCAAAGGAGGCCTAGTGTTATTTCATGACACGTTGAATGAAACACCAGTCAGCATATACTAAGCCATCCTACTTTTGTTTCATAAGGAGTATTATTATGTAGTCCCTCGTGCCCCAGGAGTCACCCTCCTGTAAATATACAATAAAGGCTTTTATTCCCTAAAAAGAGTTTACTTCACTCCAAAAATTTCAGTGCACAAGCCCACAGCAGCCTGATCGCTTAGAATTAGTCCCAGCTGTTTCTAAAGGTTCCCCAAGAATCCATTCACCCCGGGTTCAGGAATGAGCCCACACATCCTTTTGACCTTGGCATCCTGCTGTCCTACCTCTGTATTCTGCTGGGACGACTCCCACCCCTAACCCCAGAGGCAAGATGCTGTTCCCCCGACGAACTTCACCACACAGCCCTCGAAAACAAACAAGTGAAACCAGGCTGTAGGGTTTGTGTTTTTTTAACACATGTGAAGTACCTGAAAATCCCACTGTAAAAATTAGTTTTAAGGGGGGATGGGATAGGCAGTGGAGGCAGTAAAGCATAGTGGTTCAAATCCCGACTCCGCCTCTTAAATCGGCCCCTTTGCCTCATTTCTCTGCTGTCCCGCTGCCCACACAATTCCAGGGCCACAGTTCGTATTGTTTTCTATGCATATAGCACCCCCTGGAGTTGTGCCTTCGTTTCCTCGTGTAAAATAAGGAATCTAATCATAATTCATAAGGTCATTATTAGGATTGGGTAGGTTAACTCCTTCAAATAAAGCCCTTCAACAGTGCTTGGCCCAGAGCAAGCATTCAACAAACGTCACCTGTTACTTTAACTGCCATCATTATTATCCACATAGACTCCACACACATAATCCCGCTGCCCTCCTTAGAAGTCACCCCAGTTTATTGTTCAAGCAGGCACACTTGCGGAATTTTCTTTGCATTTACGTACACATAGAAACACATTTTTGCATTGGTTTTGTGTTTCTCGAATGAATGGGACCATTCTCTGTGTATTGTTCCCCGGCGGCGTGTGTCAGAGAAACACCCACATCCACAGGTACGGATCTGGCTCACTCTAGTGCAGATATACCATGGTTTGTCTAAGAGTCCCCACCAGATGGACACTTAGTTTATTCCCGGTTTTATGCTATTACAAACAACCCCTTTTGCTTGATGCTGCGGAAAACGTCAATACATGCCTCTTTGTCCATCACACTAGCGCTGAGAGGAGATTCCTAGAGGTGGCATTTGTGGGCCATAGGGTATTTGCACTTCAAATGCTGACAGATCCTCAGGCTGTGCGACACTACAGACAGCAAGATAAGAGGAGGGCCTTTGTCACATGGAGATTAATTTAGATCCATTGCGTTTTTTTAATTTTTTTTTATGTTTATTTATTTTTGAGAGAGAGAGAGACAGAGTGCCAGTGAGGGAGGGGCGGAGAGAGGGAGACACAGAATCCGAAGCAGGCTCCAGGCTCTGAGCTGTCGGCACAGAGCCCGACGCTGGGCTCGAACTCACCAACAGCAAGATCGTGACCTGAGCCCAAGCCACACGCTCAGCCAACTGAGTCACCAATTTAGAACCACTGTTAAGAAAGTTTCCTCTCTCTCCATCCTGAAGAGCAGACACTACATTCAAGCTCCATGACAAGGAGCTGCTCGCTGAGCACTAAAGACACTCTGGAGAAGGTGGGAGGTGGGGGCGGGGGTCTCCACCCCTCCAAGTTCCCACCCAGCTCCTTCTGGACGAAGAAAGATAAGGAAGAAGACCAACAACACCTCCTCATGAAGCAGGGAGCATCTCCTCCGCCGAGAAGTCCTGTCACCGCCTGCAGTGAGCCTCCTGGCCCAAATGAGACAACTGCATTGGCTGGCAGGACATTTACAGCTCTGTCTGCTAGGTCTTATACATCACCACTGGGAGGGAGACCAACCCTGGAGACCTGGGTCCTCCTCGCCAAACCCTCCCTTTCGCCTCCAGCCTCAGGTGATGGGAAGATCAAACCTGCACGTCCCTCCTGCCACCATCTGGCCCTCAATCCCCAACCCCAGTGAGCAAGGGCTCAGATGAGAACACACACCCCATCTCCCAAGAGCAAACAAGCACATGCAGGCCTGCAGCCGCCCACCTCCAAGTGCGGAGGCAGATTCTTCTCCAGCCCTGCAGGGGCACGTTCTGCTAACACACACACACACACACACACACACACACACACACACACACACGGTTTGCATTAGGTTCTCCTTAGAATACCTAACAGCTTCGTCTGTGCTTCAGCATTTGGGCTTTCAGGGTCTCCCCAAGAACTGTAAATAGATCATTTTTCTTATTTTCTGCTCACCGAGAATCAAGGGATGTTCCTTCTCAAAGGTAAACTCCAGTCTTCTTCCCAGAAAGCAAGAAATGCGTGTAATGTATTAAATCAGGGTTTTCCACGCGTTCCCCGAAAATGTGCAAGTTGACTCTACCCCAGGAACTCTATTAAATATGTATTTATATTTTTCATTCCTTCAACAATATTTACTGAGCACTACTACACGTAGGACATAGTGTAGGTGCTGAGGACACAGAGGTGGAAAAAACAAGCCAAGATTCTACAGGGGTTACATTTTAGCGCACAGATACATGGGGGGAAAGCCAACAAATATTTTTTAATGTTTATTTTGAGACAGAGAGAGAGCAGGGAAGCGGCAGAGAGACAGGGGGAGAGAGAATTCCAATGCAGGGCTCGATCCCACGAACCGTGAGATCATGATCTGAGCCGACGTCAAGAGTTGGAGGCCTAACCGACTGAGCCACCCAGGCGCCCCAAGCTGACCAATATTTTTAAGTGATAAGGGTTATCCTGAGGATTGTGAGAAGAGCAGACCTTTTTTTTTTTTTTAATGGTTTGTGTTCTTCGAAACTTTTCCATTTGGAAAAAAAATCATAGTTTAGAAGAATATTGTTGCGGTGTGTGTTTATAATATAGTGCTACATGAAAATCACTGAGTACAGAAGAATATTCAAAGTGCTAGCAGTGTGTGTGTGTGTGTGTGTGTGTGTGTGTGTGTGTGTGTTGCTAGCGGTGGTTTTTGACTGGAGGAATCAGAGAGGAATGTGTTGCTTCATTTTCTTTGTGCCCTTCTGTGTTTTCCAAGTGTTACGCATCGAGCGCACACAGTTTTTATAAATAGGGGGGAAATGTTATTTAACAACTGGAACTGCTTCCTTGCCCCAAGGTATTCTATCCATCGGTCTGTCGGAATACCTGAATGTTCTCCATTAGAGTCACTCGTTTGATTAAACCCTGTTTTCGCGGGGGCGCCTGCTAAAATACGGAAGAGGAACCGCACGCTGGTCTCTGTGAGATCTCACACTGTGAAGCAGAAATGTGAACAAGGGAATCTAAAAATGAACTGTTGCTTTGGAGAGCGGGGAGCCCCCCCCACCCCGGCCCCAGCCCCCCCGGCTCAGTGAGACACAGGCAGAGAGGGAGCACGAAGAAGAGAAGAAGAAGGGATGGAGAAGCGGAGACCAGCGGGGCACAGTGGGGAGGAGGGGAGGAGGCATGTAGCCCAGCCGGGAGGCAGGAGGCGGGAGGACTCCCATCCACGCCCCTCCACCTACTCCCACCACACCGACCCCCAAGAGTTATTCTGGAAGCAAGGTCAGCGCTAATTAGCACACTAATGAACAACCTGTTTGCTGCGAGGAAAAGGAAACCTATTTGTGCACGGTTTTCTCAGTGGTGAACAGCATGGCCCAAGTTTCAGAAGCTCCATCTAGGGTGACGTCACCGCCCCCTGTCACAGGGGCCAGAGCTGAATGCCACAGCAGCACCCAAAGGGCTCACTCACCCATCTCTCTCTCCCTCTCTCCCTCTCTCTGTAGGTTTTCATCCAGAGTCCTGTATGGTAACACCTGACAGAGGGGAAGGCGGTCCTCAGAACCACAGTGGGAGAGCAGAGGGGGGGGGGGGGGCAGTCGGCCAAGAGATGAACCCTTCCCAATGTGATCCTACCATGCACGCCTCTGCTCCACGACCTCCTGCACTCCGTTCCTGGTGCCCGAACCCAAGATACCCTCAAAGCCTCCCTCTGCTCCACACGGTGACCACGCACATCGAGGGGCGGGGGGTGGGGCGGGCAGGGGGAAGCGGGGGTGCGATTTAGCCAACGTCACTTAACAAGTCAGGAGCACAGAGGACCTCCAGCCAGATCTCTGACATCACGTCACTCAGCCTCCATTACAGCCCGTTTCTCCTGCCCTCCCAGGAATCTGAGGTGCGACAATATTGATCATCAAGGGAAGGTTAATATGAAAAGAGAATGTACCTAAATTAAGACAGACGAGTGCAAATCTATCAACCTTACCCCAGTCCTATCAACCTGTCCGCAAGTCTTGTTGGCTCTCCCTTCAAAATCTATTGGGGATCCAGCTCCTCCTTCTTACTGAGGCCACCTGGGGCCAAGGCACCAGGATTTCTGCTGCTGCCACCTCCCTCTCTCCCAGCTTCCACCCTTGCTCCACGACAGGCCGTTCACACACACAGCAGCCAGAGTCCTTTCTTGAAGATATAGATTGGATCATGTGTCTCTTTCCAGCTTGGAGCCTCCAGCGAATGACTTCCGGCGACACTGAAAACTTTCATTTCTCACCCTGGTCTATGAGGCAGGACATGATCTGTCTGCATATCCGACCTCCTCTCCTACAGCATTGTCCTCATGAACCCTGTCCTTTCTATTCCTGGAAAGCCCCCAGCTCTCCCCCGACCCCTCCCTCTGCCCTTTGCACATGCTGGTCCCTAGCCCTGGAGTTCTCAGCCCCCAGTGTCTGCACAGCTGGCTCTTTCTCTCCCTTCAGGTCTCAACTCAAATGTCACCTCCTCCAAGAGGCCCTCCGTGAATCCGTATAAAACCCTCTCCCCCATTTACTCCCTTCTCATCAGTTGGGTTCACTCTTTCAAAAGAATTTCTCACCCTCTGAAATTACTTTGTTCACCCATCTGTTTGTTAATTGTCCTCCCAGACCACCACATAGACACTACCGGGGCAGGGCCCAGGCCTGCTTTGTTCAAGCACCCAGTACACAGTAGGTGCTCAATAAATACCTGAGAAGAAAGGGAGGGAGGATGGGGGAGAGTGGGAGGGAGGAAGAGAGAGAACGGGAGACCTGTTGAGCTCCTCACGCCACAACTCCAAATACTCAAGTAACAGTCAGCTGACCAGGGCAGCAAGCCTGGAGCCGGCCCCACCCTCCATCAACACTGCGACAGCGGGTATTGTGTGTCGCTTGGCATGAGCCCCCATGTGACCGGTCATGGCTATTCAGAACAGCCAGGGCCTCTGCTAATGAGGTGAGCAGCCATTTTCTCCAAAGCTTGTAACATCACTGAGAATGCTTCTCTCCAGGTCAGGTTTATGGCTCTTACCTGACGCTCATTATAGGGTGTTATAATAGGTCTGAGAAAAATAGCCAACACCTGTGGAATTGTGCCTCCCAGGGTCCGGCCTTGGCCTTGGGTCCTGAGGTACACGGGTGCCCATATCACAGGCTCGGCAGTCTACACTGAGCTAGGGAGAGGATCCGACCTGCCTGGTGCTGAAAATCCCTTCCCCCTGCTCTACAAGGAGCAGGGGCCCAGGCCAAACCAACCATGGATGATCCCCCTCAAATCTCACTCTCTCGCTCCGGCAAGAAGAAAGTGATATTGATTCTGCAGGCTCTGGGGATGGTAAATTTGCCCTTGTCAGGCAGGCTCTACCAAGCTGGGGAGAAAACAAACCACTCCAGCACCTAAATCTAGTAAACCGAGGAGAGGTGGCAGCCAGCACTGCTGCAGGGAGGGGAGGTAGGGGCCAGGAGAGATTTACGGGGCACCAGCAGGAGAGAAATGGGGGTGGTTGAGCCCATTCTTCTGCCAACCCCAGATTTATACACTCCAGGCCTAGTTCACTGTCCCCGCGGGACCTCAGGGACCTTTTGGTCTCTCCTCCTAGCCTTGGGGAGATTAATCACACAGAGAGGAGGCGAGTGTCGGTATATCGCTGTGGGTGTGGGTGTGGGTGTGCCTGTGTGTGTGCTTGGATATGTGTGTGAATTGTGTGTCTTTGTGTGTTGGCTTCAGTGCATTTGTGCATTTTGTGTATGTATGCGTTTGTGTTTCTCTTCGGCTACTCCTTTCAAATATATGCTATCAGTATCTCTCTGAAACAGCCTTTGGGGAGTTGAGCCTCCTCTACCAACGTCATGAAGCTTCATCTTCCTTCTTGAATGTCAAGGCACCTTTTCCCATGCTGACCACAGAGCAAACCTTGGAGGTGGTCTTGGTTATATCCAGGGATAAATGAACATCTGTGATTGCAGTATGCTAAGAAAATGAGATGGGTAGCCCTAAGCCCCTAGCTGGTGAATACCCTCCTCTTTCCTTCTTGCAAATCACTTCTGGTTTAGAGCAATGATTTTATTTATTTATTTATTCATTTTTTCAATGTTTATTTATTTTTTTTTTT
>NW_024412422.1:2975361-3030739 GCF_014898765.1 Herpailurus yagouaroundi | reverse complement strand
TCTGACTTCGGCTCAGGTCGTAATCTCACAGTTCATGAGTTCAAGCCCCACGTCAGGCTCTGGCTCTGTGCTGACAGCTCAGAGCCTGGAGCCTGCTTCGGATTCTGTGTCTCCCTTTCCCTCTGCTCCTCCCTCCTCACATGCTATCTCTCTCTCAAAAACAAATAAGGATTTAAAAAAATTTTTTTAATAACATAAAACCCTGTGTCTGTAGTCTTTTTTATTTCAACATGAGCAGCCCTTCAATTCTCCCTACCTCTGCCTTCATGACCTGAATGTTACCAAATGAGGTGGCAGCATCAGAAAAATCAAAGCAGGCTGAGTCCTTAAGTCATTGCATGAGGGACCACCACCTAGAGGGTTGACTGACCCTCACCAGAATTCATAGAGGAGAAATACAGCTTTGTGGTATGAAGCCATGGAGATTTCTGGGCGTGCTTGTTACTGCAGCATTAGTGGGCTTATCCTGACTAATATAACACCTAAACCATTATATATATATATATATATATATCTATCCTTGGTGAGATACACCAAAACACTTTGGGATGTGCTGAATCTGACTATTTCTAAGGTCCTATTCATGTCCAACATGAAGATCCGAACCTCTTATGATGGAATGGCCTTCATTCTTTCCCCCGTCACATGACTAGAATCTCTACGCAGATGAAATCTCATCCCGACATTGCCACCCAGCCCTCTGGAGTGTTAGGAGATAAGTCGAAAGATGCTGCCGGGTTCTCCCATTATGGCAAAACATGAAACTGAGGTGTCTTTGTTGTGACCATGAGGCTTCTATGTTTACTACTCACCTCAGGACTCGGCCATCTGTATGTCACCCTGTGCTGGGCAACTGTTCCCAACCCAACCCAAATCCCTTCTCTCCAGGTGCCTTTCTATGATCAAGACCCTTCTGATTAAGGACACCACTTTGAAATTATCCACAGAAGACTCCCCAGAAGTACCTTTTGGCTTCAAGCAAGCCCGGTGCCTTGAGGGGCTTATCCTGGCTCTTGTCCAGGTGAATTGGTCACTCATGTCTAACGACAGTGCCAGTGACCTAGGTTCAAATCCCCACTCTGGCATGTCCTAGCTGTGTGATCTCTTGGCAAGTTTCTTAGCCTCTCTGGGCCTCATGTTCCTCATCTGTAAAATATGGACAACAACAGTAGCTACCATGGGGTTGTCCTGAGGAAATATAGAACATGAAACTGGTTCTCCAAGCTGAAGTGAATCAGAGTAGCCCTTCATGTAAGCAGAACAGGGAAATACACTGTGTTCAAAAGTTCTTTTCCTCCCTGATCTGGCAAAGTGTCAGTACTTTTGCCATTAGAGTCACCAGTTTGCATTAGGGTATTGCCACTAGAAATAAACTCGATCTGACAGACTAGCCCTTTGACTCACTATTGCTCTCTAGCTAAGACTGGCTTCTCGAATGTGTCATTGCTATCAGGAATGGGAGGCAATGAGACATGGGACTAGTGGATTTTCATGATGAGAAGGAGAGTCCATGCTTGGGCATTTCTGGAGAAGTACAGGTCAAATGATAAGAAGCCCCAGGCACTAAAGAGACAGCATGAAAGTAGTATATGAATCACTTCACTTGAGGTCACTGTTTCTTCCTGCATAAAAGCCATAGGATGTACTGAGAGTATAAAGTGGATGCCACAAATTTTAAAGTGTAGTGGACTGACTTGTTATCATTGCTATTGCCATAACCATTATAATCTGCCCTACTCACAAAAGCCCTTACAAAACCACCCCTCCCTCAGTGCTCCTTACACCTTCTCCTTCCTGTGTGGTTGGATGAATCAAAAACAACACTCTCCAATTTCCAGGACTCTCCTGGAATCATTGTTTGTTCTCCAAGAGGGTGGATTTTAATTCCTTTGTAGGTGAAAGCCTGGCTTCCATTCCCTCTCTGCTGTCATGGAAACCAGGGCACTAGCAACCTGGCATGGAAACAAGAATATGATTTTTTTTTTCTTTCACCAAGCAGAGGAGAGGCTAAGACAACTTCTGGGCAGGGGGAGGAGGCCTTACAGCCGATTTGATCTCCTTTTGTGAAGGAACAGCTACCCAGAAGATGCCAACAGAAGGTGCCTCCTGGAGCTGTTCAGCCACAGAGCCCTGGAACTGACTTCAGAACCATGGAAAGCTCCCTAGGACTTAAAGGTTGAGAGAGGAGGCTACACCATATCCTGACTTCTAGAAAAGCAGAGTATTAAAGATGGGGACTGTGCTGTGTTTAAGAGTGTCAGAACCACAAAGAGGAAATGTGAAATATCATTTAGTTCACAATCCCTCAAAGTGTGTTCTGAGGGCCTGCATCAGAATCATCTAAAACGCCATTCCTTCCAACATCTGAATCCTTCTCCGTGGGGCGGAGTCCTGCATTGTGCATTTTAACACACTGCCTCAAAAAATTCTGATGCACATCAAAGCTTGAGGCCAACTGATCTAGTGCCACACTCGTATTTTTCAGGTGGGGAAATGTGCTAGTCAAAGTGACGTGCATTTTCTCAGTTCAAACAGCAAGTTGCAACCAGAATCCATGTGTCCCAATTACCAAGATTTCTCTGAACCATCCAGCACCGCTCCGAAGTCCCACTTCAAAACCCTACCCTAAGTACCTATGCTGATGGCCCTGGCGAGCACATGAGATAATCATGCCTTAGGTCATCTCTCTGAGAGCTCTCTCCTACGACACAAATTCTCACTGGGAGAGGCAGACTGTCTTACCACCATATTCATATCCCTGGAATCTAACAGAAACACGGATGCTCAGTGCATGTTGGCTGAACTAACTAATCGATTCGTGTACTAATGGATGAATGAACTCCTCAACAATGAGGTGTGATGTCTCTTTAATGGAGCTATAATAAAAATTCACATTTATTGGGCAAGCTTACATGCCAGTTTCAGGGCTAAAAAATCAACACTCAGAGCCCATTGGGTTTGCACAACAACCCAATGAGATAGGAACTATTATCGTCCTTAATTCAAAGATGAAGAAATACAGCGTGGAGAGGTGTAGCAATTTACCCAGGGTGCACACAGCTGTGGCAGAGCTGGGATTCACACTCAGGTGTACTAAATCCAAAGGCTGAGCTCCGAGCCACATTTTTTGGACACACCAGGAAAAGGCACTTGCCCTAATGAATGGCCTCTGTGCAGTGGGAAGAAGGTTAAAGAAAAGGATATTCAAGCCCCTGCGATGTGTTTGGCCACTAGCCAGAGCCTCTGCTTTGAGCTTACCAAAGAGAGGTTAAACCCACCCACCTATCCATCCATCCATCCATCCATCCATTCCTTCATTCTGAAAATATGTGTTGGCCACCTAGTGTGTGCCAGGCCCTGTTCTAGATACGAGGGTACAGTAGTGAAGATAGACAAGGTTTCTGTTCTAGTTGAGGGAGACGATCAGCACACAAAGAACTAACAAATAGGTACTGCGGTATCAGGCAGTGATGAGAGCTAAGAAGAATACAGCAGGGCAAAGGGGATAGAGAGTGACAGGGCATGGAGGGAAACAGCCAGGAGGGCTACTGACACACAGCAGCTGTGTCTGCAAGAACCCCAAACAACTAGCTGAAAAATAACGTGTCAGGCAACCCACTGGTTGGCATCAGAACAACCAAACCGTCTCAGTGCGTTTTCTCCACTGAACTCATCTTATGTTGTCTTATTTTTTCTCTTTTAACAGAATCATTGATGAATAGATAGAAATAGAACCCGAAAGCCGGAGGCTATGACCGATGCTCCATTCTCTGGCCCGGCCCGGGCCTTTTTTCTGGTTGAGATAGCCCTGCTGTGAACAGTAAGGACTGGCAGGAGTGCCCGCTCAGGGCTCAGAAATAAGAACAGAGGCCTGTCCATTGACAATTGTGTCAGTTGGGATTCTCTGGATACAGGTCACGGTAGTTTTCTAAATCTAACATTAGGAATAAAAGGGGACACGTAAGGGTACAGAGCGTTTCAAAAAAAACCAGGCTAGGGACATTCCGGGACTCAGGAGGGACCTGAATGAGCAGCAGCTTCCTCTCTACGTCTGCCACTCAGCCTGCTTCTCTCTCTGCGTGTGGGCTGTCCAGTTTATGTGACGAGCCAGAAGCTAGCTGCCCACCGCTCCCGAGTTTCATAGAGCTGCTCAAAAGCATCCCTCTGACACTAAACCTTCTTAGTCCCGACCTCAGATTCCCAGGGAAGAAGTTCTACTTGGCACATTTGGGGCTAGGGACTCCCACCTACGGTCAGTCGGCTCTGGCCAGGGAGAGGAGAACTTCATCGAACAATCGTGGCGAACCTGTGTATCAGAAGAGTGATGGAGGAATTGTTTTCAGGACTGATGGAATCAGAGTGACCCACACAGGATCTCATAAACTTGCCATGACTATGATATATCCCAGACCCTAAAAACAGAGAAAATGCACACTCCAAGGGTTGAGCAATTTGACCGGGGAAGAACTTGGGGTCCATACTACATGGAAGCCAGTGATGGGGATGAGAGAGTTAAGCCGAACCCATGAACTCTGAAAAGCACCCAACTCCACTCGGTAGTCATTGAAATGGCCTCCATAAAGCTCCGAGGCAAAATTATAGATCATCATTTTAATTGAGTGCAATTGGCTATACATTAATATTCATGATTATTAGAGCAGCTAATTTTCCTCTTTATAGAAAGTGAGTGGGGGATCATTTCAGCTGCTACTTACTTTTCCTCCCTTAGATTTCGGGGGGGGGAGGTGAAAGAATAAAAGACACGGCACTTGAAATCAGCCATCAATTCCTGAATGTTGGGTAATTATTAAGGATTTTTAATTGCTTTGACCTCTTAGACGGGGCTGGGGAGAAGCATCTTAGGAATATAAAAAACACACACATACACGAGCCTCCAGAAATGGCTCCTCCGGTTGGATGAAAGCAGATTATCTAAATGAGAATCTGAGCCATTCCTCAGCCCCACTAGCCTGCCAAGGATAATAGTAACAACAGCAACAACCACAATGATTGGATTGCCATCAGAGCCCAAGCAGGATGAGGAGGATATCTGCCTGAGGGTACAGCTAACATAGGCTAAGAGAGAACAGGCAGGGTGGCAAGGGGGTCCATGCAAGGTAGCAGTGGCAGGTGTAACAGGAAGATTGTTTCATTGGTCAGACAGTTAAATATACTGAGGAAAATGGCAGCCAGCTTTCTCATCATCAGAAGGGAGTTACAAATATGGAAATGGAAAGAATCAGAATAAACTCGATGGTGATAGATTTGAATCAGAGATATCAATGTGACTTTATGCTTTTCAGTATATAGAAAAAGTCTAGAAATAAATACAGACGTGAGCATGTCTGTGTGTGTGTACACATGTGTGCACACACGCGTGCACACGCACACACACACACACACACACACACACACACATCCCTGAGCTTCGTCCACGGAGGGGCTCTCAGAACTGTGATGCCCCAACAGCAATACACACACCAGGACCAACTTTACTTCTAGATATCCCCCACTAAACTGAACCAGGGCTCTCTTGAGAAATGGTTGATTCCAGAGCTGCTGGCTCAGGGAGAGTACAGGATGAGCCTAGAACATCTTGCTGGGCCAAAAAGCAAAGCAGTGCTGAGTAAAATGGAGGTTGTATCAAGGGACGCAGAAGACAGCTTGAAGGGACTCTCACTGGCCCAAAAATGAGGCAATCTGACCACTAAAATAAATGATAATAGTAATGGATTAAATCCTCTAAGTAAAATAGCAAAGAATTAGTTCGTAATGTTATGAATGAATGAATGAATGAATGAATGATTTGGTGACGACATTTACATAGTTTCAAAGAGCTGGGGCTCCTGGGCGGCTCAGTTGGTTAAGCATCCGATTCTTGATTTCGGCTCAGGTCATAATCTCGTGGTCATGATACCAATCCCTGCATCAGGCTCTGCACTGACAATGCAGATCTTGCTTGGGATTCTCTTTCTCCCTCTCTCTCTACCCCTCCCCCACTCATGCTCACTCTTTTTCGCTGTCTCTCAAAATAAATAAACAGTAAACAAAAAAAAAAAGAACCTTTCCACAAAAATATTAAGACAGAGGAAAAGAGTAACTTCACAGCAAAAAGAAGCTTGGCAGAAACCACCTTACTCATATGACTAAAGAGAACAGACCAATAATGGGACGCATGGAAATCACATGCCACCTGGCAGGATTCAATAAGGACACAGCATTGCTCCTGTGCCAAAGATGCTCGATGCAAAGCTAAACTCAAGGGAACATCAGACAAACCCAAACTGAGGGACATTCTGCAAAATGATGGGCCTGTCCCCTTCAAAAGGTTGAAGAATGCTCCAGACTAGAGGAGACTCAAGAGACAGGACACCTACAGGCAACGGGCAATCCTGAACTGGACCCTTCTGTTACAAAGGACATTATTGGGACAAACAGCAAACGCCGAATGGGATCTGAGGATTAGAGGTTAGTAATGTGTCAGGGTTAGTGTCCTGATCCTAACAGTTTTATTGTGACGATCTCAGAGCCTTCCTGTTTTAGGGAAATAAATTCTACTATATTCAGCGGTCATGGATCATCAGGTTGGCAGCTTTCTTTCAAATGGCTCTGGGGGAAAAAAGGTACTTGCATTGAACTTACAACTTTTCTATACTACTGATAATTGCCAACTTGAGTGCCTACCGTGTGCCGTGCACTCCATCACCGCTTCTATCTTACAAATAACCTTACAAAATATCTCTAGTTCATTTTACAGGTGAGGAAACAGAAGTTCACAGAGGTTAAGCATCGTGCATAAGACTGTTACTTCTTTCATTAGACAAATACTCATTGCATCTCTGGGGGCTGTGTGAGGCACCAGCACATAGAGTAAGGAATAAAATAAGCATGCCCGACCTTCATGAAGTCTCCAGCCCAGGAGGAATAGAGGCAATAACCAAGAAAGCAAACAAGGAAATAGCTCCAGGGCGTGACGAGGGCCAAGAGGGTACCAACAAGAGGTGTCGGGAAAGATAACGTTGGAGGGCAAAGGATGAGCCAGGTCGTGTGGACCTTTATAAAATTTGGATTGCATTCTAAATCAGTGGGAAATCACGAACATGATTAATGCAGGGGAGTGGCTGGATCTGATTCATATTTTAAAGGAATTCCCTCATTGTGGAGAGAGATAAGACGGGGCAAGAAGAGAAAACGTAGGGGCCAGAGAGCTAGTAGACGGCAGAGCCAATGTGTCCCCCACCCCCCACCCAGATCTGTGCGACCTCACTCTCTTGACACTGAGGGCATGCACTCTGGGTGCCTTCCCATGTTCTCCTGCACTTACCAGGTCTGGGCATCCAGCCCAAATTCCATCTGTCAGCTCCCTGCCTTGGGCTTTCTCTGGCCGTCCAGAGCAGGTCGACAGTGGCCGGAATCAATGCTGGCTCTGTCACCGGGAGAGCATCCCTCGACTGGTGACACTGGAGCATCCCTTGACCAGTGACTTGTCAGACCTAGTGGATAAATACCATAGCTCCCTAGAGCAGGAAGTATTGAGTGAAATGAGCCACGTCATAGCAATCTGGGGCCAGTCCGTGTTACATAGAGTCTAAAGATGGCCGGGGGGGGGGGCGGTGTGGTGAGCTCTGGAATTAAATGAGATCTGGGTTCTAACCCCAGTTCTGCCACTTAGTGGGAGACGGAAGTGAGAGGCGCACAGGCTCCTTAGGCTGGGGCCAGCGAAGACCTCCCTCCTTTTTGTTGTTTGAATATCTTCCGTTTTGGGTCTTCCGGACCCAGGGGCACCAGCAATGGCCAACAGAACTTTCTGCGATCCGGGGAACGTTCTTTACCTGCACTGTCCAGTCTGGTAGCCACTAGTCACATGTGGCTATGGAGTACTTAAAATCTGATTAATGCAGCTGAGGGACTGAAGTTTTCATCTGACACCATTTTCATGAATTTGAATGTAAATAGCGACACACGGCTACTGGCTTCCACGTTGGAGGGCGCGGGTCTACCCCCTTGGGACAAACGCTAGGGCACATCCCGCTGGAATGGGCACCCGCACCCGGCTTCCGAGCTCTCCGGAGAAAGGCAGCCGGTGGGAGCAGCAAACCACACATCCAAAGCCACGTGACCCCTGTCCTCTGGTCGCCAGGATCAGCCACTGGGCTTCTCTCTCCTTTGTCCTGCCTGAACAGTGCTGTTCCTTTTCCGAGATGCACACGCATTTTCATAAGAACATACAGTGCTAAATTGCATCTCTCTCTCTCTCCTGACACAATTCTCTCTCTAACGAGATTTCCCCCATTTTCCGCAGCAGCTGTGCTGAAAAGCCATCTTCTGATTGAGCCGTGACGCCTGAACGCAAGGGATGGGCGGGGCATGAGGCACAAAGCCAGAGGGATTTAGGTCTATTTTCTCACCTCTTTGGGGACAGCCAGCTAATATAATCAAGCCAAAGACGATTTCCCTAACGCCCGCGGCGAGGCCAGCTGACCGGCACCTGCCTCGGCCGCTTGTAATTGACGACGTGGCCAACAGACCAACAGACGGAGCCTCGGCCGTGGGACAGCCCGGCCCGGGGGCCTCGCGTCTCTGGAGTGAACTTTCTGTTGCCCTTTACGAAGGGTGAAAACAGAGACCCATTTCTTGCGAGAAGATGAGCGGAATTTATTCTCTAATAGGAGATGGCGAGAGGAACTTTGGTGGTCTGAGAGCTCTTCGGGGAAGCCGAGCAGAAGTGACGTTTTCCCTTGTCCCTTAATAGCCATTCTGGAGCCCTGGTCTATTTAGCCCCCACCCGTCACTGACCCCAGCCCTTTCTCCCCACCTCCCGTCATCTCTCACCTGCAGGAACAAAATCACCTTCTCAAAGACCTCCCTGCGGGGCGCCTGGGTGACTCAGTCGGTTAAGCCTCCGACTCGATTTGGGCTCACAGTTCGTGGGTTCAAGCCCCGGGTCGCGCTCTGTGCTGACAGCTCAGAGACTGCTTGGGATTCTCTCTCTCCCGCTCTCTCTGCACCTCCCCTCCCTCTCTCTCTCTCTTAAAAAACAACAACAAAAGGCTTCCTGGCTTGCATTCCGCTCCTCTCACACCACAGCCAGAGTCACTACTGGCGGGCAGGACAGGCCATGTTATGGGGCTGTAACAATCAGTCCTCAAAAGCTAGTTACTCCCAACCATCATGACAATCAGGGTTCAGTTCTTGCTCCGGTTCCGTTCAGCCAGGACGTCGGCTCCATGGCCCCACCTCGCAGGATGCCAGGACAGACGCTGAGGGCCGCTCCAGATGGAAAACAGACAGCCACCCCTCACTCCCCAGGCTCCCTGCACGCTGCAGGCTGTCGTGCCCTCCACCCTGGCCTCGTCTCCTCCTAGGCCAGGCTGCGACAAGGGCCAGGAGGCTGCAGAATCTCCGAGGGGACAAATCACCCTTCCTGTCAATTGCATTGCGACAGTTTATGTCAGGAAGGAAACAAACGCGCACACGGGGACACTCCCTCCCCGATTTAGCCTATTCCCTCATCGCTTGGGCACCTACGCCGAGATCCACAAAGCAGTGAGTCCCAAGTGCTGATTGAGGTTTTACTTTATAGTTGTTAGGATTATGAAAGGAAAGTGTTTGTTAAAAAAAAAAAAAAAAAAAAAGTGTTTGTGGACAGGTCACCCTACTTTTTTTTTTTTTTTAATGGTTAAAATGAAGATTTCACACCAGTAGCAGAACCATCCGATGAAGAGGGAGGAGGAACCTTTTCCTGGCCTGGCCAGTGCCTATTTCACATCCTTGTGGACGATTTTCCGGGCCAGGAAGAAAGACATTAAAAAGGTGGCTCTTGGGATGCCTGGAAGGCTCAGTCGGTTAGGCGTCTGAATTCAGCTCAGGTCGTGATCTTGCGGTTTGTGAGTTTGACCCCACATCCGGCTGCCTGCTATGAGCACAGAGCCCGCTTCGGATCCTCTGTCCCCATCTCTCTTTGTCCCTCCTGCACTCGTTCTCTCTCTCAAATACTTTTTTTAAAAAAAATTAAGGTGGCTTTCTTTTTCTTTTTCTTTTTTTAAGCAGCCTGAGCAGAGCTGGGGCCTGGGGTTCCTGAGTTCCTCTCTGGTGAGGAGAGAGGGGGGAAGCCGGAGACCAGGTGACTCCCAGTTCTGCCGATTAATATCTGTGTGTGATTTAGCCTCAGTCTCCCTATCTGTAAAATGGGGATGCAAATAAGTTTGTTTGAGGATTAAATGGTAGAGGGAAAACAAAGTGCCTTATATATTGTAGGCATTCTATATTTTGAAGTGCTTTTACATTTTGGGGGTGCTCTGGCTCCTGATGTGTCTTCCCCGCGTCTCTACGAGCCCGCCACTGCCCTTCCTTCAGGGCCACCTCTGCTGGGAAGCCCTCCTTGATTGGATTTCCTTAGCCAATGAAGATCTTGGTCACCTCCGAATCTGCAGGCTCTTTAGGCCTCGACTATGAATTCTGGATAATTCTCGTCTCCCCAGCTAGACCTAAGCTAGAAACGGAGCTCTGATTTCTTCGTGTCTGTTGCTGAATCCAGCAGGGGTTGGATGCACAGCTCAATATCATTCTCTGTGTTCCCTTCTCCCTTGACCAGTCTTCAGACCACCCTTTGAGGGAGGTTTCAAGGGCAGATTAGGCCCTGCTGTGGCCCAGGTTACATGACAGATAAGTCAGGAGCACTTATGGCCACGCACCCCCCCCCCACCTCGCCACCCCACTCCCGCCCTCCCCACCCTCTCACCCATGCCTCCAGCCGGGCCGAGCTCTCTGCCCTTGTGCGTTCTCCAGACTCCATCCCACAAGCTGCTCTGCTTTCAAAGCACCCACCCTCCTCTCCGTCACTTGGTCTCCTGCTGCCCTGTTCAACTCCTCTCATTCTCCTCCTCTCGGTCCCAACCTCCTTGAGGACAGGGACCTGGCCTGCCTCAGTACTTGCCATGCCCTGGGGGCCGCGGCACCCAATCACAAGCAAGTGAATGAGTCCCTCTGTTCTATCTAGGGAACAGGAATTACAAACGAAGCTCTCTGCTTGGCTGGCAGGAAGAGGAGAGGCAGGAAGAGGCTGGCAGACACAGAAACCCCCTCACACACACTCACCCCAGGAGCGGAGGTGACGGAGAAGACGATCGGGCACTGACCCGTGCTACAAGCCGGGTGGACGTCAGAAACACTCTGCTAAGCGAAAGAAGCCAGACCTGAAAGGCCACATAGTGTACAATTCCATACGTACGAACTGCCACGAAGAGGCAAATGTGTAAGACAGAAAATAGATTAGTGGGGGAAAGGGGGGGTGTTACTAATGGGAAGTAGGTTTCTTCTGGGGCAGGTTAACGTGTTCTGGGATTAAATAGCGGTGATGGTTGTACAACCTAGGGAGTATACTAAAACCACTGAATTTTATACCTTAAAAAGGGCAAATTTTATGACATGTGGATTATAGCCCAATAAAAAAAGATGATGATAGATAGATATTTTTTAAGTTATACCAGCTACTTGATTACAGTTGATGATGGTTAGTATGTCGAGATCCATATGCTTTGATGAACATGTTTCTTCCTCTGCAATAATACCGCAGTATTTTTTTTTCATAAATAAACCTGAAGTGTGGTCCTTTAAATTAAAAAAAAGAAAGAAAGAAAGAAAGAAAGAAAGAAAGAAAGAAAGAAAGAAAGAAAGGACCAGAGTGGTTAAGGTGATCTCCTCTTCCTGCTTCCCCATCAGCTCCATACGGTCAACGGTCTCACCCCCTGTGTGAACCACACCGTCCTTAGTTTGAACCCCGGATGTTACCACCCTCAGGGCAGCCAATCACAGCCACACGGCTACAAGCAAGGGACGGAAGTCACCTTTCCCCGGATACTCTCCCGGCCGGCTCCGAGCCCCCAACCGAAAGCAGGACTGGCTGAGAAAACCAGGCCCGGGAGCCCCCAAGTGTAGACAGGCAGCACAAGAAGAAGATTGCAGACCGGCCCCAACCTTCACCTCCTCCCTCGTCCAGGCCCTCTGCCGCCTTCCCGCCCCTAGAGGCACGGTGTCTGGTCCGCCGAGGTGAAGCTTGGATGGGAGTTGGATTTGCGCCCACGGTGTGCTCGCGGACGCAGCCTGTGCAAAGTCCTAAATACGCTTTTGCACTTGGCTGGTGTCTCGTGCCTTGGCCGTGGGCACTGGCATGGGAAGAGAATGCCCTGGGCAGCCTGCTGGTGCCAGGAGGCCAAAGGCGAAGGTGTGGAAGCCTGAGCCTCCTCTGCAGCCTGGAAGCCCGGCACAGCTGAGCCCAGCTCCTCCTGAACCGCAGATGGGCCGCGTGAGGGGGACGGACGTGCCGGGGCTAAGCCACGGTACCTCGGTGTGGCTGCCCACGGAGCTGACTAGTGCTTCCGGACACACGTGGCCACACATCCTGGCCTCCCGGAAGACAGGGACCTCGGCTCCCAGGAGACGAAGCACTGGGACTTGTCCCTGAACTCCAGTCCTGCCAGCCCCTAATACCCTGGGCCCACCAGTGTGGTGGGAGGAAGTTTCTCGGGCAGCGATGACCCCCTGTGCACCTTGGCGACGTTGCACTGGGGTCTCCTCCCCTCCATCTGCAGGGAAGGAGTGGACGGAGGCCGAGAGGGGCTCTCGGGTCCTCTTCTCTTGAGGACTCTGGGTCGGGCAAGAACTGGGATGGAGGACCGATGATTCCCGCACAGGGGCCCAGGACCTGTGGGCTCCGCTGTGGGCCCTCTTGGGGACACTGCTCTCAGGAAGGCTCAAACCTCTGTCAAAGTCCAGAAGGCAAGAGGCGGCCACCAAGTATCTGCTGAACGTGTGCCAAACTGCTTGGGTTTAAATCCCAGCTCCTTCCCTTGCCACCATGTAACCTGAGCTCTCTGTGCCTCAGTGCTCCCATCTGTGAAATGGGGATCTCACGACAACCAGAAAACGGCATTTGTCCCACGGGATTGTTATGAAGATTAAATCAGACGGGTACTCGTAGAGCAGTCCGCACAATGCCTAGGTCATACTGAGGGCTCAGTCTTCGCTACTGTCGTTACTATTATTTTCAATGTTATGAAGGGAACCAATGGGTGGAGAGGGAAAGAGTAAGACAGGGGATATACTTAGTGAAGATGGTCATAAAACGCTGTGCCCGACATCTCATTTCAGCTGAGGCTTGGAAGGATAAGGAGCCAGACGTGTGGAAGAGGTGGAGGAAAGGGCATCCTGGACTGAGGGAACAAGTGCAAAGATCCTGAGGTAGGACAGAGCTTGATGCTCCCGCAAAACTGAAAGGGGCTGTGGACGCAGCAAGTCCAGCTCCTTCCACCTCAGGGCCTTTGCACATGTGACGTCTTCATGGAACACTTCTCCCCCACCCCGTCCCTCCCCTCACCTGCAGCACAGCCCTTTTGCCAGCTTAATTGCTACTTATCCCACATTGGCCAGCTCAAAAGTCACTTCCTCCCAGAGCCTTCCTGGATTTCCCAGATGAGGTCAAAATTGGTTATTCCACCTGGATTCATTTCCTGAGACTGCTATATCAAATTTCCACCAATATGGTGGCTTAAAACAACAGAAATTCACTTCCTCACAGTTCTAGAGGCCAGAAGTTCCAAAGTCAAGGTGTCAGTAGGCCCCTGATCCCTCTGGATGAGCTAGGAAAGAATCCTTCCTTGCGTCTCCCAGCTTCTGGTGGCTCCAAGTGCCCTTTGTCTTATGGCTGTATCACAACACCCTCACATGGCTCTCTCCTCCTTCTCTCGTATGGGGACACTTGTCATTGGACTTAGGGCCCGGCTGGATAATCCAGGATAATGTCATCTCGAGAGCCTTCCTTTGTTTTGTTTTGTTTTTTTTAATTTTTAAATGCTTTTCTAATGTTTGTTTATTTTTGAGAGAGACAGAGACAGAGAGGCAGAGACAGAACGCAAGTAGGGGAGGGGCAGAGAGAGAGGGAAACACAAGATCCAAAGCAGACTCCAGGCTCTGAGCTGTCAGTACAGAGCCCGACACGGGTTTCAAACTTAGGAACCGTGAGATCATGACCCGAGCCGAAGTCGGACGCTCAACTGACTGAGCCACCTTGGTGGCCCCAAATGTTTATTTATTTATTTTGAGAAAGCGAGAGTGAGTGGCAAGCAGGCAAGGGGCAGAGAGAGAGGGAGAGAGAGAATCCCAAGCAGGCTCCACCCTCTCAACACAGAGCCCGACACGGGGCTCAATCCCACGAACTGCAAGAACGTGACCTGAGCCAACGTTAAGAGTCGGACATTTAACTGACTGACTGAGCCACTCAGGCTCCCTGAGAGCCTTTATTTAATTACATCCGCAAACACCCTTTTTTTCCAAATAAGGTCATGTCCACGGGTTCCAGAAGTTAGGAAATGGACAGATCTGTTTGGAGACCGCCATTCACCCCACTCAACCTTTTCACGTCATCTCGGAACCTTCCCTCACTCCCTTAACCCTCACTCCCTTAACCATAGTTGGAAATTCTGGAATTATTTGCAAAATCATTCGGCAATGCCAGTCTTCTTAGGAAGCTGCACGCAACAAGAAGGCGGACCCCACATCTGTGCTGCTCACCACTGGTGGCCGCGGGCACCCGGTGTGTGTTTGTCGAACCAACAGGCCGCTGAGCCCCAAGCTCCTAGAGGATGCCTCTCGTCAAGGACACAGGCCAGAAGCAAGGCCTCCAGCCTGCAATGTGCTCAAGCCTTTACAGCCTCATAAATCCCATGGCTTGCGGCACGATTAGGACTGAGTCAAAATGCAAGAAATTTAATTTCCCAGGGCTCAGCCTTGTAAACTCACCCCCCCCCACCCCCGAGCCAATAGCCATAAATGTTTGATAAAACACCACGCAGCTTCTGTTTCCCAGAAACGGTCCGTGGACCCAGGGAAGACACTACATCCAGCCTGCACTAGATGTGATGTGGGCATTGTTAATTAATGTTTGCTGGAGCCCTTCCTAATGGCCTGGGCTCTCTGTAGCCGTAAAAATAACAGCGACACTCACCCAGCCAGTCTGCTGATGTGTCTAGTCCAGAGAGGAAAAGAAAACGGAGAATCTCAGGAGCAACTTCAGACACGTTACAGGATAAGGGAACAGGGCCGCGGATGGGTACGGTGCTTTGGGCTTTTCAACACACAGCCATGTGCTTGGTCTCACTTGATCCTTGCATCGGGTCCGTGAGAAGCGCAAAGCGAGAACTGCTCGCTTTGTTTAATGGAAGAGAAAACTGAGGCCCAGAAAGGAAACTTGCCAAGTCACACAGCTCACAAAAGCCCCAGGACCTGAACCTGGGGGTCAGGACCCCTGACCCGCTCACACACCGTCAGCGGTGATGGTGGGAAGGACAGGATGCATCTACACAGCAGCAGGAAGGAGGCGAGTCAGGTTTGAGGAGGACCTTCCTGACCAAGAGCATTCTACAGCATGTAACCATAGCAATGGCCTTCTGAAGGACATCTGGATCCAGCCAAGCCTGAAGCCAGAGCCCTAGAGTTTTCAACCCATTGAGCCGGCATATTACCTTGCTTCAGCCAATATGAACTGAGTTTCTAAGGCTTCCAATCAAAGGAATCCTGATTCACACACTCTCGACCCTATCCCCAAGATGAAGCCAGGGAATCAGGAAGTAAACTCCCTCTCGCATTTAAGACACGTTGGCAAGGGTGTTATTGGCATCAACAAATTCTAGAATGTCCGAGCCGGAAGAGTCACCTCACTATCCAGAGGAAGAAACAGAGGCCAAGAGAGTGGACTTGACTTTCTTGAAGCCATGCAATACAGGAACCAAAGCAGGACTCATATCCACTTCCGCATTCCTTCTTTGCACGCAGGCGTCGAAGGCAGTGAAGGGCATCCAGCCATGTAAGATCACCCGAGGAGCACAAAGCAGCATCTCCCAAACACAAATGACCAAATCAGTCAAATCACCAGATCAGAAAAGACCTCCCACTCCCTGTCACACTGCCACCGTCAGGGGGACCCAGCCCCCATCGTCTTTCTGTCTCCAAGATGCATAAACCCAGGGAAGGAGTTCCAGCGATGCCGATTGGTGGAGGGATACAGCTAGAGAAACGGTGGATTATCACTGGGTCGCTACAGGTGGGGAAACTGAGGCTAGGAACAGGACCGTGACTGGCCTTTCCACTCTCACAGAAAGATCTGCCCACAGCAGGCCACGGGCAAGGCAGACACATCTTTGGGAACCACACTCCAGTAAGAGCCCGGGGTCAGATGGTGTTGCCTCCCCTAATTCGCCTGAACTGATGTGGGCCAGCTGGAAGCACGAGGACGGCCAGCTGAGCAGGACACTGGCCCTAGACCAAGCCCCCCTGCCTTTAAGAATCTAAAGAACACAGGGGCGCCTGGGTGGCACAGTCGGTTAAGCGTCCGACTTCAGCCAGGTCACGATCTCGCAGTCCGTGAGTTCGAGCCCCGCGTCGGGCTCTGGGCTGATGGCTCAGAGCCTGGAGCCTGTTTCCGATTCTGTGTCTCCCTCTCTCTCTGCCCCTCCCCCGTTCATGCTCTGTCTCTCTCTGTCCCAAAAATAAATAAAAACGTTGAAAAAAAAAATTTTTTAAAAAGAATCTAAAGAACACAGCAAACTCTAGTCACTCTTCCCCTGGAGTGAGAAGAGAGAACCTCATATTTTGCCCTTAAGAAATGGGTGTTGACATCTCTTTACATTATTAGAGAAAATGCCCGGCCAAGAAATAAACCACCGCTTTATTTACAGTATTATTTCCCAGAACTCCGAGAAATGCTGTGCTTTTCTGCATAGACTTCAGACCGAAGCATAATTCATCACAATACATCGAACTTCACAGAACATAAAACTCTCCCTCCCTTGTAAAAACATACAAGGATTTGCTCCCTCTTCATATAAATTCCTTAAGAACATCCCAGCTGCACACATCATCTCGAAAGGATTTCCCTTACTGGAAAGAGCCAACTCCACCAGTGGCGATCTCTGCAGTGGCCGAGGGAACAATGAAAATGAGAACGATAGAAGTTGTAGCAAAGCATTCTGTGGGGAAGAAACCCATCCCAGATCAGCCTGGAGCAGCGAAATAAGTCACCTCCGTGCTGAAGTCAGTCTTGGCGAGGCGGGTGACAGAAATAGAAGCGAGATTACAAACATCCTAAGGGCGAGGACCGTGTCTAATTTTGGTCGCCAATGTACCCTAGCACATAGTGGGTGCTCGGTAAATTCAAGTTGAAGGGGGGGTGGGGAGATTAGGAGGGGAGGAAGAAGGAGCCTGCAGAGCCTATAAATGTATCAGTTCTCTCCCCCTACAACAATGCCATGTAACCAGCCATCTTAAACCTCAAGCACTTCAAACTACTACTTCCGCGACCCTGAACAAGTCTGCGGTTGGCTGGCCGGCCGTTCTTCAAGCCTCAGCCAAGCTCACACACTTGTCTGGCAGTCAGCACGTGTTGGCTGATGGCCTCCGTTGGGACAACTGGGCTCTCTCCCGTGCGTCTGTCACATGCATGCATCTCTCATGTTCTAGTCTGGACGCGTTTTCCGGCCAGCTCAGGCACATTCTCTAGGCGCCTGCGGGAGTCCAAGAGAGCAAGTGGAAATATGCAAGCACTGTTTTCAGCCTCTGCTTGCCTTACGTTTGCTAGTATCCCACGGGTCAGAGACGGTCACACGGTCAAGCCTTACGTTTGCTAGTATCCCACGGGTCAGAGACGGTCACATGGTCAAGCCTTACCTTTGCTAGTATCCCACGGGTCAGAGACGGTCACATGGTCAAGCCCCGAGCCAGAACAGGAGGAGATGAGGAGCTCTAGAACCAGCATGGATACGGGGAGGACATTAAGGGGACAATCCGAGCCGTACCCATTATCACCATAATGATTCCCGATTCCCAAAAGCCCTCACCCTCAAACCGCACCCCACAGTCTGGGATCTTACACCCATGGGAACAACAACAACAAAAAGAACAGAAAACAAGATTCTACTGACCCCACTCTCCATATGGGAAAATAAGGCTCCAAAGTCAGGCCCTCCAATCAGTCATATTTATTTAAAATAGCCGTTGCAAATCTTAATACCTACAGGGACAGGCAGGATAATTACTGAGCCAGACCCAGCAGGGAACGGAGTGAACTGGGACCACTCTCCCTGCGTCCTCAAGGCCGGCAGGTATGCAGCCAAGGCCTCACAAGAATGGGGGCCCAGGGCCGCCAGCTCACCTAATTATTTCTTTTTTTTTTTTTTTAATTTTTTTTAAACGTTTATTTATTTTTGAGACAGACAGAGACAGAGCATGAACACGGGAGGAGCAGAGAGAGAGGAAGACACAGAATCCGAAACAGGCTCCAGGCTCCGAGCTGTCAGCATAGAGCCCGACACGGGGCTCGAACTCACGGACCGTGAGATCATGACCTGAGCCGAAGTCGGACGATTAACCGACCAAGCCACCCAGGCGCCCCTCACCTAATTATTTCAAGAGAAGCTGGAAATAGGCATTTGTAAACGAAATCACATTTCCAAGTTAGCCACTATTTTTCTGTTTGCTTGCAGACACATTGTGGGCACCCTCCCCCGGCGCCCCACCCAACAGCCATGAGGCACCCCCGACGGTCAGGCCTGGGGGTGCGGGTTCTGCCTCCAAACACTGCGATGTAAGGACCGTGGGCCCCAAGCTTATTGATTTTGCTTCACCATGGGTGAGAGTCAGACATTTCCGGAGGAAATGGAGGCAGGAACTGGGTCTGCCTTGCTGACCACTCGGTGCCCCAGCCCAGAAAGGTCCTTGGAATGCGACACTGGTTAGAAGGAAGGATGAGGAGAAGGCAGGAAGGGAGGGGAGAGAAAGGAACATTTCTAGAACGTCTGCCACGCATCACGCAAGCATTCTACATGCATGTTGTGGACAGAATGATGTCCCCCCCACCCCCAAATTCACATCTTGAAGCCTTAACCCCAAAGTGACTGTGTTTGGAAATGGGGCCTTTAAGGAAGTAATTAAGGCTAAATGAGGTCATAGGGTGAGGGCCTTAACCCAATAGGGCTGGTGTCCTTATACAGGAGGAAGAACAACCCGAGATAATGCCTTCTCTCTCCCTCCCTCTCTCTTCCTCTTTCTTTCTCTTTCTTCCCCTCCCCTCCCCCCTCTCCCTCTCCATCTCTCCCCTTCTCCTTCCTTCTCTCCCTCCCTCCCTCTCCCTCTCTACCCCCTTCCCCCCTCTCTCTCCTTCTCCCTCTCTCTCCCCTCTCTCTCTCCATCTCTCTCTCCCCCCCCCTCCCCCTCCCACACAAATGCAGAGGAAAGAGCGAGAAGATGCCATAGGCAAACGAAGGAGAGAGGCCTCACCAGAAACCAACCCTGTTGACATCTTGGACTTCTGGACTCCAGAACTGTGAGAGATCCATTTCTGTGGTTTAAGCCGCTCAGTCTCTGGTATTTTGTTATGGCCGCCTAGCTGAATAATACAATGCACAGTCTCATTCCATTTAAATAACAGTACAAAGACATGACATAAATCCCCACCCAAGAGAAAGGTAAACACCTGACCTTTGTGTAGTATTTTATTTACGAGGCCCTGGGGCGGGGGGGGGGGGGGGGGGGACAAATGATTGCCTTCATTTTTCAGGTGAGAAGACTGGGGCTCAGAGAGGCTGAGGCACTTGCCCAAGGTCACACAGTGAGAACACCAAGTCAGTCGCTCTTTCCCATACATCCCGGCATCTGGTCTGGCCTGGACAATATTGGTGCTCAGCCCAAACCCACTCAGATCTCTTCATGCCTTTTCTGTGTGCCCTGGCAACTACCCCAGCCTCTGCATGCATTCACCTCCACCAGCCAGTCCCGTGACCCTTCGTGGAGCTCCTGGGCTGCTGAAGGCCTCTGCTGGCACTTGCAGGGGGGCCAGGAACGCCTGAGCTTCCTTCCCGGGCAGGCCTTAGCTGATGACCACCAGGTGCCTGTGTGTGAAAGCCCCGCTCCCTCCCCAGGCTAACTCAGCTCAGGGACTCACTCTCCAGGGCACCCCTGAGGATCTGGGCTGAGGATACCCTCCATAAGACTTTGCCCCGAAATCATACCTTGTTTGGCTTCTTCCCTTTCCCTGCCCTGCCTCCCTGACCCCCTTACTCATCTCCCCTGGGACACATAAGTCTTTCTTATGTGACCTAAGAAGACCTAAGAAGGTCTTCTCCTGGGAAACCCAACCCAAGCCCGGGTCCCCTTAAAGACGTATGCCCTACAGCAGCTAGGCTGGTTTTCTGCCCTGGCTCCTGATACAGTGGGAACCAGGCAGAGCCCAGGGCCTGATGGAGAATCACACCTCCAGGGACACCCTGAAGGAAGCAGATGGGCAGCTCTGGAGACAGCTGTCAGCGGGGCTGGGAATGGGCACTCCGTGACAACAGAAGAGAGGGGAAGAGAATGAGGCCCTCTGGCTTTCTTTGACCTGTCCTGTTTTCTTGTTACACGATTTCTACACAGGCAGAAGACCAAAAAAATTTTTTTCAATGCACATTTTTTTTTTTAAAGATCACCCAAAGATAAAATAAGCAGTCAACATATTGGGGTAGCTCCAGCCAGACTGTGCCTGCGTTTAAACAAAAATAGGGCCACTCCATATTTAGAAACAGCGCTGTGTAGAAAGGGAGCCAGGCTACCAGGCTGTGGACCTCGCTCCTCACTCACAGCCTCGGGACCTGAGGCAAACAACCTCGCCTCCCTGTGCCTCCGTTCCCTCATCTGCCAAGTGGAGAGGCTGATGTCTACCTTCGAAGGCCTCGGAGGGTGGTCTCGAGGATGAAATGAGCTAATGCATCTAGGGCACTTAAGACAGTCCCTCACATACACACAGTCCTGTGACAACATTTGCCGTCCTCACCAGCAGAACTGTTCTAACTGGAGGCCCTGAACCAGCAGCTTCTGGCAAGATCCAGCCTGCAGAAGTGTGTTTTCGTTCAACCCGAATAACGGGTTTGGGATCTGTTCGGTGTCGGGCGCGCGCAGGTGCCCTCTCAGAGCTGACCGGGTCGGAGGCAAGGGAATCGAAAGCGTGTACTCCAACCCCTTCTTACCTCTCTCGGTCTTCGGTGAAGAGCTGCCCGGAGGGGTAGGGAGCTTGAATTCCCAGCAAAATGGATCCTGGCGGGCTGAGGGCAAAGCGCCAGCAACAGAGATGCAGTTGCTAACTGTGGGGGAGACAGTGCCCATGAAAACAGGAAAGAGGTCCACGCATGCGAGCAGGGCACTGATCGCGTTTGCTCCAGAACGTGGAAGTACGCAGAGGTCCTGATCGGTTGGCAGCGATTGCCAGGAGCAGGATGTTGGTATCTGATACCAAAGGACCAGGAATACCAAAGAATGTACCCTGTCTGGCTCCGTCCCACATAATGAAAACTCGCCCCACCCCCAATGTCCAATTTTCACCCCTAGAGATGAACGCTTATCTACGTCTAGTCCCTCATCTGAGAGAGGAGGAAATTGAGGCCCAGAGAGGGAAAGTGACTTGCCCAAGGCAACACAGCAAAAAGACCACACAGCCGGGGGGCTAGAATGCTGGTCTCTGCTCAGCTGCCCTTGAATCTTAATTCCCCCCCAAACCTGAAAGAGAACATTCTAGGCCCCAAGCGCAAAAATCCCTCTTGGAGTTCTAGAAGGGGGAGCCCATCCCCTGTCGTCTCTGGGTGGAGTGGGGAGAGATCAAACTTCAAGATGGTAGAGGCTAGTGGCAAAAGCAGATGTGCAAACAAAGACAAGGAAGGCAGGGTTTTCACCAGACAAATTCGTGCCCTGCTCGGTTTAGACATTAAAATGAACTAACTTAATTTCATGCCATATGCAAATCCTTACCAGCTGTCAGCTCTGTAATCACAGGAGACTTAATGTAATAACTAAACAAGAACAAAAACGCAGCAAATACAGGCTCTGGGCAAGTCCATTGACAGCGGGTTTTATGTTTCTGGGAACTCAGCAAGTGCAGAGCATTTATGGCGGACATCTGGAAGCAGCTATGTGCCCAAACGCCTGCCATCTCCTTAACAAAAATGCTGGCAGCGATAATAAATAATGGTTAAGGACTGAGCTGGCCGCTGCACGCCCTGAGCCCCCGTGTACCGTGAACGTCTGTCTCTCTCCAGACCCCACAGCTTCTCTGCAATCGTCAGGGCTCAGTTCGGCCTGGCTGCCATCTGCACTGAGCTCAGAAGTAGCCAAAAGACATCGCGGGCTCGTTCGGTCTGGGTCCCCTGACTTGGAACCAAAGAAGTGGGAAGACGGCTGCTGTCACGGGGGAGGAGGGGCGGTCTTCCAACCTGAGGGCCCCGCGTTACTCTGACTGCCTGAACGAACAATCATAATGATTTAAGATCATTCATTCATTCATTCATTCATTCAACAACCAGGTAGTGAGCACCTATTATGTGTCAGGCACTGGGCTGGAAATGGATTAGCAAACAAAATACAGAAAAATCCCTGGCTTTGTGAAGTCTACTTTCTGGTGAGACACATTTTTAAGATACAGCTGGGACGTGTGTTAGGAAAAAGACACTTTGCGCCCTACGACGTCACCAACATTATTGCCTTAGGACGATGGTCTAGGTTCCAAAGTTGATTTAAAGAAAAGCATTAAGGAAATAATAAAACAGGTGATTCAGAGGTGGGCTAAAGGCACGAAGGGGCTTCTCGTGCACAATGCTTATATGGGTGTTATTGGTATTGTCAGTCCCGTTTGACAGCTAGGGAAACTGAGGCTCAGAGAGGTGGAGTCATTTGCCTGAGGTCACATGGGAAGTGACAGAGTCCAGATTTGAACCCAGGTCCATCTTCAGAGTCAGTGTTTTAACCACTACCCTGAGCCAAAGAGATACATCAGGTGGCCCATTCTGACACTTGGCTCCCTGCCACCAGCTACCAAAATCACTTTGCACATGGCTTACATCCCCTCTACAAAAATCCCACCAAGAGGTTGTGCAATTTCCCCTTGCTTACGTTTCAGGTTAAGGAGGATTTGGGGCAGCCTATTTCATATCCTTCCTTCATTTGGGAGCCAGGACCGCCTCCCATTCGCACACAGCCTAACTCGGGGGACTGTGGAAACAACCCACTACGGGGAACCCCCCCCCCCGCCGCCGCCGAGAACCCACAGCTACTTCCGCAGCCCCGACAGGGCTGGTCCCGCGTGTCTGTGACCAGCAGGGAAACCTGCCAGCTCTCCGGCCAGGAAAGCAACTCGGAACACCTTCATTTCCAGATAATCAATAACATCTCCCGTGTTATCGCATGCCAAGAGCTCACTCACTCCTCTAACAACCTGCTTGACAACCAGATCATTCCCATTTCACAGATGAGACAACAAAGCCAGGAAGCCCAAGGTCACACAGTGGCAGGGCTGGGTTTTCGACCCCAGACAGTCTGGCTCCAGACCCTGAGCTCTAAACCAGGGGTCGGAAAACTTGTTCTAGGAAGGGCCCACTAGTAAATATTTTAGACTTTGTGGGCTTTTCAGTCTCTGCTGCGACCACTCTCCTCAGCCATAGATGATACATAAACCAGTGAACATGGCCATGTTCCAATAAAACTTTACAAAAACAGGCAGGGGGCCAAAAACTGGGCCCCCAAGCCATAATTTGCCAACCTCAACTTTATTTTTTTAAGTTTATTTATTTTGCGTGCAAGCAGGGTAAGGGCCCAGAGAGAGAGAGAGAGAGAAAGAGAATCCCAAGCAGGCTCCGCACTGTCAGCACAGAGCCCGATGCAGGGCTCAAACTCACGAACCGTGAGATCACGACCTGAGCCGAAATCAAGAGTCAAACGCTCAACCGACTGAGCCACCAGGCGCCCCACCAACACCTACTTTAAATCACTGCACAGCACTGCCTTTTATCATTTCCAAAGCACATACCCTGAGCCACCCACTGGGGATTTGTGTCACAGAGAAAACATACAAACAAGAAGTTGGTCTCGGGCACCTGGGTGGCTCCGTCAGTTAAGCGTCCGACTCCTGATTTCGGCTCAGGTCAGGATCTCACGGTTTGTGGGTTCAAGCCCCGCATCGGGCTCTGTGCTGACAGTGCAGAGCCTGCTTGGGATCCTCTCTCTCTCTCTTCCTCTCTCTGCCCCTCCCCCATACACACACACTCTCTCCCAAAATAAATAAATAAGCTTTAAAAAAAAAAAAAAGTTGGTCTCGAAATCAGGAGGCCAATCCTGTGGGGGCACCAAGGAGATCATGTAACCTCCCGGTCCTGTTTCCTCTACCGTGAAATGAAAGCAACACCTGCATGGAACACACAGAGACAGAAAACGCACACGTGTGCATACACACACCACGGGATCATCAGAACAGTCCAGCGAGACAATGCACGCATTCTAAGCTCACCCCTGTCCAAATGCAATTATTGTTATTCTGTAACTGGGGCCTCCGGCTACTCCTCCAGGAGACGCAGAAAATGCTGGGCATCGTTGTGAAGAGGCTGTCTACCACTTCTGAGGGCACCTCTGCGCCTTCCCGTCACACTGGAAGCTCATTTGCCCTCCGTCCCTGTTGTGATGGAGCCTCTTAACTCCCTCCCGGGTGACAGCCGTAAGGGCCAACATGTGAGATTTAACACCCCATTCCCCGAGTAATTAGATCCAGCCATACAAAGTGAAATGTTGGACAATTAACTTCTCTGCGGCTCCCTGAGGTGATGTGGCAACAGTGTGAGTGACCCTGTCCATAAACCACTCTTTTGTTCTCTCCTGGAACCCTGAAGCCACTCATTTGTTCTCTGTCGCTGCCCCGTGTTCCATTGGAAGAGGTCCGGGATGGGGTGAGGCGAGGTCAACACCCCAAGAAAGACACTTAGCACTGTGGAAGGGGGGGGGGAGCCACAGGGAAGACCTTTACAAATGGAAGCAGTAAGGTTCAGTAAAATCTAATCATCAGCCCTGAAACAAGGTGAGCTCTTTGTACTCACTAGAATGTTCCATTCATGCCGGAACGATTTGGGGGTTCGTGTTGCACCGGGGGGGCTGCGGGCAAGGGCTGCCCTGCGAGTCCACAAGCTGCCAGGGAGACGGTGGACAAATAATTTGATACAAGAGGGACTGACACCTAGGGAGAGGGCAGGGAGCCCTGACCACACAAGGGACTAGGGTTTGAGCAAGCTCCCCAAGAAAGGAGCTGAAATGCTCTGAGGGGAGCAGGACTTTGCTATGGGAAGCAGGGACGTGGGAAAGAACATTCCAGGTGAAAAGACTGTGTAGCAGCCCTCTAGCCGAATGGCCCTTGGTGTGCGTGAAGTCCCTGAACCCTCTCATGGATGTTACTGCTACTTGACATCATCCTGCACAAAAGATCTTTCCTGAAGGATCTTTCTGCTCCTCCCTGATTGGCTATTCAGGGAGAGACTCTGACAGGGAGGAGGGGTGTGGGGCACGGAGTTCTCCTACAGAATCATACGACGGCCCCGGAAATCAGGAAATGAACACCAGTATCCTCGTCACTTAATCCTCAGACCTCATTTAGGTGTTACCAGTTATCCCAATAAAGCCCTTTATAATAAAAGGACACGATTCACAATCAGAACACCTTGAGGTGTCACATTTTCCTCTGTGTCTTCCAGTCTGTAACAGTTCCTCCTCGATCGGTCTTTCTTTGGCTCTTATGATCGGGACACTTTTGACAGGTACCGGCACGGCAGTTTGTAGAATTTCGTTCCGTGTGGATCTGTCCAGGTCGCCTGTCCGATTAGGCTGTCCCCTGCACACCCGCCCCTGCAGACCAGCGGCCCCCCGGTGAGCTGCATGCTTACCACAAGTAAGCCTGTTGACTTGCCATTGTATTTTAGGTAAACAGCACGTGGTAGGATAAAATACGAGGGGAAAAGGAAGTTGTGTCCATGAAAAGTTAAGTGTTTTTAGAAAGCCCTGAGAAAATCAACTTCCTAAATAGAAACTGCTAATTAGCTAGAGAGGTAGGTGACTGTAAAAGATCGTGGCGGCCGGGGGTGGGGGGGGGGCCCCTACTATTAAAATCTGGAAGGGTCTGTATTCTGCTCTGCAAGTGGCTCTAAAGTCTCATTACATTTGGAGCGCCTGGGTGGCTCAGTCGATTAAGTGTTCAACTCTTGGTTTCAGCTCAGGTCATGATCTCATGGTTCATGGTTTGGAGCCCCACATCGGGCATTGCTCTCACAGCTCAGAGCCTACTTGGGATTCTCTCTTCTTCCCTCTCTGCCTCTCCCCTGCTCTCTCTCTCTCTCTCTCTCAAAATAAATAAATAAACTTTAAAAATAAAATAAAATAAAACAGGGGTGTCTGGGTGGCTCATTCAGTTAAGCATCCGACTTTGGCTCAGGTCATGATCTCCAGGTTCATGGGTTCAAACCCCACATCGGGCTCTGTGCTGACAGCTCGGAGCCTGGAGCTGCTTTGGATTCTGTGCCTCCCTCTCTCTCTGTACCTCCCCATTCACACTATGTCACTTTCTCTCTCTCAAAAATAAATAACATTTTTTAAAAATTTAAAAATAAAAAAATTAAAATAAAATAATAATAAATTCTTATTACATTTAAGTAAGCCAAAAGAGACAATCATCTGACTTGTAAAGGAAAGACAACAGGAGGCTTTAATCACTCAACCTATCATCGATTAATTAACCCCATAGTAACTAATTACCTAGGTTACCGAATTGACCTAATATTAACTAACCCCATATTAATATAGGAAAATTAATGTACAGAATATAAATTAGTATACAGGACACTTGTGTGGGTAAGTGAAAATAAAAGATAAAATGTTCTAGGATATAAAATTTTCTGGTTTTCTGCTTTAAGTAACGTTTTCAATTAATCTCGCCAGATACTAGCCAATGGGAAAATAACATCACGCTCCATATCACATGTCATCAGAGAAATGCAAATTACAACAACAGGACACCGTTAGGGGTGCCTGGGTGGCTCAGTCGTTGGAGGGTCCGACTTCGGCTCGGGTCGTGATCTCGCGGTTTCGTGGGATCGAGCCCCACGTCGGGCTCTGTGCTGACAGCTCGGAGCCTGGAGCCCGCTTCGGATTCTGTGCCTCCCTCTCTCTCTCAAAAATGAATAAATGTCAAAAAGAAAATTATAAAAATACAGCAGGATGCCACCACACACCTGTGAGAAGGGCCCAAATCTGGAACACGGTCAACACCAAATGCTGACAAGGGTGTGAAGTGACAGGTGCTCTCACTCATGGCTGCTGGGAGGTCCAAAAAGGACTTTGGGAAACAGGTTGGCAGTTTCCTCCAAAACCAAACCTACTCTTCCCATACAACCCCGCAACCGTGCTCCTTGGCGTTTATCCAAAGGAGTTGAACACAGGTCCACACAAAAACCTGCACACAGATATTTACAGCAGCTTTACTCATAATTGCCCAAACCCGAAAGCAGCCAAGATGCCCTTCAGGAGGTGAGTGGATAGACCATGAAGTACTCAGCGCTAAAAGGAAATGACCTATCAAGCCATGAACAGACATGGAGGAAACTTAAGTGCATATTACTAAGTGAAAGAAGCCAATCAGAAAAGGCTACGTACTGAAGGATTCCAACAAAAGGTATTAAAAAAAATTTTTTTTTAGTGTTTATTGTGGGGGGAGAGCATGTAAGCGGGGGAGGGACAGAGAGGGAGACAGAGGATCTGAAGTGGGCTCCAGGCTCCGAGCTGTCAGCACAGAGACCGACATGGGGCTCGAACTCACGAACCGTGAGATCATGACCTGAGCCGAAATCGGACACTTCAACCAACTGAGCCACCCGGGCGCCCCCCCAACATACAACATTCTGAAAAAGACAAAACCATAGAGACAGTAAAAATATCACATTGCCCTGGGATGGGACGGATGACAGGGATGAAAAGGCAGAGCACAGAGGACATTTAGGACAGTGAAAATACTCTGCATGACATGGTGGTACAACACTGAGAATGAGCCTGGATGTAAACTATGGACCTTGACCTTGGTGATAATGACATGTCCACGTAGCTTCATCGGTTACAACAAACATTCCGCCCTGGTCAGAGATGTTGGTAAAGGGGGTCGGGGCTGTGAATGGGGGGTGAGTAGGGTGTATGTGGGGAATCTCTGTACCTTCCTCTCAATTTCCCTGTGAACTTAAAGCTGCTCTAAAAAGTTTTTGAAAATCCTTAAAATTAAAAAAGAAGCGATACCAGGCTAGCATCTCAGCTGTCCATGAGGACATGTTAAAAGTGAACACTAGGAATGTTATCTGGCCTTAAAAAGGAAGGAGATTGTGGGGAGCTTGGGTGGCTCAGTCGGTTAAGCGTCTGACTCTTGATTCTGGCTCAGGCCATCAGCTCACCATATGGTGAGTTCAAGCCCGGCATCGGGTTCTGTGCTGACAGTACAGAGCCTGCTTGGGATTCTCTCTCCCTCTCTCTCTCTGTCCTTTCCCCACCCCCCTCTCAAAAATCAGTAAATAAACTTTAAAATTTTTTAATTAAAAAAAAAAAAAGAAAAAGGAAGGAGATTCTGAAACATGCTAACCACAGGGTGGACCTCGGAGGTACGTGAGGCTAAGCCGTCACAAAGAGACAAATACGGTCGGGTTCCACCTAGACTGGTCAGAATCATACAGACAGGAAGTAGAAGGGGGTCTCACAGGCTGGGGGGAGGCGGACTGGGGAGCTACGGTCTCAGTGTCGGCAGATGAGAAGGGGTCTGGAGACGGATGGTAGTGGTGTTTGTACAAAAGTGTGAATGTGTTTAATGCCACTATTTCAAAATAGTTAAGGTGGTAAATTTCATGTTATGTGCATTTTAATATAATAATAATCCTCATCAAAGTCAAGTATCCAGACTAGTGCAAGGTGAACGGTGAGATTTTTTTTTTTTTTTTTGATACACACGGTTTATGGCTGAAAGAAAAGAGACAGATTATAGCTTCAGCAAAACATGGGCATGAACTAAAAGAGGCGGCTTTTAAGTGGATCCCACAAAAGGAAAAGGTGGGGGGAGCGCTTGGGTGGCTCAGCCGGTTCAGCACCCAACTCTTGATTTCGGCTCGGGTCACGATCTCATGGTTTGTGGGATCGAGCCCCACGTCAGGCTCTGCACTGACAGTGCGGAGTCTGCTTGGGATTCTCTCTCTCCCTCTCTCTCTCTCTCTGCCCCTCCCCCACTCATGCTTTTTTTTTTCCCTCTCTCTCTCTCTCAATAAATAAGCATTAAAGAGGAAGAAGAAAGGTTTAAAAAAGGGAGGTGGTGGGGGCGGGGGGGAGAAAAGGTCTGTAACAATGAACTAGTCCTAACACGCATGCCACTCCTAGGACGGTGCCTGGCACCTAGTGAGCGCTTGCTGGCTGTGATTAGAACTGTCCCACCCCAGCCTCCAAAAGAAGGAGCGCGGTGGGGAGGCATGTCCACCCGTGCAGGCGTGACACGTGGCCAGTCGTGCTCCAAACGGGCCACTTGTCCCACTACAGCCTCAAAGCAGCGGGGAAAGGTGAACACTGGTGGCCTCGGAGGAATCTGCTCCCCTCCGTCCATCTGGAGCCCAAGGGGGGGCTAATTTGGCAGCTGCACCCCTGGCCCATGAATTGTTCTCAAAGAGAACAGAGACACCTTTGTCAGGGAGACTATGAAGAACCTTAAGGAGGCAAAGAATAAAAATGCTGAAAGAAGCCAGTCACAAAAGACTACGTATTCTATGATTCCATTTATAGGAAGAAGAATCTATAGGGATAGAAAGTAGGTTGCAGGGGCTGAGGGCGGCCGGTGGCAGAGAAATCTAAAGGGTGGGAGGTTTCTTTTCGGGGGGATGAAAAGTTCTAACCTTGACCATGATCCTGAGTGGATTGTATGGTACGAGAATCACACCTCAGTAAAGTTGATATTAACAACAATAGGGGCGCCTGCTTGGCCCAGTTGGTGGAGCATACAACTCTTGATCTCGGGGTTGTGAGTTCAAGCCCCACACTGGGTGTAGAGAATCCTAACACACACACACACACACACACACACACGCACAAATCTGAAAGTCTTCTTAAAATAACAGTATCAACGTCAACAAGAAGCTGCCTTGGCTGTAAACTTGCTCCTTGGGTTCCTCTGAGAATGCCAGAATCACCACCATCACCCTATGGGGGTTGTGCTCATTTCACTATTTATTTATTTATCTAAAAAAAAAATTTTTTTTTAACATTTATTCATTTTTGAGAGACAGAGAGCAAGTAGGGGAGGGGCAGAGAGAGAGGGAGGCACAGAATCGGAAGCAGGCTCCAGGCTCCGAGCTGTCAGCCCAGAGCCCGACGCGGGGCTCGAACTCACGGACCGCGAGATCGTGACCTGAGCCGAAGTCGGACGCTTAACCGACAGCCACCCAGGCGCCCTTCATTTCACAATTAATTAAAGAGCATTTCCAGGAAAAGATCCTTTGATGTCCGTCCCTAGCCTTGTCTAGTTAGAAGTGGGAAACGCAGAATAAAAGCGCAGCTTTCTAGCCCAGCCAGGCACCCTTGCTAATTTCCTTGTCTCCGCGTTACTATGGCAACCGAAAGCTTCCACTGAGTGCTTCTGGGGCGTGTCCAAAGGGACTGCAATCTGGACCCAGGGCGGTTGCGGCCCCCCTGCCCCGCGGCTGCCAAGCGCTTGGCTGTCCCGCTGACGGGTGTTGCTGGAAGGGGCAGCCTCGGATCGGGTGAAGCAGGGAGATCTGAGAAGGGGGAGGAGGCAGACCGTGGGGCCTCCAGATCGGCACTTGGGCTGGCCTAGTGGCCACCCTAAGTCACCATCACCACGCAGGAGGAGGAGAAGGTGTCAGTCACATCTTCTAGAGGCAACGATCTACAACGGCGTCTGAGCACATGAGCCAGTCTCCACGTCCGCATGACTGTGTTTTTAGGCACGAGTAGGCAGCTTCTCAGGCCAATGAGAGTAGCAGGGCTGGAAAGCTCTCATGAAACATCTGGGGTAAAGGCACTTTGGCAACTCGGAACCCACTGTTGTGACAGGTGAGTCTCACGCCTGCAGAAGCTTCCTGTCCTGAGGCCCCCAAAGACTCGGAAAGAACCACTGGGATTGAGGAGGGGCAGGCACAGTGGGTGCTAGACAGGCAGCCTCCGAGACGGCCCCCGATGACCTTCACCTCCTGCTGAACGCTAGGCAGTCCCCTTCCACATGGTACCGAGGTTGCCCCGTGTTGCGGCCCATACAGTCCAGCGGAGGTGACGATGCGTGACTTCAAAAGCTATGTCATAAAAGACACCATGCGCTTGGATCACTCAGACTGGGGGGAAGCTGCCATGCTGTGGGGACACTCAAACAGCCCTACGAAGTGACCCACATGGAGAAAAACGGAAGCCCCTGGCCACCAGCCAGCACCAACTTTTCAGCCACCTTGGGAATGGCTCTTTAGCCGAGTCAAGCCTTCGGGTGACTGTAACCCCAGCCAACATCACAACTGCAATCTCTTTTTTTTTTTTTAACGTTTGATTTATTTTTGGGACACAGAGAGACAGAGCATGAACAGGGGAGGGGCAGAGAGAGAGGGAGACACAGAATCGGAAACAGGCTCCAGGCTCTGAGCCATCAGCCCAGAGCCTGACGCAGGGCTCGAACTCAAGGACCGCGAGATCGTGACCTGGCTGAAGTCAGACGCTTAACCGACTGCACCACCCAGGCGCCCCAACAACTGCAATCTCGAGAGAGATCCTGAGCCGCAACTACCCAACTAGGGACACCTGGGAGGCTCAGTCGGTTAAGCGTCCGACTTCGGCTCAGGTCACGATCCCACGGTTCATGAGTTTGAGCCCTGCGTTTGGGCTCTGCACTGACAGCTAGGAACCCAGAGCCTGCTTTGGATTCTGTGTCTCCCTCTCTCTCTCTCTGCCCCTCCCCAGTTTCTGCTCTCTTTCTCAAAAATAAATAAATAAACATTAAAAAAAAATGAGGGACACCTGGGTGGCTCAGCTGGTTAACCGTCCAACTTCGGCTCAGGTCACGATCTCGCAGTTTATGAGTTCGAGCCCCATGTCTGGCTCTGTGCTGACAGCTCAGAGCCTAGAGCCTCCTTCGGATTCTGTGTCTCCCCCTCTCTCTGCCCCTCCCACGCTCATGCTCTGTCTCTCCCTGTCTCTCAATAATAAATAAACGTTAACAATTTTTTAAAAACGCACCCAGTTAAGCCACTCCTGGATTCTTGACACATATGAACTATGTAAAATAATAAATGTTTACTGTTGTGTTAAGCTGCTAAATTTGGGCATTATTTGTTACACAGCAGTGGATAACCCATACAGAGCAGATCCAGCTGCCCCTAAGAGACTGAAACTGTCTTGAGAAGAAAAGATGACTTTATTAAGATTTCTCCCTCCTTGCTTCTCATTCCCTTCTTCAAAGTACTTTTACATAAGAAAGTGATGTGTTGATGAATAAAGAGAGAGTCTACGGACTTGGATTTGTGTCCTGGCTTTGCCCTTGCACTCTATCCGCCTCAGTTTCTCCACCTGTAGAACTGAAGAGCCTAAGCATAACCTGTCAGCTCTGAGATCATAGAGTCTCCTAGTGGTTAAAACCACAAATTCTGAGTCAGGAAGGCTGGTTGTGAACCCTGGCTCTGCCACTTGCTTGCTGTGTGACTCAGACTAATTACTTAACTTCTATGAGCCTCAGTCTTACCTTCTGTAAAGTGGGCTTAATAATCTCTACCTCACAGCATTGTTCCAAAAGTCCAATAAAATACACATAAACTACTTCGTACACAGTAAGTGCTTAATAAATGGTGGTTACCACTACCAGTAATGAGATAGTGTGACCGATACAATTATTTCCATGTATAGCCAAGATACAGAAGGATCAGAAAGGTTGGAGGACTTTATCGGTCTAGAGCAGGCCCAGGTATAGGGTGTTTTTTTAAAAGCTCCCCAGGTGATTCGTTGAGAAGCTCTGCCCTAGAGAAACTTCCAGACACACACCAAAAGATCATATAAGAACTTCACTGACATGTTGCTTGTAATAGAAAAGGACTGGAAATACTCTAAATGCCTATCAACAGGTAAATGGGAAATAAATTGTTAAATGGAATACTACATAGCAGTGTACCATTAATGAACCAGAACTCCATGCATCAATAGGAATATAAATCTCTAAAACAAAATGCCAAACAAAACAACAACAACAAAAAGAAGAAGGATATGCAGCATATATATAACATGTAAAAGCATGCAGAACAGCGCTATATATCATTGAGGAATATATACCTATGGGTAAAAACAAGAGGCCATATATGGATGTAATAAGCAACAAATTCAAGACGGTGATTATCTGTCGGAGTGAAGGAAGGGAAGGTGATATGGGAAAGAGTGCCCCGGGGCTTCACTATGTTGGTAATATAGTATATTTCTTAAACTGGTGGGGGTGGGGGGGGGGTGCGGGGAGGCATCCAGGGACCCATTTTACTACCTATGCCTTCTGGATGTCTGAAATATTTCATGATTTAAAAATAGGTGTGCATAAAAAATACCTAGTACAACTGCGCACGGGATGTTTTTGTCTTCTTATTGTTTATTTGTGCCTTCTATTATATCTGTGATCCCATTATGCTTTTAGGAAATAAAGTAGTTGTGATAACATTGTAAAGTGACGGACAGGAACTACACTCTTCATGGTGAGCTCTGCGTGATGCACAGAATTGTCAAGTCACTGTGTTGTACACCCAAACGAACATAATGTTGTATGCCAGCCAGCCACACTTCAATTAAAAAAAAAAAAATTAAGTAGGCAGTTGGTTATTTGGGTTATTTAATGAGAAAAGGAAACAGTTATGGTTTAATTTTTTGAAAGTCGGAAACATCACTTCCCCAAGTGATTGCTCTGAAAACAGTACTTCTTTGCATGTCTGAGATCATCCTGAATCCCAAGCATGAGCCATCGGCCCAAGGACACCTATCCCAAACCCTGTCTCCTGTGGATGCCCCCTGGACCCCACTGGGTGTGCAAACGGAGGACATCAGTAGTCGGGGAAAAGGGTTGCTGGGGGCCTCTTCTGCAGCAGCTCTAAGTTCGAAGGAGAGAGAAAAAAAAAATCCAAGCAGGTTGGGAAATGAGAAGAACCCGGGAGTTGGGAGAGAGAGAACCAGTCTGGTGTATTTTCTTTTAAATGACGTTGAGTCATTCTGGAGCCATCAATGCAATATATAGCCTCGAGTTGGGGAGTTTTGTGTTTCCTAAGCAATAGAATCCGATTCAGCCAGCAAGAAGCGCTTGACTGCTGTTTCTTAAAGATGCATAAGGGTTTGTTTTGTTTGGTTTTGTTTTGCATAATGGACACATTTCCAAGCAGCCACTTTCCAGGTTCTTTGTCAAGTGTCAAGGTAAGCTCTTAGAAAACTCCTGCGTGGGCCACGAGGAAGCCATTTCCACCCAGTATAGAATGCTTAAGGTGGAGAAAGCCGACTTTTCAATCTCGCTTCAGGGACCATATTTTGTGCATTCAACACAGCTGAATGCAGACAAAGTCAAGAAAATTGAGTGTGATCTCCTGACAAAGATTGAACGGGAGACGTGATGTTTGGTGAATTACTGCCCCCTGGTGGTCACCGACAGTGGTGCAGTCATTTGCTGAGTGGGCATTTGTGACGTTACTTCCTGTGTTCCCAGCCACCGTCTCCCGCCCATTTTAAAAGCCTAAAACAGGGATTACAGTCTGGCAGCCCTGCATGGCCAGTGGGCAGAGATGCCAACTGTTAAAAAATCTGGAGAGCTTGCTTCGAGATCTAGGCCTGACATTTCTTGTGAAAAATCGGAAAATCTGTCAACTCTTGGACACAATACATTTTTCACACAGTAAAGGTAGGCTAGAGCAGATGAGCTGTTACCCACCTTGGATAAGGCAGGTACGCTCACCTTCTCCACACTCCCCACCTCCCTCTACTGTCTCAGGCCCAGGCGATTTCACTCCTTGATGGTTCTTATGCAGCTTCTGGGTTTGCTCCCCACGGTCTAAGCTCATTAAAGAACTGGGGCCTAAAGAGGTGGAAAGCGGACAGTGCCTTTAAAAGCGGCTGATGAGGGGCGCCTGGGTGGCTCAGTCGGTTAAGTGTCCGACTTCAGCGCAGGTCACGATCTCGCGGTCTGCGAGTTCAAGCCCCGCGTCGGGCTCTGGGCTGATGGCTCAGAGCCTAGAGCCTGCTTCCGATTCTGTGCCTCCCTCTCTCTCTGCCCCTCCCCCGTTCATGCTCTGTCTCTCTCTGTCTCAAAAATAAATAAACGTTAAAAAAAAAATAATAAAAAAATAAATAAATAAAAGCGGATGATGATGTCATCTTATGCCTGGGAGGAGACAGAAGTCCACAAGCCCCATGATATCCAGTTCAGTGTGGTGAGTGACCTAGTCCAGGTAGGCCTTGCGTTTGAACACATTATCTGTCTGGCCCCCGAGCCTCACTGCTTTCCCCTCCACTGACCATCCTCCATAATTCACTGGTAGCAGGGTAGCCTGGCCCTCCTCTGGGAAAAGTTTTTACAACATTACTATGCAGGCCATCAGAAGTGAAAATTCGGGGCACTTCAAGGGAACCGTGTTCAAGACCTTCGTTCAAAAGACAGAAACAAGGGGCACCTGGGTGGCTCAGTCGGTTAAGCATCCGACTTGAGCTCAGGTCATGATCTTGCGGACCGTGAGTTCGAGCCCCGCATCAGGCTCTGTGCTGACAGCTCAGAGCCTGGAGCCTGTTTCAGATTCTGTGTCTCCCTCTCTCTCTCTGACCCTCCCCCGTTCATGCTGTCTCTCCCTGTCTCAAAAATAAATAAACGTTAAAAAAAATTAAAAAAAAAAAAAAAGACAGAAACAATACGGGGGCCCTGGGTGGCTCAGTCGGTTGAGCAACTGACTCTTGATCTCAGCTCAGATCATGATCTCACCATCGTGGGTTCGAGTCCCATGTCAGGCTCCGCACTGAGTGTGGAGCTTGCTTGGGATTCTTGTCTCCCTCTCTATGCCCCTCCCCTGCTCACATTCTCTCAAAATAAATACATTTTAAAAAGAAAAAAAAAAAAGATAGAAACAAGAAGCCCCAGAAATAACCACCATCTTGATTTTTTTTTTTTTTGTTTCTTAAAAACACCATGGTTTGTCCTGTTTTAGATAGCTCTTATTTGAGTCAACAAAATCTCTTGAGCATTTGCTCTGTGCCGTTCTCCATGCCAAGGGCCGGGGGCTGGGGGAATAGGGGAAGAGTTACCAGATATAAGCGGAAGCGCAGCCCGCGAGGGCCAAAGCTGTTTGGTCCCTCACCTTGCAATGCCCCGCACCCCCACCCCCACCCCCACCCCATGCCCCCACGGTATCTTTCATGACAGCACACCTCTGGCCTGGGTTAGGACACTTCCTTTGTGCTGTAGGTCAGTGGCTTCCCTCAACTGGATCAGGCTGAGACCTAAGAAAGGACATGGAGTCATTCCCCCGTGGTTGGAGCAGCCTACAGCTCTAACAGTTTCTTCTGTGAATAACAAAAACAGCAAGGACTTGGTGTCTTGTCTAGGAATAACTGCAACAGCAGATACTCACCAAACGTCAGCTTTGTGCCAGACATGTAGGATCTCACTTCGCCCTCACATAAAACTCTATGAAGTACTGTCATCACACTGTCCCCATTTTACTGAAAAGCAAACGGAACCGGTGAGATAGACCAAGTCACTTGCTGAATGTAACTCAGCTTGCAAGGGGGCAGAGCTGGGATTGGAACCCAGGGCTGTGTGGCTTCCAGTGGAAACGCCCGCAACCACTGCCTGATAGTGGCTCCCGTGGGGAATGTGTGTCATGGAAAAGGTCAGATCTTGAAGAGTCTGGCCTGCAAATCCTGAACTTGGGGCCAAAGGCGAGGCAGTTTGTCTCCATTTTACAAATGGAAAAACTGAAGCTCGGAATAACTTGCCGAAGGTCTCACAGAGCGGAGGTGACCAAGTCTGAACTTCAGCCGGGGTCCCTCTGGCTCCAGTCTATCGGCTAACATCTTAATGCTTAGCATTTCTGGGCACGTCCTGGGTGTTTAATTTCAATATTTGTGAACTAAGACGGAAGTTTCAGCTCTCTGCTTCAAGGAAAAATCTCTATGTCCCTGGCAAGCTAAATAAACCAGCCAGCTCCTTCTCGAGCGGATGCCAGATTAAAAACTCAGGGAGGAAAAGGAAAAGAGGTCAGAAACGACGGCAACCCTGGGACAGCGTCGTGGCTAAGAACAAGGGGCTGTGACGGCAGACTAACAGGGTGGAGAGCACCCTCATTTCACACCTAAGGAAAAGGAGGCCCAGGAGAAGGGCCCCCAGGACGTGGAGAGGGAAGCACAGCACTCCGGGGCTGGCGGAATTACCAGTTTCCGACCGCGGCATCTATCATACCCGCAGATCTCCGCGCCCGCGCGGGTTTTCCGCACGCTACTCCCGCCTCTCGCCCGGGCACCGCCCCGCCTGTTGCTTATTGGCCGCTGCGGGCACGAGACCAACACAGGAGCCAGCCAATGGGAGTGGCCCACGGCGCATCTTTCCCGGGGAAGCAGGAGCTGACGCGAAAACCCGGAAGTACGAGGGGCGGACAGGTTGGGGAAGCCAATCCGCCACGACGAGGATGGCGAACCACCCAATGGCGAGGCGAGGCGCCGGGGGCGGGGCCAGAAGGCCGGCGGCGGAGCAGGGCCTGGGAGCCGGCGGCTGCGGGACCTCCGAGCGCCTGGAAGTCGGCTGCAGGGTGGGAACCCGCGCGCGGTAGGAGGGGGGGGAGAGCCCAAGGGGCTCGGAAAGAGCCAGCTGGGCAGGGGGCGGCGGGGGAGTGAGTCCTGGGCGGGGTTCAGAGGGACTGTAGCCTAGACCCTCTGGGCGTCAGTTTCCCCCTTCCTAGGGTAGTGAGGGGTGAGATTCGCATCTCCTGCCTCCCCTGCGCAGACCCGCGTCCCTGGCGAACTCCAGCCCTGCCGTGTATCCCGTCCCTCCGGGAGCCGCACAAAGCACCTGGATGAAGCAGTGACTCACACCCTCCTCTAAACCCCTACAGCACGCCAAGCGTACCCCCGTTAGGGCGGAGACCAAGCCATTTCAGATGTTATCAACGAGCCAGCTTCCCCATTAGACTCTAAGCCCTGAGCGATCACAAACCTCATCAGTCATTTCTGGGTCTCGGAGGCCCAGCACCAGAAGCAGGCCGGAATAGGGGTACACGGGCCCTGGTTGAGAATAAGGTAGAGGTTAAGACCTGGGCACTCTTCCTAGATGCACTGAGGATTCATTCTTCATGCTTCTGTTTACTCCCATGGCCTTCTAGAAACTGACTTGCTGATTTAGTTTCCTTTGTAAAATGGAGCTAAGGGTAGCTTTCCTTCATAAGGTGTTGAGTAAGTGAGATAATGCACGGCTACCCCGCAGCCCAGTGCTCAGTACACCATAGTTGCCCAATAAATGCTTATTGTCAGCATAATGGTGCTTGCATACCTGACCCCTCCATCTCCACTGCCAGCCCCAAGCACATTGCCCACTGTCCCGATGGAGGGTGAGGAGTGGGTCACCCACTCTGGCCCACAGCTGGAGGTTTTGAGATGCTTGGACTGCCCAAGCTCTAGGTGAGTTCGTTGCTGGGCAGGCCAGGAAAGGAAGGCCAGAGAGGGGAGAGCAGCACTGTGGCTAATACCTGGGTGAGGGCATGAAGAGGCAGTAAATCAGGCCACAAAAATAGTTGTGTGTATCAGACACTAGGCCCCAGAACTGCCTTGGCCAATCTTGATGTGTGGCCACAGAGATTTGTGGTCAAGGGAGGTTGGGGGAGAGTTCCTGAATTCAAGTCCCAAGACTGTCACTTACTCACTGGGTGACTTGGGGCAAGGGGCTTCGTCTCTGAGCCTGTTTCCTCATCTGGAGAAGTGGGAGGACGATAGATAGCATCTGCTCCTGTTGGAGACTGGTAAGAGATAGTATGCATGAGGTCCTTGGTACTTAGCATGGGGCCTGGCACACAGTAAGCGCTCAATAAATGTTGAGTGCGGTAGCATTACTGCTCAGAGTCCCAACGGCCTGGAAGTGGCACCAGTCTTTCGGGCTGGCCCCTCCCCGTTTATAAGCACTTCCTGCCTTGCCTCAATCCCCCTGGTCATAGTGAAATATGAGGTGTGGGAGCCTCCAAGCCCCAGCTGAAGTCAGCAACACATCTTGCGTGTGTCCCCTTCCCCCACTTCATCTCCTACAACTCTTGGTCCCCTGCAGATCCTGCTCTGAGGCAACGGAGTATGTCCAGGGGGCCTGCCCCTCCGTCCAGATGACACTCATGCCGATGGCTTCAGTGATGGCAGTGACTGAACCGAAGTGGGTCTCCGTCTGGGGCCGCTTCCTGTGGGTGATGCTGCTGAGCATGGTGTTGGGGTCCCTGCTGGCGCTGCTGCTGCCGCTGGGGCCCATCGAAGAGCAGTGTCTGACCGTGCTCAAAGGCTTCTACCTGCTCAGGAGCAAGCTGGACAGGGTGCAGCATGCCGTCACCAAGTGTGCCAGCCCGTCTACAGAGCTCAGCGTCACCTCCGGCGATGCGGCACTGCTGGCGGTCAGGACCAAGGCCTCTCCAGGTAAGACAGACTGGCCAGCTCTCCTCAACACTTGTTAATTTCATAGATATTTACAGTGCATACTGGGTCGTGTGTGCAGGACACAGGGCCACTATGGGGAACAGGTCTACCCTGAGCTCCCGGCTCAGACAAGCTGACAAATGACTGCCGCACAGCATCACCAGCCTGGTGATGGGGAAGGAGGGGAGCACACCAGGAAGGCTCCCTGGAGGGGATGCCTGAGCTGAGACCCCAGTGTAAATAGGAAAATGACCAAAAGGAAAAGGCATGAGGGGAAAGTGCACCAGGCAGAGACCCGGAGGGTGAGAGGGCTTGGGCATCCAAGGAAAAGAAGCCAAGTATGTGTTAATGACCCTCAGCGGTGGGTGGAGGGCTGGTGAGGGAGGGCTAGAGCTAGAGAAGTTTCTACCCCCACGCTGTCCTCTGTGGTGCACTGTTAGGAGGCTGAGCTTCCCTGGTCTCTACCTGCTGGATGCTAGTAGCACCCTCACGCCCTTAACTGTGACGCCCCACCATGTCTCAGACGCTGATGGATGTCCTCTAAAGGACAAAATCACCCCTGCTTGAGAATCACTGGGTTAAAAGATTTAAAGAACAGATCAGGGGTGGGGAAGCCCCCAGGGCCTGGCACCGGGGCGTGGGGGGGGGGGGGGGGTGCTTTCACAGCCTAGGCCTGAAGGGACAGGAGCTGAGAAGATCATACAGGAGGGCCACCTGACAGGAGTTGTGGCCACAGCCACTCACTTCGGCCCTCAGAAAGCTGGAGGCTGGGGAGTCCAGGTGATACCTCCCAGGGTGGAGGCTGTGGCTCTGGGGACACACACACACCAGGTGTGGGGCACAAACGCATCCACACACACAGAGAGTACTGGGACGAGCCCCCTGAAGCACCGGCACAGGGGACAGTGCCCCCGAACATCCCGTGCCCTCCCTACCCATGCTTCTTTGGCTCTCTTCTAGCTGGGAAGTTGGAAGCCAAAGCAGCTCTGAACCAAGCCCTGGAAATGAAACGCCAAGGCAAGCGAGAGAAAGCCCACAAGCTCTTCTTGCACGCCCTCCAGATGGACCCAGACTTCGCAGACGCGCTCAACGAGTTCGGCATCTTTTCCGAAGAGGACAAGGACATCGTCCAGGCCGATTACTTGTACGCCAGAGCGTTGACCATCTCGCCCTACCACGAGAAAGCACTGGTCAACCGGGACCGGACACTGCCGCTGGTGGAGGAGATCGACCAGAGGTATTTCAGCATCATCGACAGCAAAGTGAAGAAGGTCATGTCCATCCCCAAGGGCAACTCCGCGCTGCGCAGGGTCATGGAGGAAACCTACTACCATCACATCTACCACACGGTCGCGATCGAGGGCAACACCCTCACCCTCTCGGAAATCAGGCACATCCTTGAGACCCGCTATGCCGTGCCAGGGAAAAGCCTGGAGGAGCAGAACGAGGTCATCGGCATGCACGCAGCAATGACGTACATCAACACAACGCTGGTTTCCCGCATCGGCTCTGTGGCCATCGGCGACGTGCTGGAGATCCATAGGCGGGTGCTGGGTTACGTGGATCCAGTGGAAGCTGGCAGGTTTCGGACGACACAGGTCCTGGTGGGACATCACATCCCTCCCCATCCTCAAGACGTGGAAAAGCAGATGGAGGAGTTCATCCAGTGGCTCAACTCCGAGGACGCCATGAACCTGCACCCGGTGGAGTTTGCGGCCCTGGCCCATTATAAACTGGTTTACATCCACCCTTTCATCGACGGCAACGGAAGGACCTCGCGCCTGCTCATGAACCTCATCCTGATGCAGGCGGGCTACCCCCCCATCACCATCCGCAAGGAGCAGAGGTCCGAGTACTACCACGTACTAGAAGTCGCCAACGAAGGCGACGTGAGGCCATTCATCCGCTTCATCGCCAAGTGTACGGAGACCACCCTGGACACCCTGCTCTTTGCCACAACCGAGTACCCGGTGGCCCTGCCAGAGGCCACGCCCAACCATTCCGGGTTTAAGGAGACTCTGCCCGTGAGGCCCTAACCCCGGAGAGCCTCCCTTGGTGCCAAGGGATGACCCAGTGGGAAGCAACACTTAGCGTTTCTAGAAACCTAGCCGTCTCCCGAAGCAAAAGGAGACCGATTAGGAACTTAAGCGTTCTTTACCTCCAAACGTTTTTGTTAAAAAAGCGACAAAAGTAAATTATTAAGCCCTGTCTTTAAGGTAACTTATAACTCAGCCCAAGTTATTTATTTTCTTCTTTTGAACTAGTAAATGTTGTGTGGCGTCCGCTGTCCATGGTGGTGGCCCCAGTAGGCGCTGGGGGCGCACCAGTGCGCTTTGTGTGACCGGAACACGGGTTCTGGAGCAGAATTTGCACTCGGGTCGGGAGAGGCCGGGAGTGTGGAACGAGGTCTAGGGCCCCAGGAGTAACTCCTCCAAGTGTTTCTGTGAAACTGGCTGAGAGGTGCTGGGACTTCACCTGGGAGGTCAGCACTCTTGGTGCGAACCCGGTCCCGGTTCTGAGAAATAATGGAAAGCTTTCTTTCTGAGAGAGTTTTGCTCCCCTACAAAGAGATGAGCGTTGTGACTAATTCTCACTAGTAGGGCAGACTTTTGAGATACAAAATAAAAAATGTTGACAACGTCTCTGTGAGATACCTTGCTTATTTCAAGGAAGTCTTTGAGTCCTAAATGGCTTGCGAACGCGAGTCGCAGAGGCTGTTTTTTTTTTCCCTGTCAAGACTCTTTTTCTAATTAAGAATAGCCGAGCGGCCAGCTTGGTTTTCTCTGTGTCTGAATGTTTCTCACACTTCATTTGCAGCAACTCAGACCAGATGTTTTAGTCTCAAAGTTCTGAGTTCGTCACTCGACTGGGTCATACTGCAAGTCAGGTATTGTGCACGTGGCCAAGTCTGACTCTGAGTGTAACATCTTGTGTAGGTAGACATTCAAGAATACATCTGAGAAAACAGATGCCACGTATGAACACCAAATATGCATTTTTGGTAACAAACTGGAGTGTCTCCCGAACCAAGGGAAAACCCTTAGCCATAGTCCGATGTGTCTCTCTTGTCGTGCAGTTTGATCTACGTACTCACCTGACCCCCACCTCCCGCAGCCAGGGTACAGCACGGTGTCCAGCATTCCCTCGGGGAAGCAAAAGAGATTGCCTTCCAGTGGCCTTATTTTCCTAGGAACTTGTAAAATGATAAAATGTACCACACGGCCAAGTTTCTGCGTCGTCATTCTATGGAAGAAGGTTCTCTACCGATAGTAAACGGCAGAGGCGACAATGTGACCGCTGCTGCTGTGCTCCTCAGAGTCAAAAGGGCCACGGGTTCCCCCTCCCAGTGACACAGCACGGGACATCTCACGCCGTAGTGCACTCTGTCAGGGTCCAAATGATGGTGAACACATACAAAGTGTAGTCTCTGGCTTGAGAAGTCACACTCTGACGGTAAGGAGGTCACTATTCTGAAGTAGCAGGTGTCTGTATACCTCTTTAACTGTGTAATTAGCACAGAGTAGCTTTCTGAAGGATTAAGAAAAATGTCTGAAGTGGCCCCGAGTGATAGTCAAACCTCTATAAAAAATCTTCTCGTATTTGCACGTTGCCGTAAGGTAGCTCTTCAACCTAACTCTTCTTGATGTTATAGGCACACCAAGGAAGCCTGACGGCAGCGCTCTGTACTATAGAGAAGCGTGCGCTTTAGTTCTGTTGCGAAGGATGTTATTTTAACAGATGACTGACTCTAGTAAAGTATTTTACGACAGAAAGGCCCGAGACTCGGCTGTCGTATCCAAGAGCTGTTCCCGTTTGTTACGAGGATGAAGGAGGAATTCTTGCAGAACGTGAAGTCCTATTTAGATTATCGTGGCAGAAAACAGATCCCAGACTGTAATTTCAACAGGAAAATGGGACAGAACCCTTTAGGTCAGCCACCTACCTGTGCCGGCAGGGGGAAGTCACCGACCTGTCACTGACGCTCCCAAATGCGTGCCATTTCGTGCTCCTGTTTGCCAACAGTTCTTCGTGTCCTGGGGAAAACACATAGACCCACTCACGTGTTCCCGACAGTCCGTTTCTAGAGCCGTCGACACCCTGAGCTCCAGCCTGAAGAGGTTCAACTCTGTGATGGGCCTGTGTTGACAGGCGAGAGCACAAAGTGAGGGCAGAAGGCTGCCCCCATCAAGAAAACAGAACAGTAAGACGGGAAGCCGCGAGAGTAAAGCCACATTAACCTGGATCAGGAAGGGAATATTCGTGGCTCCTCGGCAGCCGTCCCTGAGCATCCCCAGTCCCCTCACCCAGCGAGCAGGCTTCTGCAGGAGGGTGAGTGGCCATATTCCAAAGAGCACAGGAGGAACCAGGGTCACAGCACACGCTCTTCTGGCTGCTTCCAGCAGCCACTACTTGAATTTAATTCAGGAGTAACAACTGACAAAAAATGTTTTGTGCCAAAGAGAAAGACAAGGTAGAGGGGAACCTTCAGATTAAAAGCCTTGGGAGGTTTATCAACCGATCCTAACTTACCGGGGTGGGGGGCGGGGGATACATTTACAGAACAACAGGAAACTGGCCACATGGATAGCTGAGGACACGAAGGCATGACTGCTCATGTTTCTAGGGATGATGACAATACTGTGACCTTTAGGTCTTTATCTCTTTGAGGCAGGTGCTACGCCGTTACTGGGGGAGTCCTGTGATGTCCGTAACAGGCAGGAGGGGGTGGAGGCAGAAATGAAGGCCGATGCGCTAGATGGGAAATGCTGAGGCTCAGTGGCAGGCGCGTAAGGGCTTCCTTTTGCTCTTCTGTCTGTGCTTTTGAATAATGCTTACAGTTTTCTGTGAAAAATGTAGTAAAGCCTGATGCACAGAAACTTAAAAAACCAGAGAAGTGGGTTGATTTCCATCACACATGAAGCATTTCCTGATTTCTTCCCCCAAAGTGTCTTTACAAAGTCAATTTCCCTATTGGACTGGCAATGCTGCTTTTAAAGCAATAAATATCTGATAGAAGCGGAGAGGTAAAAAAAAAAAAAAAAAAAAAAGCTTAAAAGCTGCAGTGCCAACATGCTGCAAAGTAAAGTTTAAAACTGAAGACCCATCACAACGGAAAGGATTTAAATCAAAGGGACAACAGGATTGGACTTACAAAAGTTCTATTCACACATGTGTTAGGTAACACCAAGTGCACCCATCTCAAAACACGTCCGGGTTTGAATGAACATCTGAGTACCATTCGGCAAGAAGTTTTTAAGAGAACTTCAGTTTAATAAACAAAGCTAAGTGGGAAGAATTTAAGTTTGCACTTGACATGGCATTTAAACAAAACCAAAGGGCTGAAACGCGATGTTTAGACAAAGAATACAGTTCACTCAACACTAGGCAAAGAAAATGGTCCACGGCAGGTGGCGCATAGAACTCCCAGACAAAACAAATGTCACAAAGACTCGGCTTTTAGGAAACATAAAACAATGGGTCGATGTGTCATTTACAAATACATAATATAAAAACGCGCACAGCCCCCTTGAACAAAAATCCATCAATTTTTTTTTTAGGTGACTTCCCCTATCCCCACCACCCCTTTACTAAAATAGGCCATTCTGGTGAATTACTAGCATCTGCCATTTTGTCTTTTAAAATTAAAAGAGTGACGGGCACGTGTGCTGTGCAAGGTGTAAGAGAAGTGTCTTATAAAAGGGGGCCAGAGCTGGCCGAAAACATTTGGACAGGTGGGTCTCAAAACGGTGTTTGAGTTTCACTTCTGTTTCTCACTCCATAAGACACAAAAATATTTTAGGAAACTACACCCTGGGCCCAACCACGGAGTGATCATTTTCCTCCTATTGCCCTCAATATGAGGGAGCGCTTCAAGCCTCTTCCCTTGGACACCCTCATCCCTTTCTGTCTAACCCAGAGGAAAATGTGCAAGAGGGGTGCTGCCCCGGGCCCCTCCATACCCAGAGTACCGCTGGGTGCCGGGTGGTCTTCCTGGCCAGCATGAAGTAAGGCATTTCCCTTCTCCACAGTCCCATTCACTTTCTCAGAAGCAACTTGGCAAAATCGGCATTGGACATCTTGGGTGCCTCGGTGGCCGCTGAGGTGGTGACCGCTGGCCGCGGGGCGGGGCCGTTCTCAGCCTGAGCGGCCGGGGCGCCCGGGCGCTGCAGGGCACGAGGCAGCAGGGAGAGCTGGGTTCTTCCCTTCCCCCGCCTGGAAGAGCAAACACCGAATGTATCCCTTCCAAGCAACAATTCACGGCCCCTCCTTGATTTGGGAAAAGAAGCCAGGATGGTCTTAAATCACCCAAAGCTAAAAGGTGAAGACTGTACTTTCAAGGGTCATTTCTGTAGTCTGTTACGAGACAAGTTTCTCTCAATGCACAGAGCACAAAGTTAAGAGGTGAAGAGTAAAAACGAGAAAGGTAGGGATGATCCCCGTTCTCCCTGACTTTGAACTGGCGAAAACCGGTTTAACAAACTGCCCCTTCCACAATTTTGGCGAAGACCAACCCTGTGCAATACAGTCACAAGCAGGGCGGATCAAAATGCTGTCATCCTTCGGGCCTCACCAACTAACGTCACAATTTTGCCGTCTCATTCCTACCGGCTGAAAACCTCGCTCTTAGAGGATTATAGCTGGGGCTACAGGTCACCCTGGCAAGCTTCTGAATCCACACGTATGGACCCTACTGCCAAAGGAGGCTTTAAAATAACCGCCGCCTAGAAACCGACCGCCCTCAAGTAAGTCACGTGTATAAACTGTGAACACCAGGAAGGGCTCCACTCCCCGGCTCACGCGCCGTGCGGACCTGCTCCGGGCACCCTGCTCTGGTGAGCCACGGTGAGCGTCCCCAGCACGGCAGGCCCTGGCTCTCTGCCCAAGCCCGCGTGACTAGCAGGAAACCAGCTAGCGGCGCCGGCCGGGACGGAGTCTGCGCCCAGTGGCGCCCAAGCACTTACGCTCCGTAAATCTGCCGCGGCACCAAGGCACCACCTGGCGCTCTCCTTGCTTCTGGCTTCTCTGGAACCTTCCTCTGAGGGGGATTGCTGATGGCCACTTTGATGACATTCTCTTTGACGGTCATGCCATCCATCTTCAGTACGGCCTGTGACGCCTGAGATTCACTTTCATACTCCACGTAAGCCAGGCCCTGAAAGAGGCGGAGCCAGAGCCGTCAGGTCAGGTGCTGCGCAGCCAGACCCGACTTCCTCCCTCAGTTCTGGAAGCCGGTACCGGGCAGGCACCCCGTCATCGGGTTCCCTCCCCCCACCGCCACCGTCCTTTGTCTACAGATTTATTCGCTGGCCCTGCTCTCCCTCTCTGTTTCTGCCACCGACCGTAACTTCAGATCATCTTTGTGAGGTTGGTACACCTCATGCTTGCTCCAGCAAAAAAAAAAAAAAGAAAAAAAAGAAAAAAAGGAAAGAAAAAAAAGATAAGAATAAGGAAGGAAAGAAAGAAACGGACAGACGGACCAGTATAAATCCAGCAAAAACAAATGGATGAGGCGGCTGGACACGGGACGAGCCCTCATTGTCTGCACCTCGGCCCCTCCTGGCTTCATAGTCTTCAACTCTCCATCACCCTGGACGGCCGGGGGAACGAGAGGTCATCCTAACACGTGCCTGAACAACTACTCAGAATGGCGCACAAAAAGGATCTCGCAAGGTGCCCGGGGGGGCTAAGGGGAGGACGTGATGGGGTCTCGGGGAGGGACGGGAAGTGGTGGCTGGAGGCCTAGTGAAGGGGCCCGCCTGGGCAAGAGGGCGCTCGCTCCGGAAGAGGGCACCTCGCCCACACCTCACAGCCAGGGGTCTGCGCTGAGGCCCCTGCTCATTCAGGGCAGGTTCCCCGCCACGGCCGATGCCCTATTCTTTCTAGCATAATTAGCTGGAAACGAGCCAATCCGAGTCCAAATGCAAGTAGAACCAAGTGTCCTATCATTCTGTCAACCTGTCGTTTCTCAGCAGACAAACCAGAAACCCACTCAGAACCTAACAGCCCGAACGGATGGAGAACGAGGCTGGCCCGAGCCTTGGGAGGCTAACGCATCGCGCGCAGACACTGACCTTCGGTTTGCCCGCCCGGTTGGTAACCAGCCTGATGTCCTTCACGGTGCCATGAGCCTTACAGATCTCTTCCAGTTCCTCTTTAGTGCAGGAAAAAGGCAGGCCCGAGACAAACAGCTTGTGTTTCTCCAGGGCAGTGCTGTACCTGAACACCTACAGAAAGAAGGGAGGGAAACGAAGTCCAGCACCCACAGCCCCGTCCAGCACCCACACCCTAGTGCATACCAGACTCAGCCCAGAGACGGGAGCCAACCCCGGGCGCCACACGTTGGTTGGTTTGTTTGTTTTTAACGTTTGTTATTTTTGAGTGAGAGAGCATGAGCAGAGAAGGGGCAGAGAGCGAGGGAGACACAGAATCTGAGGCAGGCTCCAGGCTCCGAGCTGTCAGCACAGAAACTGATGTGGGGCTCGAACCCACGAACAGCCGCATCGTGACCTGAGACAAAGTCTGACGCTTAACCCACTGAGCCCCCCAGGCGCCCCTGGGTGCTGTGAATTGTTAATGGCACCACTCCAAGCAAGTCACTTGAACTTCCTCCTCCAGAACATGGCAAGAATGGAAGCCGCTGTTCTCCTAGTGTGGGCAAGGAGCCGACAAGGCAGTATGTTAAATACCTCACACGGCCCCCTCGCCCCCTCTCCACTGCTAAATTCAGCGGCAAGCAGCCATTGTTACGGTTCCTGATGTTCTCATCACGTGTCAACCAGCGCGGGCTCGAAGAAACCGAGCCAGGAGTCAGGCCTCAGCTACCCAGCTCAGAACAGACCCGGTTAACGCGGCAGTTACCAGACGACAGATACCGCACGTGGACGCTAAATGTTAGAGGCTCCAGGAGAAAAGCGTTCGCTCTGCCCGCAGCAACCCAACACGAAAGGCGTCGTCTTGCACAGACCCACCTTGAAATCGGGATTTTTGCTCTTATCCACACAGGGGGAAACAAACATCGGCCTCCCTTCTACGTTCTTCCGGTCTAACTCCAGCGCCTGCAGGGCAGACTTCTCCTCTTTAAACTCCACGTAGCAATAGCCTCGGAAATCGCCCCGGTTGCTGAAGATGGGCCGGATCTCCGCCACCTCCCCACAGGCCTCAAAGAGCGGCCGGAGCTGCACGTCCGGCTCACTCATGCTGTAGGGCAGGTTGCTGACGAAGACGGTGATGCTGTCCTTGCTGCTGTCGTGGGGCACCTTGGGCACGTCCCTCTTCAGGGCGGCCGCCCTCTCCTTCTGCTTTGAGGGGGGGTCCACGTCCACGGGCACACTTTTCCCCAAGAGGCCCGCTTCTGGCTCTCGGTCCTGTGCTTCTCCAGCTGAGGGAGTGCTGTCCTCAACCTTTCTGCGTTTGGAAGGCTGCTCTACAGGTTGAAGGAAGCAAAGTAGCAACGATTAAGATTTCTTCTCTTCAGCGAGCTGTTCCCCGTAAGTGCTCTTGCGGGAAAGTTCTCCTCCCACCACAAACGGCTGGTCTGTGGCAGCTGCCCAGGACACACTCTCTGGACCTGGGCCATACCACGCCCTCTGTCAAGTCTTGCTTCACCCATTCAACTTGTCCCCCCACTTTCTGGGCCTCAGTTACATTCAGGTAAGTGGACTAAATCAGGTGATCACTTAAGTCTCCATCACCCACTCTTTTTTCTTCCTAATTTTTTTTATTTTTGAGAGAGTGTGTGTGTCAGCGGGGGAGGGGCAGAGAGAGAGAGGGAGACAGAATCCGAAGCAGGCTCCAGGCTCTGAGCTGTCAGCACAGAGCCCGACGCGGGGCTCGAACTCGCACACCACGAGATCATGACCTGAGCTGAAGGCGATGCTTAACTGACTGGGCCACCCAGGCGTCCCCCATCGTCCACTCTTAATTATACAGTTGATCCTTGAACAACACGGTTTTGAACTGTGCAGGTGCACTTGCACGTGGACTTTTCTGATAAATACCATTCAGCATGGAAATGTACTTTCTCTTCTGGTTTTTGCAATTACGTTTTTTCTCTAGCCTCATTATAAGCATACGGTATAGAACATACGTGACGCACAAAATATGTGTTAGTCAACTGCTGACAGCATCCCAGGAAGGCTCCCAGTCAACGGTAGGCTAGCAGTAGTTAAGTTTGGGGGGAATCAAAAGTTACACGTGGATTTTTGACTGTGCCGGAGGTCGGCACCCCTAACCCTCAAGGTTCAAGAGTCACCTGCATCAAAGGGCAGGGGATCTCCAACTTCAGGTGGCAAATGCTCTAGTACCCCTTTTGCTGGGGCAGCAACGGAGGGATGGGGCCAGGAGACTTGAATTTAAACAAACCCCTTAGGTGACTCTGCAGTACGGGCTCCACATCTACACAGCACTGCAGTCCCTAAACTGTTCACTGCTGTCTCGTGTCCTTCAGCAGAGTTTAACAACATTCCACTCCAACCCATCTGCCCCACTGCCTCCTGAGGAACGGTCCTGGAAGCCAATTGGCACTGGCCCCACTTCCAGACCTTTCCATCAACTCCCCACTGCCCTCCTAATGAAGTCTAACGATTGCACGCTGCATTCAAGAGCGGCCCCGAGTGGGCAGGCCGGCCAGCTCCTCCGGCCTCGCCTCCCCCAGCCTCCCGTACGCCAGCACACCGCCCCCAGCACGCATCGGGGCTCAAACCCAGCTACCTGCCATTCAGAGAAAATGCCAGGCTCTTCTGTGCCTCGTGCCTCGCTGTCAGTGGCACTGTTTGGTTTACCTTTCCCTTCCTTTGCACTTGACAGCGACCCCTCCCGCCTCCAGATGCCGAGATGCGTGAAGTCTTTCCTGCAGACAGCTGACCCGCCAGTGGCCCTTTGGCCTCCGCCATTAATCCACACGGTGCTCTCCCACGATCCTGACTACCCACCACTGCAGTCACATCACATCTGCCTTTCCTGCTAAACCTGGCGCCCTAGGACTGTGAGCTACCCATACATGGTCATTCTGAAGCCCCCAAAAGGTGCATAAGCAAAAGGTCATTCAATTGGATGATGGCTCCGTTACTATTTCCCTCTGGTTGACACCACTGTACTAGGAAAACGTATGGCGTCCCTTAATGTCTAGAGACAATGCTTTTACCTTGACTGACGTTGCTGAAATAAACCTGACCCACACCTGCCCAGCCCTGGAATGGCAGGGGCAAGAGAAACACTGGCTGAAGACTCTACCAAGTCAGAACCATTTGGCAGGCCGAACAAGGCAGGTGCCCGCGCAGGCTGGGGCTGCGGTGCAGGATGCTGGAGCCTGAGAGGATGAGGGGCAGGGGCGGCAGGGACAGCTGGGGTGTGGGAGCCCGAGTGGGTGAGGGGGGTTCCACACAGCAGGCAGGCGGAGGCAGGGCGATGGCACAGTGGAGGGAGTGGAGGCCGGGAAGACAGGCCGAGGTGGCTGCAGGGCAGGGAATGGCACACGGAGTGGAGCCCCAGCAGGGGAGGTCACGCACGTGGACGGTGGAGAGGGACAGGAAGGGTGATGGGGCACCATGCAAGCAACTTATTCTCACATGGCTTAAGACAAAAGTTCTCTGGATGTTTTTCATAACTTCACTGGAACTTGGAGATGCTCCCAAGTAGCATTTCCAGAAAGCTTTACCTTCTTCATCATCGCCCCACTCTTTCTCATCATCCTCTTCTGCTTTGCGCTTGTCTGCGCCTCTGGTCTTTTTCTTCTTTTTTAACGCCTTCTTCTCAGCCCGGGCCCTCTTCCGCTGTTCTGCCTTTTCTTCTTCTTGCTGGGCGAGCGCCGCTTCCTTCTCCGCAACCTGGGAAGTTGGGAACACGGACGCATCACTAAAATGCAGCGACTGCGGGAACTCTACAGACCCGTGGGGAGTGGCGAGGGAAGGGGACTTGGGAGTGGAAATTCACTACCCCAGGGAGAGGAGAGGTCGCCAGGAGGAGGAGGAGGGTGTCCTCACAACTTTCCTGGCCAGGGCTTATCCAGGATTCTTAGGGTTCTGTGTCTCAAGTCTACAGCATGCTCTGCAGTGTCCCCAGAAATTACTCACCAAAAGAAAGAAACACGTCGTAAAACTGGGGCTCTCATTAACTGGGACGGGTTCAAGTTCCAATCACTGGGCTACGTGGGGCTCCATTCTATCTCTTTCAACTATAGCCCAATAACTTTTAGGTCCCAAATCCCCCCCACTACATACTTATTGCTGGGGCTCAAATTTTGAACCAATCCAAGAAAATGATACAAGATAGGCTTCAATGCGGATTCAAGTGTTTCACTAATTAATATTCTCTGAGCAAACGATACTTAAGACCTCAAAGGTTTTGACAAGAAATATTCATACGAAACACAGTCAAAACAGCTAGCAGAGGTTCTGAAGACTTTAAATAAGCATCATCACCTTAATTCTCTGCTCATTAACACGAGCTAATCGAGTTTCGGTTTTCTGAACAGCTATATCCCAATCTTCTAGAGTACCTTGACAGAAAGAGAAGCAAACTTTAACTTTTTTGCATTTGCAAGGATGCAACAGTATAAAATTTTCTTAATTTCCCCACACCTCTACCGGAGGTCTCTCCCATCAGACAATAAAAACCGGAGAGTCGGCTCCCCATTTTAGGACTTCCTTATGGCAGGCTTGAGCTTTTCAGAATGTGAATAGTCCTCCCAGATATGTCTAAAACATCCCTTTTCTTTTAGAAGAGACTTAAAAACCAGAATACGATCTATTATGGGCTTTCCACGACAAAGATTAAGAAGACATTCTAATGTAACGGGTACAAGGCATTTACGCGAAGATGAAGGATTTTAAGAGCTGCTCAAATGATAAACGTTAGGGTGCTTTTTATTTGCTTTTGTTGCTTCCGTGTTTTGTTTCCAGTTCCGAGGGGATCGTACCCCAAATCTAGATCAACACCCATAGGTAAATGCAATTTCCTACTGAGAACTTAATACCGAGGCTCTCAGCTAGGACAAGGGACGCACACCCCACCGAAGGCCATGTTCAGGCCTTTGCCCCTCAACAGGCCTTTCGTGTGCGTGACATTGTGCTAGAGCAGGGACTCTGAACTGCGAGCTGGCTCCCCAGGGAACAAGACTGGAGATGTCTCTGTCATGACCGGGGGTGAGGGAGGAGTGCTGCCGGTACCTAGTGAGCAGACAGGGCTGCTTTGCCCACTGCAAAGAATGAAGAGAACCCTGTGCCAGCGCGCATCACAGAGAGCCCTCCTTGTACCCAGAGACTCTCAGAAGAGGGGCGAGAGGATGTGGACTCACTGGCGAGTGCCATCAATGCTCTAATCACTGAGTGCCATCGGAGCGGCTGTACCCGTACACAGTCTGTCCTTAGACTATAGTCTTGAGACCAACTGGCAAATGGGACAGACTCCAAGCCAGAAGCCGAGAGCGGAGGGTCCCCACCTTCTGTCCTCTCCATGGTGAGCAACACTTCACAGACGTGCTCGGGGTAGTCACTGGTGCACTGGACGGCCCGGTGCAGAGCCTTCCTACAGTGCTGGGTGTCACCGTGTGCCCTAGGACAGAAAACAAACCATGGCTGCCACCAGGACACAAAGCAGCAGGCACAGAGAAGGAGAGGCCGTGTTCTCACAGGCAGCGTCACAAGATCAGAAGCTCTGCGACAACTCTAGCTTCCGAGGAGGCTCTAGCTTCCAGAACTGCCCACAGCTCTTTGCACCACTGCTACTTGTAATACTTTCTCCTTTCTCCTCCAGTCAAAAGCTAAGGCTTTCTTCTAAGCCACTCTTGCCTTTAGCAACCAGATGCTACTGGAAAATGCACCTGGGGCAGTAGTCTGCGACCAGGTGACCTGCCTTTACAGCACTGCCATATGCAACACAGGTGGGAGATCTAAGAATGCCATATAACTTGATCAAGTCCTTAGAGAAACTCTAGAATGCTGTCCTACCCAAAGGAAGAATCACTAATCCAGCAGACTGCTGGATTTCATGCCCAGAGTCCCATCTTTTGGTAACTGCTGTTACTAAGAGAATATCGTTTATTGTGATGAGCAGTGGAAAGACTGCTCATCACAATAAACGATATTCTCTTAGTAACAGCAGTTATGAAACACTACGTTCCCATTTCTATTTTTTAAAAACTTACAAACATATGTAAATATTATAAATACATATTAGGACACTAAAAAATAAAAAATTAGAGCGGCGGTTCTCCGAGTATGATCCACGTCACCCCAGAGGGTCTCCAAGACCCTTTCAGGGAGGGGATCTGCAAAGTCAAAACTACTTTTGTTGTTACTGAACACGAGTTGACTTTTTCACTGTGCTGACATTTGCACTGATGGTGCAAAAGCTACGGTGGCCCTTAGCACAAATCAAGGCAGCACAGTTTTCACATCCTGTGGGACAAAAGGAGATGTGCACACATAAAGTGCCTTTTCTGCACACCCGAGTATGACGGTTGTCCCAAAGAAGAGATCCTTTTGTTTAGGGGGCAAGCTGAACTAGTCTGTTTTCTCATGAAACAACATTTTTACTTGAGAAAAGAGCTGAGCGACAAAACCTATGGTTATGTAGACCTGAGAATCCGGCAGACATTTCTGAAAATTAATGAAGTGGGTTCGTCACTTCAAGGCAAACCACGAACTGTATCTGTTGCCATGTTAACAGCGCAACTTTTGCGTGAAAATCCCGATTTAGGAAAATCTGTATCTGCCACTTTGAGGCTGACAGGTTCCACCTTAACAGACTTTTCTAAGATCACCGCGGACATGAACAAAACGATACCTTTTAAAATACCGTATTATGAAATGTGTCGATACCGTGTAGAGCCGCATGACTCAGTAATTGAGTATTTTCCACATGAACAATGCAGGTCACAGAACCATGCATATTTGGTAAAAGGTCCATTCAAAGTACAAAACAGACCAATAGATATTAGCAAAAGAGTCTCAGAAATTCAATGATACGGTTTCAGGTGCCACATCGCAACTATTAAGAAACTACTTGCTGGGGCGCCTGGGTGGCTCGGTCGGCTAAGCGTCTGACTTCGGCTCAGGTCATGATCTCAAAACTCATGAGTGTGAGCCCCGCATCAGGCTCTCTGCTGTTAGTGTGGAGCCCGCTTCAGTTCCTGTCTCCCTCTCTCTCTGCCCCTTCCCCAGCTCATGCTTTTTCTCTGTCTCAAAAATAAATAAAAACATCTAAATAAACTTTTTAAAGAAAATACTACTTGCCGAATCTTGCTCTAGTATGAAAGAATATCCATACTTATCTGAAAAGCTTATTAAAATACCCCTTCTCTCTTCTAGCCTCCTATCTGCGTGAAGCCAAATTTTCTTCATATTCTTCAATGCAAATTCACAATACAGCAAACGCAAATCCAGCAATCTTCTAACCCAAACCAATGATACTCGCAAAAATACAAAACCATGCCACTTTTCTAAGTTATTTCGGGGTTTGGAAAATAATCATTTTTCATAAATAATATATCCTTTATGTTAAACATAATGAATTTATTATTGTGACAATAAAATTATGTTTCAATCTTTCACTTTCTAATACAGTGATATTGATACTTAGGAAGATGTATCAATGTTTCTAATGTGGTCCATTAAATACACAGAACTCACATAAACAAAAGCTGTTCAGGGTTCTCAAAACTTTAAGAGTGTAAGGGATCCTGACCAAAAAATCTGAGAACTGCTGGTCTAGAGGAATATTCAACAAGCTTTTTTTTTTTTTTTTTTAAAAGGCTCGTTAAGTTTAGAGAACCCTGAACAGCTTTTGTGTATGTGAGGTCTGTGTATTTAATGGACCACATTAGAAACAT
>NW_024412422.1:2953421-2975261 GCF_014898765.1 Herpailurus yagouaroundi | reverse complement strand
AACAAGCTTTTTTTTTTTTTTTTTTAAATGGTTAGTTATTTTTAGATAACACATGTGTGCCTAGGGGAGAGCCGGGGGGGGGGGGGGAGGGGGAGAGAGGGAGAGAGAGACAGAATATCCCAAAGCAGGCTCCATGCGGTCAGTGCAGAGCCTGATACGGGGCCCAATCCCACGAACCGTGAGGACTTGAACTAAAATCAAGAGCCAGATGCTTAACCCACTGAGCCACCCAGGCGCTGCTCATAAGCTTTAATAGTAGTCATATCTCTGGGGATGAGATGCGAAGAAACTTTCACTTTCTACCACACAGTTTTGTAAGTGTCTATTTTAATTTGAGTACATGTTGTTTTTCAAATTGGGGTAAAATCCAAAATACTCAAAAAAAACATATAGACAAATATATGTATTGACACACAATGTTCAAGACACAATGAAATAGAAAAGCTGGTCATATTTTTTACATCTGTTAAATGTAATAACATTTACATGATAAATAGATCGTTACTGAACACGAGTTGACTTTTTCACTGTGCTGACATTTGCACTGATGGTGCATAATGTGATAAATATCATTGGTCACATCTTATTTATTTAAAATAGCTTCAGAGATTTATAATGTACGCTATCATTCCATTTTCTTTAAAACAACAACAAAAAAATTACAGAGCACCTGGGTGGCTCAGTCACTTAAGCATTCAACTCTTGATTTAGGCTCAGGCCATGATCTCACAGTTATGGGATCGAGCCCCACATGGGCGTGGAACCTGTTTAAGATTCTCCCTCTCCCTGTGCCCCTCCCTAATTCGTGCATGCGCTTCCTCAAAAAAATAAAATAAAAATAATTTTTTTAATGTTTATTTATTTTTGAGAGAGAGAGAGAGAGAGATAGAGAGAGAGAAAGAGACAGACTGTGACCAGGGGAGGGGCCGAGAGAGGGAGACACAGAATCCGAAGCAGGCGCCAGGCTCTGAGCTGTCAGCACACGGAGCTCAAACCCACAAACCGTGAGATCATGACCTAAGCCAAAGTCTGGCGCTTAACCGACTGAGCCACCCAGGTGCCCCTAAAATAAAAATAATTTTTAAAAAATTTAAATCTAAAAAAATCTCAAGGAACATACCCAAACTATTAGCTAACAGGGGTTATGTCCTCTGGGTCTGTTGCTACAGAAAATTTGGGGTTTTGTTTCTCTTCGTTTTTTAATATTTTCTACTCTTACATCCAAAGCAAATATAAAAAATAGTTCCCCCCAAAAGTCACATAAACCATTCATCTCCAAAAATCAAAACAAACCAAAATAACAAACAGAAAGAAACGCACGGCTGTAAGACAAGCCCAAGCATAAAACAGTAGGTTCGGTTCCCTAGCCTCACCCATTATACACACAGCCACCAACAAAAGAGAGGCTAATCAGCGGGGGGGGGGGGGGCCGGCCTGCGGTAAGGAGCAGGCCCAAGCTGGCAGGAGTCAGCCAGGAGGGAAGAGGGGTTACCCCTGACAAGCACCACCAAAAGCACCCCCAGATCAGTTACCTTTCCAGGTTGTAATATTCAAGCCACATGTTGGCATACTTGGCGTTCCCTTTGGTCATGATGCTGTCCCAGAGTTCCCGAGCTTTCTGCATGTTATTGCACAGTCGAGCCTGAAACGCATTAATGGGCTCCATTAGGAAAGATTCAAACCTTACCGACGTTGGCACCCATAACAAAACACACCTCAAACAGACATGCTTTAAAAACCCCCCACTAACTGTGCATGTGACGTAACTCCCTGGACATTCCCAGCCACCTTCCACGGCGACGGGCTCGGCTCAACCACTCCAGCCTCTCCAAGGGGACAAGCCTCTAGCTGCCTGCCTAACCTATTTGAGAGCAAAGAGCAGGAGCCCACAGGTACTTACGACAGAACTAGCTGGACAATTGTGTTTTATTTTTATCAAGCTGAACTACAAGTGTTTAATCTGAGGCAATGCGGAGAAAGAAAGACTGCTCTAGGAGGAGGCCCCCTGCTGTGTCACTTGGGCAAGTGAACCGTTCTGTGAACCTGACAGACATCCGTTTCTTTGACCTGACCCCTCTCAGAAAATAAGATGTGCTTCGAATTTCACAATTCTGGAAGTGCCTGGGGGGCTCAGTCGGTTAAGTGTCTGACTGCAGCTCAGGTGATGATCTCGCAGTTCATGGGTTCGAGCCCCGCATCGGGCTCTGTGCTGACAGCTTGGAGCCTTGAGCCCGCTTCAGACTCTGTGTCTCCCTCTCTCTTTCTGCCCCTCCCCCACTCTCTCCCTCTCTTTCTCTCTCTCTCTCTCTCTCAAAAATAAACATAAATATATGTTAAAAAAAAAAAAAAAAGAATTTCACAGTTCTGTGAGCTGATCAAGGGCGGGTTCCGTATCTTCTTGATTCGGGGTCCTTGGCCCAACAATAACACTCAATTCACTGTGTCCCCTAATTATCCGTCAAACTCCTGTCTCCTACACGAGATGAAAGCCTTAGGAGCACGAGGCAGGTCTATCTCCCCAGCACACAGTGAAACACCTGGCGAACAGTCCACACCCGGTATAGCCTGACGAACAAGGCACTGAGGGACGGAGGCAAGAGGTGCAGAGTGATGGGCGTTCCAATGTCCGCCGCATAGCTTCTTAACTGCGTGCCAGTGTTTTCTCTGAGGTATGAGTGAACGTGCACCGAGCTAGATATGTAACAGAGATCTTTATAAACCCTGGACCATCACCTAAGATTCGGACTCAACTTTAGCCACATTAACGACACACGCGTCCTTCAAAGCGGGCTGGAACCGACAGGCGTGTCGGAAACATTTACCTCAATCCTAGCCCAGTTCTGCATGATCATGCAGCTTGGATCTCCGCTCTCATTGAAACCTGTAAGAACAGAGTTAGTCAAAATCAGAAATCAATTTAGAGACCCAGAGCCTCTGACTGAGAAGGCGCATCCACCAAGAACAGGAGACGAGCGGAAAAGGGAACAGGTCGAAGCCACACTTACGCTCCTCCACCTCCTGCTTCAGATACTCCAAGGCGCGAGTGAACGCAGACCTCAGCTCTTCCAGCTCTTTACTGGAGTCTGTCAGAAATTGCAAAAGAGGTTTGGCTTCGTGAAACCACGTACCATGTCTTTTTTATTTTTTAAATCCCACAGTGCAACTCCTGGGAGCCTGTTGTGCATCTGGGCATCAGCTCCTGCCCTCATCACATAGCTGGGGAGAAAGGCTACAACAGCACCCATCACGGACAGCACCACAAAGGTGAGCACAGGGTGCCGTGTGTGGGACCACAGCAGAGGGGGTCTTGCCCAGCTGGGAGAATGGCTGAAGGCCACCTGCATGAGGGCAAGTCAGGGGTTTCTGATGCTTTTTTTTTTTTTTTTTTTTTTTGACGAGAAAAGGGAAGAAGGCAGGGGATCCTACAGAGATTCAAAGATTTAAAAGACATACAGGAGTCCTACCTAAAGAACTATTTAGGATCTATAGAAGGGAGAGAGGAGAGAAATGAGACTAAAGAGGCTGGCAGGAGCCAGAATAAAAGAGAAGGACCTTAACTCTCTTCCTTTACAATTCACAGCAGGACTCATTAGAAGATTTAAATAGCAGGGGCGCCTGGGTGGCGCAGTCGGTTAAGCGTCCGACTTCAGCCAGGTCACGATCTCGCGGTCCGTGAGTTCGAGCCCCGCGTCGGGCTCTGGGCTGATGGCTCGGAGCCTGGAGCCTGTTTCCGATTCTGTGTCTCCCTCTCTCTCTGCCCCTCCCCTGTTCATGCTCTGTCTCTCTCTGTCCCAAAAATAAATAAACGTTGAAAAAAAAAAAAAAAAAGAAGATTTAAATAGCCAAAATTTCTGGGGGCAAACAGTTACCAGTGGCTGGTCTACATCATCTGCCTAATCATGATGTATCTGGGCAACCTGGGACATCTCAGCAGAAGGTATGTTGAGAAAAAGGTCAGAACCGAATCTGACACACAAATTTAAATACCTTGTTTGAAATCAACCCTTCTCCTCAGGTAATCAAGGTACGCCTGCCAAATTTCCACATAATCAGTGGCCTGAATGAAGCCGGCACTCAAAGCTTTCTCGAAGGTCGCTGGAATTGAAGAAAAAGCCAGGATTTGTTACCAATTCAAAAAGAAGCTAATATAAGTTCTCAAGATTGTTACAAAAACCTCTACTGACTATCAGATACTGTATGACTTAAAACAATAATGATAGGATACAACAAAGTGAAGTGAGCTAGAGAGACATGTTCAAAAGAAAAGCTACTACAGGATTTGGACCGTGTTCTAAAAGGGGTAAATTCCACACGATGTCCCACACTAAGAGAATTCCAGGCCAAGTCAGATTGGAGAGAAGACCCAACTTCTTGGAAAATCACAAAGAATGTCAGCATTCTTTGGCTCTGAGAAGACAAAAACACAACCAAGTTATCTCCCACTTAGGGCCTTTTTTGTCACTAACACCCAATATCCCAAACTCAACACCCAGGGAAAGGCTGACCTAATGACTCTGTGACAGCTATCTTTCTGGCTTGGAACAGAAAGTTTAAGAGTCTTCCCACAAAAACATTCGCACCGGAAATCACTTGATGGTCAACTCCGTGTCTTTCCATGGCCAAGAGGTAACGGCTCCACAGGGCAACTGTCCAGGGGCAGTTTCTAACGGCACGATTATGTACAGATAAAACCAAATCCTTTACTTTCAGCTGCCGATCCTACGATAAAGAAGTTCACAGTGAGGAGATAAAACGCTACTGATACAGGCTTCACCATCCACAAGACCTTTCCAGCACGACCAGCTGACAAAAGAAATTTCCTTAGAAATTCTCGTGACTGGTCTCTTCGACAAAAAAATCGCAAAGGGGAATTGAGGAGAGGGGAGACCAGAGATGAAAACAGCTTTAAGGGATATCAGCCTAGCCGCGTGGATGGACCCAGTTTGCACCCTGACTCAAATCTTTTATACGCACATACTGACGTACTCGCCAGTGAAATGTGACTTCTGGATCTGCTTCACATGGAAGGGGGAAGAAGGTAAGCACACAGATGGAACTAGACTAGTGCCGTGAGTTAGCCGTTGAAGCTGGGTGACGGCACGCCAGGTTCCGCCTTTCCTCATCTATGTGCCAGGTGTACGTCTTCTCCAGAATACAAAGTGAAAAGAAAAACATTGGTGTCGCAAAGCCCTCAACAGGAAAACCGTGCCCATTTTTCCCACAGTTAGCGTGATCAGTCTGATAGGACTTGAAACGGCAGAACCTCACGGGTTGGCCAACAGGGCGAAAGGAAGAGGAGGGAAAGGGGAGAGCGTAGAGAGGAGCAGCACACGGCTGACTCCCGGCGCCCTGGCTGAGTTCCTTCGCATAGACTCAATCGGTAAAAAGGAAACGAAGTTATTAGAACAAATCAGGTCGTCTTACTAGGTACTGACTGTAGCGGATCCACAAATCTGGGACGAGGCAGTTCTCGACCAGGGCGCGCTCGAAGATCAACTGGACGCGAGCAGGGTCGCCGATTTTCATCTCAAAATCGATGTACGCCTGATATTCAGCCAGTCTGGGTGCCTCTGCTTGCAACTAGGGAAGGCGGGGGAAGCACAATGAGGTCGAAATGAGCTACTCGACACCGGGAGGAAGCACAACGCATCTTCATATTAAATCCTGGCAAGACTGGCTACGTCAATCAGAATCACCAATCCCCACCCCGGGTACCTCCGCAATCTGACCGGCAGAGTGAGGGTCCGGGGTGCCTCTCCACGGCAACAGTTACAAAGACTCCATCAACCCTTTCCCGGACCCATCCCTAGGCCACAGGATTTCTGATGAGAGCATCCACCAGAAACCAAATGAAGGAGAAACACCTTTGCCAATGACCACGGCTAGCCATCGCTCCAAAACGGAAGTCCCTTCCTTGGCCTACTGAGCGAGTGAGGGCAACCACATTGGAGCACTTCGGTGCCGTGTGGTACTTCAGGTTTCTCATCCCACATATCAGCTCCCGCCGGGACGCAGGCACAGGCAGAAAAGGGAAGACACGAGGCCGAATGCTGACCGCTCCAAAGACCAACAGTCCAAATTCTTTTCAGACAAAAACCTTATTCAACTTTGCTTTTCAGCCACCCTCTGCTGAAGATCCTAACATCAAACTGGATGAGGATTTCACTAATGACGCTTTGAGAAATACAACCACCTCCAATCATTTACACATGAAAAAGGGAGACAGAGCACACGCGGGCCAGCAGGAGAGCACGCACGCTCTGAACATAGAAAGATGATGTTGTAGAGAGCCTCGGTTTCTAGTTGTAATGACAAACTAGTTGCCCAGGCAGACTGCCACTGAAAACAACTTAAAATTGCTGGATTAAATATGAAAAACGTCTTGAAAAACATCAGCAAACCGGCAAAGAAACAAGAAATACTAAGAACGAAATCTAGGTGAATGAAGGTTAAGCCTTTGCTGGTGTAAGATCTATAAAGGATGTGATCTTCACAATGAGGTGTCATTATTACCCCCTCTTACACTCGAGGCGACCGATACACAAGGCGGCTAAGAACGAAGTCTGAGAGCTAGTAACTGGCAGAGCTAACATTCAAACTCAAGGTAGCCTGGCTCTCAAAGTCTCTGTCCTTACTATGCCACAAGATACCAAAAACAGAGCCAAGAAGCCCAACTAACCCCCAAAAGGATAAATACAAAGATATCCACCCCTGGACCTCCTGTAATGAAATTACAGGACATCAAACAAAACCAAAGAGATCTTAAAATGGGCCAGAGAAAAAACAAGGATTGGCATCAAAGAAGCTGACTTCTTAACAGCCAACGACAGAAGCAAGACAGGAGACGTAACTGTCAGTCGAGAATTCTACATCCTGAGAAATGAACTTTCAAAGGAGAGCAAAGTGAAAGACCTTTTCAAATTAAAACTGAGACCATCTGTCACCAGCAAATATCCAGTGCAGGAGACTCTCAAAGGGTGTATCTGAAGCAAAAAAAAAAAAAAAAAAAAAAGATTCCAGATGAAAGGTCTAGGATGCAAGACGGGAAAAAGAGCAAAGAAAAATGGGAAATGCACATAAGTGAATGCAGACAGAGTGGGGCTGTATAATGCAAGATTAACAAGGATGCCTCTCAGGTTAAACAAAAAGACAAGAAATACAAGAAAACAAGAGTGTAAGTCTGAGACATGGTAAATGAAGCTGAAAGTATTCTAAGGCCAAGAAAGGTTGAAAAACACCACTTACAGACAATCTTATGGTCAACAAAACAAAAACCAAATACTATGGTCAACACAGAAAATCCAAAAGAATCAATAAATCATTGGTAAGAATTTATAAAGAAAACAGACAAAAATTAATATAGAAGACAAAAATAAATTTAAACAATTTTACAGAAAGACACAGCCTAAATAGCAAAGACCTATAAACCACATTCATAGATTGGAAGACTCAAAATTTTAAAGATGTATATTCTTCCCCAAATTGATCTACAGAGAAAATGTAATTCCAACAAAAAAAAAATTCAACAGCTTTTTAAATAAAATTTGAAAAGCTGATTCTCTTCAACAGAAGCAGTAAGAACTAAAACAGGGGTGCCTGGGTGGCTCTATCAGTTAAGCGTCCAACTCTTGATTTTGGCTCAGGTCATGATCTCACAGTTTGTGGGTTTGAGCCCCGCATCGGGTTTTGTGCTGGCAGCGTGGAGCCTGCTTGGGATTCTCTCTCTCTCCCTCTCTCTTTGCCCCTCCCCTGCTTGCACGCTCTCTCTCTCTCTCTCTCAAAATAAACAAATAAACTTAATAAATAAATAACATTTATTTTTAAAAAAAGGGACTAAAGAAAGACAAAACACTCTTGAAGAGGAACAACATGGGTGGGATTCATGTCACCTACGAGCAAAATTTATAAAACTATCAGTATTATGATAGTATAAAATAAACCAGTGGGGCAGAATAGAAAGCCCAGAAACAGATACACAAATGGAGAGCTGATCTATGACAGATGTGGGCCGGCACATCAATGAGGGAAAGATGGAATTATCAAAACTGGTGCTGGAAAACTGGTCTCATATGGAAAAATGAAACTGGACCCCATCTCATGCTATATGCAAAAATCAATTCCATACGAAGATCTAAACATGAAACACACAACCATAAACTTTCAGAAGAAAATAGAGATAAGAACAGCCATGAGCTTGGAACATGGAGAGATTTCTTTTTTTTTTTTTTTTTGAACGTTTATTTTTATTTTTGGGACAGAGAGAGACAGAGCATGAACGGGGGAGGGGCAGAGAGAGAGGGAGACACAGAATCGGAAACAGGCTCCAGGCTCCGAGCCATCAACCCAGAGCCTGACCCGGGGCTCGAACTCACGGTCCGCGAGATCGTGACCTGGCTGAAGTCGGACGCTTAACCGACTGCGCCACCCAGGCGCCCCTGGAACATGGAGAGATTTCTTAAGCGTAACAAAAGCGCAAACTGTAAGACAAAGAATGATAAATCCAATTAGAGTGAAATTAAGAACCAGTCATCGAAAGATGCCATTAAACGCCTTGAAAAGACAAATCACAAACTTGGGAGAAGTTTTTGCGATACATACAACCAAAAGTAAGGATTAAGATCTGAGGTTCCTCCGAATTAATTAAAAAAAACACAAATGAAAGGGAAATGAGTCACAGACTTCAACAGGTACCTCACAAAAAAGGAAACCTGAATGCCAACAGATGTGAAAAAACGCTCAACTTTAGTAGTAACCAGGGAAATGCGAATTAAAGCTACAACTCAGATCCATCAGAATGGGTAAAATTTGAGTATGTCGATATCCAAGGCTGGTGAGGGCGACGAGAACCCTGAGTTTGCTGAGAACCCCCGCTAGGAGCATCAGCCGATGACTCGGAAAACAGTCCCGCAGGACGGGACGATCCAGCAATTCCATTCCTAGGTGCACGCTCTGGAGGAACTCTCCTCACATGTGTACCAAGAGATACATCCAAGAACGGTCGGAAACATGCTGCTCCTCCCAGCAAAACACGGGAAAGCGACCCAACTACCTAGGAACACGAGTCAACAAATCGAGGCACACACATACACAACTCGATAGCCGTGGAAACAAATGGACTATACTTATCAACACGGGTACAACCCAAAAACATGGTCGATGAAAGAAAATACACAGCATGATTCCATTATATAAAAGCTCAAAAAACAAGCAAAATTAAACAATACGTTAATCAAAGGTACGTTCGTAGATTGTAAAACTATAAAGAAAAGCGAGGGAATGATTATCACAAAAGTCAGGAAAGTGATTACCTCTCGGGAGAGGGAAGAGGAAGCAATCGGAGAGGGGCACATAGGAGACTTCTAAGGTACTGGCAATGTTCTATTTCTTAACCTGGGTGGTGGGTACATGGACGTTCACTTTATTATTAGGATGTAAACTGCACGTACACATTTATACACTCTACACATTTCACAACAAAACAGATTTTAAAGATACCGCTTTATTTGCAACTATCGATCAGGGTAAAGTTTGCAGGGACGCGTTTACTGTAAAAGAGGCCAACACTTACCAGCGCTTCTTCATAGGGTTTGTATTTCTCCAGCTGCTGCAGTGCTTTGTTATAGTTCTGAATTACCGACTCCGGTATTGGGTCTTCTGACCATTCTTCATACTCTGCAAATGTTGCCTCCATATCTATTGAAAGATGGATTCAGCCCCGTAGGTCTTGCCATGGGTTTTATCAACCCAACCAGAGATGAAACCATGAGACTCAGATGTTGCTAGCCCCTCCCACGTCAGCAGCCACAACAGCTCTTAGGATCGGATCTTCTACTGGGCCCGGACTTGACCTTAAGATTCTGTCTCAAGGCAATTCCCCAAGCAGCCCTACCAACTAACTAAGCAGTTAATTAAATAATAGCAACACTCACCCACTGCTTCCTATGATCTAATACTCTCCATCCACTAACTCATTTGATCCTCACAACTCTATGGAATAGGTTCTATCGTGATCCCCATTTTGCAGATGAGGAAACGCAAGCAGAGAGTTACATCAAATGGTAGAGCAAGGCCTTGAGCCAGGCAGTAAGGCTCAAGGTCATGTTCTACTCACTGGGCTGTGCCATGTCACAGTGGTACATGAGGGGACACCTACAAGCCACTGAGTTCTAGGCTTTTCTGCGTATCGCCCAAGGATTCAACTGGAAAGCCAGCCATTTTATAAATCTGTCAAATCAAATCCAAATAAACCGTGAAGTAAAAAGAGAAATTATGCCTGGGCTCAAGTAGTTATCCAGAAGTGCCAGGGGTGTGCAACACGTAACCAGGCCTAGGGAACAAATAAGATGGAAGCACCAAACTCTTCCCATGTCCAGAAAAATCCTCCGGGTGCCGCTCACACTCAATACCAGAGCTTCAAAGGCTTGGCTTACCAAAATTTATTTACCCAAAAAGGAAAATCCTTACCAAACCCCCAAGAAATTCAGATGGGAACACTTCCAGTCCACAGTGCTCCTGAACCAAATCACATCCCTCCCCCCGTCCCCGGAAGAATGATAGAAGTCTGTGGAAAATCCCCATTCTGATACCAAAGAGATTACTCCTAAAGAGAAAATGTTCACAATGGAACCCTTACTCAATAAAGCTTCCCCAGAAAATATAGGGGGTCAGCTTCCCTACCCTATAGTGACCCCACCTCTCCACCAACAACGTCTTAATGTAGGAAACCGAGTCGGGAAGTCTGCTGCTGACCCTCAGAATCCTCTTGAGCATTAACAATTCAAGGTATATTTTTACCAATACACAGTGACACTGTCCAGTGAGAGCAAGAACACCAGGGACACTTGCCTCACAGGATGCTAGGAAAGGACTAATGACAGGACAGACCCCCAGGCATTTTAAAAACCATGGAGGAAGGGCCGGCTACTGATATGTCGGTTTCTCTTACCAAAGAGTGGGATCGCCAACTGTCGCCGGAAGAGACTGTGGACTTTCTCCAGCTGTGAATCAAAGGTTTGTTCCCGGTCAAAAGGGGAAAGGAAGCCAGCTATGGGCTAAAGAAGCAAATGTGTAGTAAATTACAAACTTTTTGGTTCTTCCTACTTCAAAAAATATTTCAACAAGTTTTTAGTCGAAAGTAAAAAACTGTTTCTGACCTCTTATGCATGAGGTATTGTGACAAACGTCGCAAGGGATTCAAAAATAAACTGGTCTAGGGGCGCCTGGGTGGCGCAGTCGGTTAAGCGTCCGACTTCAACCAGGTCACGATCTCACGGTCCGTGAGTTCGAGCCCCGCGTCGGGCTCTGGGCTGATGGCTCAGAGCCTGGAGCCTGTTTCCGATTCTGTGTCTCCCTCTCTCTCTGCCCCTCGCCCGTTCATGCTCTGTCTCTCTCTGTCCCAAAAATAAATAAACGTTGAAAAAAAAAAATAAAAAAAATAAATAAATAAATAAACTGGTCTCTGCTACTAAGTGTTTAAGATGGAGTGAAAAGCAAAAAGGAATATGAGAAACGCATATACGGACTATATTCTATACAAATGACTACCACGGGGCCGAATGGAGATATCACAAAAGTATCACTGGTATCGAAGTCCCGTGGCTGGCTTTATTTAAGCTGGTTTTGGAGGCTGCGGTTCGTTATGAAGGGAGGGGATCGGGAAGGACTCCCGGGGGAGCTGGCACCTGGGGTGCATCTGCAGGCTCTCCGGACATAGCAAGAGAGAAGGAACGGCGTGGGAACAGGACGGCAAGCGCCCGAGTGTCGAGGGGGGGGACTGCGGGAGCAGGGCCCACACAGGGCTGGGTCAGCCAAAGGCGTCGGCCCTGATGCCTCAGTCAGGGTGAGCTAGAGGCACCGCTGCAGGCTCATCAATAGGGATGTCACCAAGAAGGGAGAGCGCCACTTTAGTAATGACCTAATTGCCGGCGGGCTCCACTAACTGCCAACACTAACTGTGTGCATACACACACACAGGGGAGAGGGGACACTGGGAGGGGCTGTAAAATCCTGTAAATGAGAGTTTAAAAAATCTAATTATGATGGGGTCAAATCTCTTGTAGTTACTATTGGACACGACACATACACACATACATATATATATATGTATGCGTATATGTGCACATATATACGTGTTTGTATATATGTGTGTGTGTGTATGTGTGTGTGTATATATATATATGTGTGTGTGTGTGTGTGTTTTAGAGTGATGTGATTATTCTTGTGTATTCACCTGGAACCAGTATTAGTAGTATTTTTAAACATCAGGAAAAAATCATAGGGTCATTTGCTTTTCAGTCCAACAAATCATTCTTGCTATTCCACAAAGACTACCGATTTACTTCACTGCCCACCCACTAGGGGACTGGCAAAGACCATTTTGTTAGCGGTGTTCCTCCAAGACCACTTACAAAGAGCCCCGACTGTTCAAAGGCAAGCACTGGGCCCAGAGACAGGGGCACTCACCCGGGCAGCTTCCACAATCGCACTTTCAAACTCCCGGTAAGCCTCCCAGATGGCGAGTCCTTTGGTCATATGTAAGCCAACCGATGAGAGTGCCCTTTCAAACACAGAGCGGACTTTCTCAAGGCCACCTTTCTGCCCAATCCCACCGACTGAGTACTGGCCGTACTCGAGCCAAATGTTAGGACCTAAGAAGAAGCGTTCTAATCAGTTCAGGATATGAAAAACCCAAATATCAAAACTTTTGTTCTGATGCATCGCAAAATAAACGTGCCCACCAAAACAGTACAAATTCATATAAAATGTTAACGGAACATCAACAAGCATCCCAACTTACATATAATGCTAATACTGCGGCTCAAAAAGAAGTGTATCTTAAACCATGTTCCTACTAGGTTTCGATGATCGAGTTTTACTTCATAAACAGAATATGCCAGGAGGTAATATGTAATACGACTGTGATTATCAAGCTTATTTATTAAAACTGAAGGAATCCACTGACAGAGTTTAACGAAAATAGTTACGAATCTGAGTCAACTTTCAGGAAGATTGCAAAGCCCAGAATTTTTTAACTTTTGAACACTGATTCCTTTTTAAACCTACTGTTTGAAGTGAAAGAACAAATTAAAAGCACCAATCCTGTCACCAGAAGTCTGTATTTTAAGCCTCCAGGTGTAATGGTGTTTACACAGCAACAACAGAAAAGACCTGGCGGCCCTGGGTTTTTTCCCCCACTTTCTTTGTACACTTTTCATATACTCACCCCTGCTGCTTTTAAGAGCAGACTGACGCACTAAACTCTTCAGAAAGGCAGTGATTCTTATGGCACACATTTTGCCTACGAAGTCACTTTTCAAAGACCTGAGAATAATTTCACGGGCCTGTGCTAACCTTGTAAAATAAAACCACTTAAAAAAGAAAGAAGCCTATAGGAGAATTACTGCACGTTTTCCCAAGGCTTGCTTTTTCACTGAAACGGGTTTATTTCAAAGACGTTAGCCAAAGTCCGTCAGCTACTCTGTTTTACTTCACCAGTACCGAGCTTCCATACAGGCTGCAAAATAAAAAAGGAAAAGAGGCGCCCAGCTGACTCCATCAGAAGAGCATGTGACTCTTGATCCTGGGGTTATGAGTTTGAGCCCCACGTGGGGTGTAGAGATCACTTTAAAAAATAAAATCTTTAAAAAAAAAAAAAAAAGGAAAAGCAGCTCTTGGAGCAGAAACCCTTGGTGATGGTTGAGTCATGTCTACAGATGGTCTATGAAACAGCTCATCCCCTGAAGAGAAGGGAAGAGAAGGGAATTTTCAATGGATTACCTCACAACTCCTCCCAATATTTAAATAATCGAAAAAGGTGTAAAAATTATGAGTAGTGTTTTAAACTCAGAAAACCCAAGGGTACAGGGTCCACAATAATTACTAGAAGCAAATAATGAGTCACTGGACTCCAGGTTCCAAAGCAGGGCATGAAGCCCCTGCACGAGGCCTTCTCCAAAGACCAAGGAACCCGATTTTCAAAATCATCAAAGAGCCAAAGGGCCACAGGCGTACTGTGTCACTGGCGCACTGAACGCCTCCCAGATGGTCTGAAATCGGAGTACATGCACCTTCAAATGTGCAAAACACAATTAAAAACTAGGAAGCAGACCAAAGTGGCTTCATAGTGGTTTCTGAACATTCACAAAACGTGTGACACAACTTCCATGTTCTAAAGCTCCTGAAAACAACACAAAAGCCCTGTGGGTCCCCATTCAAAACTACTTTGAGACACATAATCTGGGACACCTGGGTGGCTCAGTCGGTGGGGGGGGGGTCCCACTTCGGCTCAGGTAATGATCTCACAGTTCGGGAGTTCGAGCCCCACATCCGGCTCGCTGCTGTTAGCACCGAGCCCCCTTCAGATCCTCCGTTCTCCCCTCTCGGCCTCTCGCCCACTTGCTCTCTCTCAAAAATAAATAAAACATTAAAAAAAAAGAGAGAGACAGAGAGACAGACATAATCTAAGAAGCAAGTTATCCAGCTTCCTGACCCCCAGCAGCCCTGCAGCAGTTGGGGAAAAGGAAGGTGTGCTGACTTCAGCACTAAGTGGCAGTGGAGGCCGGACAGCTGGAATGACTACAAACCATAAAGGACCTAAAAACATCACAGTTTGGGCAGAGACAAAAGATCCCTGGAGAAAAAGAACCGGTGCTGTTAAGGACGACTCTGAGACCTTAGCAAAGGGGTAACAGGGTCATCAGAAAACATAGGACCATCGTGCCTTAAGAGCTGTCAAGAGATTCTAAGAAGCCACAGGGGCAGCATCAGAACAGAGACGCAAGTATAGCTTCTAGAAGCGCATATGGTATAATTTCATATTCCCCAAACACCTGTAATTTTCAGTATCCAGATTATAAAAACTAAAAATCGATCAATTCTTTTTGGCTGGTAAAAAGGTACATGAAAGGTCCTCTCCCTCAGGGCAGTCTATAGTCCAGACACCCACGCTTCTCACAAGGGGAGATGCCCACGGCGGGAAGTGGGGAAAATCACACATGGAAGAAAGATGTTTAATTTAAAAGAGGGAAAGGTGGGGGCGCCTGGGTGGCTCAGTCAGTTGGGTGACTTGATTTTGGCTCGGGTCACGATCTCGCAGTTCATGAGTTCAAGCCCCGCATCGGGCTCTGCGCTGTCAGCATGGAGCCAACTTGGGATCCTGCCTCTGCTCCCATTGGGGTTCTCTCTCTCATGCACACGCACTCTCTCTCTCTCTCAAAATAAATAAAAACATAAAAAATAAAAAAAATGGGGGCACCTGGGTGGCTTAGTCGGTTAAGCATTTGACTTCAGCCTAGGTCATGATCTTGACGTTCCTGAGTTCGAGCCCCACGTTGGGCTCTGTGCCGACAGCTCAGAGCCTGGAGCCTGCTTTGCCTTCTGTGTCTCCCTCTCTCTCTACCCCTTCCCGACTCGTGCGCGAGTGCACACCCTCTCTCTCTCTCTCTCTCTCTCAAAAGTAAATAAAACGTAAAATAACAATTTTAATAAATAAACAATAAGTAAATAAATAAAACATTCTGTCCAAAACAATCCAAACAACCCATTCAATGTGTAAAAGTCATCTGGAAATACCACGTAAGTTCTCCCCGCCAGAAGAGGGCTAGGTGTAACTATATTCATTTTCTTGCCAGAAATATTTCTTCCACTTGAATTTGAAAACCAAATATCCTCACAACGAGAACGATGAGCAAACTCCAATCCTTCTAACTGCTAGACTAGCGCTCTCCTTCCTGAGCAGTGACACCTCCCAGTACGGTCCAGGGCAGGAGAGGCCGCCGCTGGGCGACGCTGCAGACGCCTCGAAGAAGCGCACAGGGAACTTACAGATGTAATCCTTCACAGCTTTCTCAAAGAGGTCGTACACGTGCTCTCTGTCCAGGCCGTCCAGAGCCATGCTGATCTCGTCATGCAGCCACTCCAGCCAGAGCTCTGCAAGACAACAGCACCTCCTGCGTCACCATCTCCTTCACCAAAGGGCAGGACGAAGGCAGGGACTTTACTGCCAGTCACAGGCACACAAACATCTCACCCATCTTATACAGCCTGGTACAATTCGCAGAAATTCCATTCTTAAAGCCTGTACCAAGCACATAGAAGGTTTATGCTTCCAAATCAAATAATTAGAAACATGATATCCCACACCTATTGGGCATTTTATACTCTGCAAAGTACCTACATATATTTCCCATTTAATCTTTGTCAAAATTCTGTAGGTGACAGTAATAATAATTAATAAAAATGGCATCTAAGCATTGACAACACACTAAGGTATCTGTTGAGTGCTGTGCACAGAACACCTCTTCCAACCCACGTACTAGAAGGCAGAAACTATTATCAGCCCCATTTCACTGCTGGGAAAACTGAGTCTTAAAACGTTTACGTAATTCACTTAAGGTCACCCAGCAGTAAGACGTACAGCCAGGAATGAACCTCGGCGATCTGATTTCAGTTTCCATACTCGGCAGTTATGCTTTCGGGGCAGGGAGAGCTGGATCTGGGACCAGAGTTTTCCAACTCCTCCCTAAAATATCCATTATGAACATTCGTGAAGACTGAACCACAAAGATGCACAGTTATGTTTCGAATAAGCAAGTAAGTATAAATAACCTAAATGCCCAACGATCCTGTAACAAACAAGGTATAAAACATTTACATTAAAAACTGTTTATAATGGGTGGCTGGGTGACTCAGTCGGTTACACATCAGACTCTTGATTTCAGCTGAGATCATAATCTCACGGTTCGGTTCGTGAGTTCAAGCCTCACATCGGGCTCTGCGCTGTCAGCTTGGGATTTCCCTCCCCTCTCTCTCTGCCCCTCCCCTGCTCACGCTATCTCAAAATAAATAAATAAAAATTTTAAAACTGTTTCTAAAAGTTTAATTGTAATACATTTACAATTATCTAGTTCTGAGAGAATGGATTAAGTACACAAATACTGGAATGGGAAACACAAAGATGCGGGAAAAGTTCAATTACATAAAAAGTTTTCATCGTGATATAGGATTAAAAAAAAAAACAACTCAGGATCCAAAACGTGGGCCACTATTACATGATCACGACTACGTTTCGAAAAAAAACTACAAGATGAGAAACTAGAAATCCCTGACACTGGCTGATGGGCTTTCTTCTTTCCACTTTATTTGTATGTTCCAAATGTTCTGTAAGGCACACATCCCACTGAAACAAGAATGTGTATCCTGCACTTCCGTTTTTATCAAAGCAGCCTGACCGCTGAAGCATTACCTTCAGTCAAAGGAAAGATCTCACTCATCTTCTGGCGAGCCATCCTCACTTTGGTGAGCTCGCCTTCCAGCCGGAGCAGCCGGATCAGGTCCACGTGGCAGTTGTAGTCATAGACGTTGATAGAGAGCTAAAAGGAGAACAACACAAGGTGAAATTTAATATGCCATCATCAAAATAACTTAGCATTCTTCACCAGTGGTTAGGAGGCACATGTCTGCTTACAGACAAAATGGGCCATCTGGGAGAGCCAAGGAAACAACAATGTAACATTTACCCCCAGGAAGAGGAAGAAAAATCAATGAATGAGGCTTTCTCTAATCAACACAAAGCTCTCCCAATCTGTCACAGTCCCTATCGGAAAGCAGTTGGGTTCTCTCTGAAACACAGGAACATTCTGATGAAACGAATAAATAAATACCAAGTGTGACCTTAGGCAACTTATTAATTCTTCTAAGCCTCCAGTGTTTCACCTGTAAAACAGGGACACCACTAAGGTCTAGTCCATAAAGTTCTTGCAAGGATTTTACTGTCTTTATTTTAATTTTTTTTTTAAGTAATCTCTACACCCAACATGGGGCTCAAACTCACAACCCCGAGATTAAGAGTCAATTGAGCCAGCCAGGTGCCCCTCTTGCAAGGATTTTAAAAGGTGCTTCATGACACGGTTTAGCACATGCCAGGTATGTAGGTTAAGAGCTCTTTTACGAAACAAACAAAAACACCTACTGTGAAATGAAAATCCCTACTGCGAGGAACAAGAATGGCAACACCTGTTGAAGCTGAGTGACAAGTACACAGAGACTTGTTTTTATATTTGAAACTTTTCAAACTCAAAACAAATCAAAATCACTTAAATAGCTATCAGACATCTGAGGCCACAGCAAACTAAAAGAATTTGCCGCTAGCAGACTGACTCTTAAGGATAACAAAAGGAAATGATAAATCTTGGAGCACCAGGAAGGGAGAGAGAACAGAAAGTATAGAAATACAAGCAAGTATCAGGAAAGGTGCTTCCCATGAGTTTTCTAAATTGTATGTGATAACTGAAACAAAACTTTCAAGGCCATCTGATACCCAAAACAAGGATATTTAAAAGTAGGGATGGTAAAGGGACTTAAATGGAAAGATTTCCACATTTCACTCATTGGTAGAACAAACACCATGTAAGTTAAATACACTGTAATACCCAAGGCAACCACCAAGAAACTATACACAGCAATATACTAAAAATCACTGCAAATAAATCAAGATGGGATATTAAAAGATGTTCAAGTAACTCACAGGAAGGCAAGAATAAAGATACAAAAAAAAAAAAAAAAAAAAACCAGAAGAAACAAACAAAATAATAAAATGCCAGGCATTAGACCTAACATATCAACACCTATCTTAATGTTTATGGTCTCAATATACTAGTTAATAAAGCAAAGAATGCAGAACAGATAAAAACACAACCCTTGTAAGAAACTCACTTCAAATTCAAGGACATAGGCAGGCTGAAAAGGATGGAAAAAGATATACCATGTAAACATTAGTCCAAAAAAAGCAGAAGTGGCTATGTTAATATCACATAAAACGACTTTAGAGAAAATTACGAAGGATAAAAACGGACACTACAGGGGCACCTGGCTGGCTCAATCAGTGGAGTGTATGACTCTTGATTTGGGCTCAGGTCATGATCCCAGGGTTGTGGGTTAGCGCATTCGCTTGGCACAGAGCCTGTTTAAGATCTCCCCTCCCCCCCCCCACCTCTGCCCCTCTCACCAGCTCACACATGCTTTCTCTCTCTCAAATTTAAAACAAAAAGGGGGGGGGGGGATTACATAATGATAAAAGGATCAACCCACCAGGAAGATCACAAACAACAGATCCTTCAAAACAGATTAAGCAAGACTGAGCTAAGAGACACGACCACAGTTATAATGGGGACTTCAACATTCTCCACTTCAGCAACTAAAAGTAGTCCTGGACAGATAATCAGCAAGGACACAGAACTCAGTTTCATCAACCAACATGATCTAATCAACATATATAGAACACTCCATCCAAGAGCAACAGAATACACCTTTTTTTCCCCTCAAGGGCCCATGGAACATTCACTGAGACTAAATCACAGGCCATAAGACAAACCTCAACAAATTTTCAAAAACTGAAATCATATACAGTATGTTTTCTGATGACAATAGAATTAAATAAAAAAATCAGTAAAAATGGGGAAATCTTTAAACATTTGGAAACAAAGTGATATACTTCTAAATAACCCATGGATCAAAGAGGAAGTATCGAGGAAAACAAAAATACACACTACTGAATGAAAATGAAAATACAAAAAATTAAGGATACAGCCAACGCAGTGTGGAGAGGAACACTTAACCGAACTCAATGTATAAAAAGAATTATATGCCATGACTAAACAATTTGTTCCAGGAATGCAAGGCTAGTTCAATCTTTGAAAATCAATCACCGTAATCCACTAAATCAACAGGCTAAACAAAAATCGTGATACCCACTGACACAGAAAATGCAATTGACAAAATCCAAAACCATTTACAATAAAAACTCTCAGCAAGTTGGCCCACATTAAAATTTAAACTTTTTGCTCTATAAAAGACTCCATCAAGAGGATGCAAAGACAAGCTATAGACTTCAAAAAAAAAAAAAAAGTACAAACCACATATGTAATAAAGGACTAGTATCTAAAAGCTAGAACTCTAGGGATGCCTGGGTGGCTCAGTTGCTTAAGCATCTGACTCGTGACTTCAGCTCAGGTCACGATCTCATAGTTCATGAGTTCAAGCCCCACATCAGGCCCAGTGCTGACAGTGCAGAGCCTGTTTGGGAATTCTCTCTCCTCTCTCTGCCCCATTCTCTCTCTCAGAATAAATAAATAAACTTAAAAAAAATATATATATATATATATACAGCTCTAAACTCGACAATAAAGGGGCGCCTGGGTGGCTCAGTCAGTTGAGCATCTGACTCTTGATTTGGGCTCAGTTCACAATCTCATAGTTGGTGAGTTCAAGCCCTGCGTTGGGCTCTGTGCTGACAGGGCAGAGCCTGCTAAGGATTCTCTCTCTCTCCTTCTCTCTCTGCCCCTCCCCACTCACATGTGTGCTCTCCCTCTCTCATGTAAATAAACTTAAAGTAAGTTCAACAGTAAAAAACAAACAATCCAATTAAAAAATGGGTAAAAGACATGAACCAACACGTATATCCAAAGAGGACACACAGATGGCAAGTAAGTCCACATGAACAGTCAAGATCATTAACTATCAGGGAAATGTAAGGTAAAACCACAATGAAACATTACACACCTAACAGAGTGACTAAAGTAAAAAACAACGACAACACCAAATGCTGGAGAAGATGCAAAAACAAAAACAAACAAAAACAAAAAACCAAATGATCACTCACACATTGCTGCTGGGAAGGTAACACGTATACAGCAGCTTTGGAAAACAGCTGGGCTGTTCCTCATAAAATTCAACACACAATTACTTTATCATCCAGCAAGTGCACCGTAGGTATTTCTCCAGAGAAACAAAACCATGGTTACACAAAACCTGTTCCTAACAGCTTTATTCCTATTAGCCCAAACTGGAAACAACCCAGATGTCCTTCAATGGTGAATGGCTAAAGTCACCATGGTGCACCCACACTGTGGAATACTTTTCAGCCAGAAAAAGGAAGTGAATATACACCCCACTCAGATGAATTTTAAGGGAATTATGTTGAATAAGAAAAGCTAATCCAAAAAGATTACATACTATATGATTCCATTTATATAACATCCCTGAAATGACAAAATTACAGAAACAGAGAACAGACAGTGATGGCCAGAGGTCAGGAACTATAGCTATAAAAAAACCAGAAGGACCCCTGTTGTGACAGAACTGATCTGTGTCAACTGTGTCAACGTCAACATGTGGGTAGTGACATCATATGTAGTTTTAAGAAGATTACCACTGGGAGAAACTGGTAAAGGGTACACAGGAGATCTGTATTATTTCTTACAACTGCAGGGAAGTCTACGACTAGCTCAAAATGAAAATTTAACTTTCTAAAAAAGCTTTTATAGGAGGTTGGGGTATGGGGTTACCTTAGGTCTATACAAAAACACTAGTGTCTACTTTTCCAACACCTGCCACAGCGTTTCGGCAATAAATATTTCCCTCTCCTTCATTCAACTAATGCTCTGAAGGTATACTCAATAATCTAGATACTAGCTGATACATTAAAATACGCATGGAAGGACTCATCTCACCAGGTTGCAAGTCTCAGCAGAGTCAGACCGTGGAATTGACACGGGATTGACAAACTGACCAACAGAACAAAAGAGAACACCCAACATCAGACCCACACAGACAGAAAACCTATGACAAAGTGGCACTCATTGCATCCATTAAAATGAATTCATGACCCATAACCATGACCCCAGTTTGAAAAACACTGACTCTGGGGCGCCTGGGTGGCTCAGTCGGTTAAGCGGCCGACTTCAGCTCAGGTCACGATCTCGCGGTCCGTGAGTTCGAGCCCCGCGTCGGGCTCTGTGCTGACAGCTCAGAGCCTGGAGCCTGTTTCGGATTCTGTGTCTCCCT
>NW_024412422.1:2949252-2953321 GCF_014898765.1 Herpailurus yagouaroundi | reverse complement strand
GTGGCTCAGTCGGTTAAGCGGCCGACTTCAGCTCAGGTCACGATCTCACGGTCCGTGAGTTCGAGCCCCGCGTTGGGCTCTGTGCTGACAGCTCAGAGCCTGGAGCCTGTTTCGGATTCTCTGTCTCCCTCTCTCTGACCCTCCCCCATTCATGCTCTGTCTCTCTCTGTCTCAAAAATAAATGTTAAAAAAAAAAAAAATTTATTAAAAAAAAAGAAAAAAAAATGAAAAACACTGACTCAGAGAAATTTTTTAATTTTTTTTAGCATTTATTCATTTTTTGAGAGACAGAGAGAGACAGTATGAGCTGGGAAAGCACAGAGAGAGAGGGAAACACAGAATCCGAAGCAGGCTCCAGGCTCTGAGCTGTCAGCACAGACCCCGACACGGGGCTCAAACTCCTGAACAGTGAGATCACGACCTGAGCCGAAGTCGGACACTTAACCAACGGAACCACCCAGGTGCCCCATAGAAATTCTTAAACATGGTGGATAATAGCATGTTTCAATAGTAACAATGTACCTTGTGGCTGGTTGGTAATAGGACAAAAGAAAAAAAACTGTATGCTAAATATACAGTAGTCAAAATGAATTAAGTGCAGCTACAAGCAACACAGATGAATGTTAGAAACACGATGCTGGGGCGCCTGGGTGGCTCAGTCGGTTAAGCGTCCAACTTCAGCTCAGGTCACGATCTCGCGGTCCGTGAGTCCGAGCCCCGCGTCGGGCTCTGGGCTGATGGCTCAGAGCCTGGAGCCTGCTTCCGGTTCTGTGTCTCCCTCTCTCTCTGCCCCTCCCCCGTTCATGCTCTGTCTCTCTCTGTCTCAAAAATAAATAAACGTAAAAAAAAAATTAAAAAAAAAAAAAAGAAACACGACGCTGAGTGAAAAGCAGTCCCAAAAGATTACATACAGCATGGTATATTTTTTAAAAGCTCATCAATGAACAAAAGTGGACAATAGATTACTTAGGAATGCATACGTGGGAAATAAAATTACACGTTTTAAGGGAAAAGGGAGCACAGCAGATTCAAGAAAGTAGTTACCCAGGTTTTGGGAGGAGAGGCAGGGCAATGGAATAGGGGAAAGACCCATCGGTACCTGCAACAACACTGTTGAAGTTCTAAGTCTTCGACCACGTGCTGGGTAAGCAGTAGTCACTTACTACCCTTTGTAACTTACAGATGTGAACTGCTCTGCATGTATCAAATTACATGCAAAAGGACAACAAATGCTCAATAACAGGTAAGACTATGACCTATACTTTTTTTTTTAAATCCTAAGACTTTTAGCAATGTTCTCCTGCTCACGATATATAAAATTTAACAAGCAGAGCCCATCCCAAGATCCAACATGAAGGGCTGAAAAAGGACTGGACTAGGTCAGGACCCAAGCGTTCTGATCTCCCCTGGCTCTCCTCCGTTGTACCAGGAAGGCGCTGGAGTGAACCTCTGCTTGCCACGCGGGCTGTCATGACACGCTGATGTTTCAAAATGGACTGTCAAGTGTGCACTCAAGTGACACTAACTAAAGAAGTGAAGTTTGTGCAAAATGTACTTTCCTTGTTAAAGAAGGGGCAAAAGCTCTCCCTGTCACCCACCGCTCTCAACTCACCTGGGTCTGAGAGTGGTTTTGGAGCACCAAGAGGAGTGGGACAGTCCTTGTCAGTCATCGTGAGTAGTGTCCGTCTATACAAGCGTCCCTTACCTGCATATCACATGGAGGTCAGAAAGAATAAGTCAGTGAAGTAGAGAAACGGCCTCTAAGGTGGTCTTTGGTCCAAATTTCTGATTTTTAGGCCCAGACAATGAAGATACTATACATGAAGAGGCGTTCCAAAAGTAGGTGTTTGAAATGCATACTGAGGATGCATTTAAGAGACATTTCCACAGAGTTCACTTGGCATTGACGAATGAGCACATATACAGGTCTATTCTGGTCTCAGAGCCTCATTAAAGACAAAGGATGCTTTGAAGAAAGAGGCGGCTTAGCCAACGCAGAAAATGATGTGTTGATTTCCTGACTCCCTAGAGGCACAACTTGGAATAGGGGTGGAGAAGTAACAAAAGGCCTGGTCCAAGAGACACAACCACTGCAATCATGGGGAGGGCAAGGAAAGAACAGAGCAGGCCTCGGCACAGCACCTACTATGCGTCAAATGTGCCACGAACTTTCAAAGCAGCGGGTCACTTAAGCTCCACGACAGCCCCGTGAGGTTGGCCCCTTGTTTTAACTACCTGGGCCACCGAGGGACCAGCGAGTTGGAGTAACCGATAGGGCACCACTTTTCGTTTCAGGGCACAAACACAGATAACGGGAAACCCTTGCTTTTGTTACACAGATACCACAACTTGAAGCTTTCATAAACTACACTCAGGGATGAGCACTGGACTTCGCAAATATGACCAGGTTGAGTTTTTCACAGGCCTGTCTAGAAGTTACTCCATGGCAGCAGGAACTAGAGGCTATGGGATTAGGAGGAGGTGGCAGAAAGGTTTGGAAAAATGGGAAAAATCAATCCCTCGACCCCATGACAGAGAGTCTGATAAAGCTAAGAGGCTCTTCAATTCACATCACTTGCCAGATCCCATTCTGTGTGGTCCCCTTCCGAACTCCATCCCGCCCTCTGTGGCCTGAGGTGGGGCAGGCTACGAGGGGACACCAGTAGCCAGGACACCTCTGCTCTGACCCATCCCCCTCTCTAGCTAGATGCTTCTCCTCATCAAGGCTTTAATCTTTCTGCTTCCAATCCTGTCCTTTCTGCTAAAACCAATAATCCTATTTCCCCTGCCTCACAGAAGAGTAAGATCTGAGTGAGCTAATGGCTCACTGAAAAGCTGAAGGCTAGAAATCAGAAGGACAGACTTCCATCAGGACAGGGACATAGCCTGGCATTTTCTCAACAAATGAAAGACTGAACAAACACCAGCATGCTTATTTATAAAAAGTGAACAGGGAACCACTTTCCTACACCCACTGGTTCCTTTGACGTTCAGATGTGATGATGAATGGAACGAGCGATACCAACGGACATCATTACTATTTCACAACACAAGTATCACTGCCGGAGAGGCCATCCTAATGAATCTCACACCCAACAAGGTTGAGTAACCTAGGTTAACAACTTCCCATCACTGATTTCATACAGATGTGGCATCGGGGCCGCAGACAACCCGGTTAAATTCAAATCCCCTTGTGAGTGACTTTGAGCAAATCGTTTCACTCTTCACTGAGCCTGTTTCCTCATCACTAAAATGCGAATGTGCTTGATTTCTGTTTGCCCTTCCAATTCTACTCCACCTTCTCCTCCCTGTCCTGTGCCCTCCCGTGTGTACCATATCCATGGGGTCTCTGGCTCTCTTGCTTCCAGCAGGGTTCGCCAGCCAAAGGCACCAGCAGATGTTTGGAGAGAGGAAGAGAGGTCAGGGTATTCCTTCCCCCACCCCAATCCCTGATGGGAAACTACAGCTGCGCGCCCTAAAGGTGTCTCACCTGCTCTCGGGTGCCCTCTCCACACGACTATTCAGAAAACTGGTCACAGTTTTCCCGCCTCATCTCTTCAGGCCTAATGGTGGTCACAAGGTCCTGCTGTTAAGGAGCCCCGAGGTACTGAACCTTCACTCCTGGTTTCTCAGCTCACGCTTTTATAAACACATTAGCCCCTTTATTGTCCTTTTCTCAAATTATCCTAATTCGAGTGTGCCACCTATTTCCTGCTGGGACCCTGGATCACATAGAAGTTACAAATTAGGGATCACGTTACCATTAGGTGCCAGGCACTGGGCCTTTAATTACTGTTATGAGAACTACATGATGCAGGAGTTGTTCCTCCCAATTTGCAGGTGAGAATGCACAGGCTCAAACAAGCTAAGAAATCTGCCTAGGCACACGTAAGCATGGAAGGGCTACAACTGGGACCTCAGCCTCCAGCCGCTGAAACCTCTACCTTCCCGTTTCTATTATCGCCGTCCCGCTGGTTACTTTGTCTATCGTACTGCAGTTCATCATTATGATCATTCCTACCGGAAAAAAAAAAAAAAAAAACAAAGAAAGAAAAAAGAAAGAAAAGAA
>NW_024412422.1:2888075-2949152 GCF_014898765.1 Herpailurus yagouaroundi | reverse complement strand
ACTCTCTTATGAATAACATTTTATTGCTACTGCAGACCATACTTTAACGGGTGGTTCAGAGTGAGAGCTCTGGAGTCGTTTCAAAGTTCAAGGCCTGACCGCCACTTGCAGAAGTGTAATCTGCAGCAAGATAATTCCCTCCACGAGGAGCCTCAATCCCCTCCGGGAAAACGGGGAATAACACTACTTCCTTCACTAGGTCGCTGCGAAAGTTCAAGGGGACGACACTCGCAAAGCACCCGGCAAGCAGGAAGCGCCCAAACGATGGGAGCTGCGGTGATTAATAGCGGTTTTGCGGCCTTGGGAGCTTTAATTACCGCCGGGGGCCGGGCACCGGGGAGAAGGGCCGGCGCTTGGGAACCACAGGGAAGGAGCCCGCCGCCCCAGCCACGGACACACCTGCTCCTCCAGCCGCTCGATCTCCAGCTGGTTCTTCTCCTCCTCTTCGTCGTACTCCCACTCGTACTCCCCGGGGGAGCTCTCCGCGGAGGAAGCCATGGCGTACTCCTCGTCCCCATCGCTCTCACTCACGCCTTCCTCCTGCTGGTCCCACCCCGACCCCATGGCCTTGTACGTCGCAGCGGCCACGGCCCGCGACAACACCTTCCTCCTCGTCCTAGCCGCCTTAACCTCATCTTCCTCGCCCTCCGCGGTGGGCCCGGCCTTAGGCTCGGCCTCCGCTTCCGAAGCCGATGTTGCGGCCGCCGTCGCCATCTTGCGCTTCCAGTGACTCTCGGGTCTTCTCTCGGCGGCCGAGGACCCGCGAAAGTAGAAGCTGCCCGCGGCGTTCGCCTGCTCAAAACCCCGCTCTCGGGCCACCGAATGGGAAACTGTGAGCCTCGGGTGACGGGAAAATCTGGGAATACACGAAATTTTGTATTGCTTTTGAGACAGGAGACAGCCTGACCTTGGGCAGTTAGGAATAAGTGGCTCCTTGATAACAACAAGAGGGCAGAAAGGACAGGACCGTCTGAGACACCCACTTCCTGGGACAATCGGCCGGGGACCATATCCAGGTTCAGCAGCTGCACGGTTACTCCCCCTCAAGATGTCCCGCCACTGTAACCCATAGAAGCCCTCCCCTCGGATGCCCTAGTGGCTTTCTCCTTAAGGAGCCCCTCCGGGGTGGCGAGAGTCTCTTTGTTTCGTCCTCGCCCTCGTAAACCTGGTGCCTGTGCTGCTCTTAACCTTGCTGATCGGTTCCATTTTTGAGAACACAATCCCGGCTTTAAAAAACGGTTACAGCTTTGAAGGCTCCTTGGAGATCTCCACGTCTTCTAACGGTAAGTAAGGAGCAGTCGGCACCCTCTTTTCCTGTCTTACACGAACTCTCAAACTATGGGCACCTGTTAGCCAGTTAAGAGCGAATGGGGCGTTGCCATTCTCAAAGCCTCGGGTGACAGGTTCCCTGGGTCTCCTCCCAGCTGCGCCCCAAACGGAGTTGGGAACGTGGATGTGTTGGAGACCCAGTTTCCCGATGCATGGGACTTAGGGGAGGGCAAACAACAACTGATGCATCCTGACCGAACTACTCTTTGGTGGACGCCTGAAGGTGCTGGCGGAAACTGACCCCTGACCGCCCGTTTGGGTATCCCGCTCAATTTTCCTCTTTCTGTCTCGACCAGCCTCTCCCTTCGGGAAATGAGTGGAGAAGCCCAGGACTGATCCCCCGGAAATCTTCCCAGGAGTGATCCAGGAGACTTCCAAGGGGTCCTACTCACAGGTTTCCCAAACTACAGTGGAAGGTGGCTACTTGCTTCCGATTCTGACACTCTGGCGTGGCTCATCTCCCCGGTCCGCATTTTCTACCTTTCATCTTCAAACTCCTCTTGTGGAGCTTATAGCCCTCACCCGGGCCCTGGAGCTTTAGTGAAGGTAAAAAGTTCAACATCTGTACAGACTTTAAGTATGCCTACTTGGTCCTTCATGGCCATGCTGTCATCTGGAGAGAAAGAAACTTTCTAACAGCCACTGGGACTCCTATCGAGTTCCATCAGGAGACAGGTCATTTACTGATCTCGGGGTGTGTGTGTGTGTGTGTGTGTGTGTGTGTGTGTGTGTGTGTTTCAATGTTTATTTATTGTTGAGAGAGTGCAAGCGGGGGAGGGGCAGAGAGAGGGGGACAGAGGATCCCAAGCAGGCTCTGCGCTGGCAGCACAGAGCCCAATATGGGGCTTGAACTCACGAATCATGAGATCATGACTTGAGCTGAAGTTGAACGCTAAGGGACAGAGCCACCCAGGTGCCCATGACCTCAGTCTCTTCCCCCAACACACTGTAAAGGCCACCAAAAAGGACCAGATGAGGTTGCAAAGGGAAATAAAAGGACTGATGCCACAGCCAAACAGGCAGCTAATAGTGTTTCCCCATAAAAACAAAATAGCTCCTCTCTTTTGGGAACCCCCCTTACAGCCCATGAAACCCCAATGCAGCGACAAAGAAACCATGAGAGCCCTGTCCTGGCGATTTACCCTCTTGCCCTCGGGATGGCTACAGGATGAACAGGGGAAGATCTTGTTGCCCACCGCTACCAGATGGAAACTGCTTAAAACCTTCCATCAATCATCCACCTGGAAAGAGACGGGACACTTCAGCGGACGTGTAAGTTCTTCACAGGAAATAAAATTAGACTAGGGGCACCTGGGTGGCTCAGTCGGTTGAGCGTCCGACTTCATCTCAGGTCATGATCTCACGGTCCGTGAGTTCGAGCCCCCCGTCGGGCTCTGTGCTGACAGCTCAGTGCCTGGAGCCTGCTTCCGATTCTGTGTCTCCCTCTCTTTCTGCCCCTCCCCTGCTCATGTTCTGTCTCTCTCTGTCTCAAAAATAAGTAAAAACATAAAAAAAAAAATTTAGACTGTTGAGCAGGTGGTAGGATCCTGAGAAATATATCAAAAAATAAATAAATAAATAACCCCAAGCACCATCGGGTGGCTCCTCCAAGGAGTCCAACAAACAGGGTCTTTTCCTGGGGGAGGATTGGCCGGTATTTGCCAAAAACTCCAGGAATACAGTACCTACTGGTGTGGGTGGGCACCTTCACCAGTTGGATTGAGGTCTTCCCCAGTAGGATGGAAAAGGCCCTGGAAGTAATTAAGACAATTGAACATGAAATTATTCCCCGATCTGGGGTGCCTGTTAAGCGTCCGACTTCGGCTCAGGTCATGATCTCGCAGTTCGTGGGTTCAAACCCCGCATCAGGCTCTGTGCTGACCTCTCAGAGACTGGAACCTGCTCCGGATTCCGTGTCTCCCTCTCTCTCTCGGCCCCTCCCCCACTCGTGCTCTGTCTCTCTCTCAAAAATAAAGAAACATTTTAAAAAATTTAAAAAAAAATTATTCCCCAATTTGGGTTGCTTGAAAGCGTTCAGAGTGATAATGGTCCATCACACAGGGCATCTCTGCTGCCCTAGGTATTCGGTACCACCTACATTGTGCCTGGAGACCCCAGTCCTCAGAAAAGGTTGAGAGGGCAAACGGGGTTCTAAAGAGGCACCTAAAAAAAGGTTGCTCAAGAGATGAGCCTCCCCTGGATACGGGTCTTGCCTATTGCCTTGCTGTGAATGAGGAATACTCCTTAGGGCTGGTCTGGCTTTAGCCCCCTCCGAGACGCTTTATGGAGACCCTCTCTAACCAACGACATATTATTTGACAAGTAACAAGTCAAACATGTCATTTCTCCTTCCAAATTCCAGAGGGCACTACAAGAAAACGAAAATACCACACAGCGCATACAAGGAGGACCTCTATTTGAGCCTGGGCATCCAGTTCTAGTTCAATCTCTTCCTCCTCCTTCCCCCTCTCTTCGGCCTTCCTGAGAGGACCCCTGCCCGGTGATCCTCTCCACCCCTTCTGCTGGTAAGATTTCAGGAGGAGATGCTTGGATTCGCCACACTCGTCTAAAGCCCTGGCGAGCTCCAGACGATCCTCAGAAGGAAGGAGACAAGTACAACTGTGAGCCTATTGAAGACCTACAATTCCTCTTCAAGAAGTGCAGAGAAGTGCTCCGCCCCTTAAACGTCTCATAACAACACCATGACCCCTAGGGCTTTAATATTTCTATATCTCACACTCTTATGGTGCCGGCCGCCACGGAGAATCCTCGAGGGGGTTCCATTAATTGCCGCTGCCTTTATCTTAAGTGACTGCTGGATCTGTGGGAAGGATTCTTTAGGCACAGTCGTCCCAGCCCCCACGTCTGTGTGGCTCTGAGCCAATGACACTGTCACCCCCTTCATCTCCTCTACCAGTCCTTTCCCCGGCGCTCACATTGAATGGCTGTTCTTCAAAGCCTGGAAGGAGGATACAGAAACTAAAAGGAACAACACCCCTTGGTCCAGTGGTACCCTCACCCTCGCCCGGTTGGACCGACTCCACCTCAACGCCAGTGCCATCTTCCCAATCTGCTTTGAAAATTCAACGTCCATCCCACACCCGGGTCTCTTCACAGGTAATCTCCCCACATCTCAATGTAATCTCACATCCCAAGTCACTAGAGCCTCTGCGGAAGGAGACCTGGAACTCTTCCCGCTGTAGTTCTCTCAGTGCGTGTAAGAAAGAACACTGATAAATATCACCTTTTCCTCGACGTTTCCTCCAAGCCCAGTATCCCCCAAAACGCACAACCTCCTGCACCGCAGGCAATGTCCGTGTAGCCAGAAGGTCTACCGTCTCTTATAATTCAGCAAATTTAAGTCTGGCGTCCACACCACTCCTCTCGTCCCAAGAATTCTTCCTCAAAACATATCCCTCCAGCTTCCTTGCATCCACCATACGGGAAAGACTCAGACGCCTCCCTAATTTGGAGCAGATTGTCAGGGGGCCCCCCTGCAACAAGTAGACCCCAAGCCCTCTTTACTTACGACTTCCACGTAAACCTCCGGGTGGAAGAGGGTTTGTTCTGTGGAACCAGGGAGTACATCACGCTGCCGCCCTTATGGAGAGGGCGGTGCTTCCTCACTTTCATAGCTCCCCCAGCTGATGATGCGCCTGGTTCCAGCAGCATGCTGCAGGTTCTAAATGATCCTTGACCAGGGTCCGAAGGGTGGCTATTGCTCCCCTTCTGGTCTCTTTGTTCACTGGATTGTCGGGAGTGTCTGGAACAGCCCTAGGAGGCACCTCCGTAGACCTCTCAGCACAACTGGCCAAGACATTGAGAGAGACCATCAAGGGGATACAAACACCTGCAGAGCAGGTGAACTCCTTGGCAGGAGTCACACTTCAAAACCGACAGGCCTATGAGGCGCCTGGGTGGCTCAGTTGGTTAAGCATCTGACTTCGGCTCAGGTCATGATCTCACGGTTCATGGGTTTGAGCCCCACATCAGGCTCTGTGCTGACAGCTCAGAGGCTGGAGCCTGCTTCACATTCTGTGTCTCCCTCTCTCTCTCCCTGTCCCTCGCTCATGCTCTCTCTCTCTCTCAAAAATGAATAAACGTTAAAAAAAAAAAATAAAAACATTTTCAAAAATAAAAAACCGACAGGCCTGAGACTTGCTAACCTCAAGTGCGGGGGGTGATCCTGTGCCTTCCTTAAAGAAGAACGTTGTTTCTACATCAATAACGGGACAGATGGCCACACATCTCGATTCCTCCAACAGTCTGGTCGTCTCCATAGAGGCTCTTTCCAACTGGTGGGGCTCCCTAAGGGCTCAACTGTTGGCGCTGGCTTTGGCCACTATAATGCTCCTCTTAGGACTTTATATTCTCAATGCACTCACCTGGTTTGTTGCTTCTCGCCCAGAGTCCTTTACACCTGCAAATGGTCCTATCAGTGTACCCAGCAATGGAAGTGCCACTAGACCTTTACGGGGGGTCACGAGACAGACCCCACAGGGAGGGACTCTAGCTGCCACTCATCTCCATGCCCCATCCCAGCATGAAGGAAGTCCGAGAGGTCACCACCCACATACCCCAAGGGCAGTTGGGGTCACCTCCTCTAAGGGGGGACTGTGACAGGAGACAGACTGACCTTGGGCAGATAGGGATAAGTGGCCCCTTGTTAATAGCAGAGCAGAAAGTACAGGACTGTCTGAGACACCCACTTCCTGGAACAATCTGCCAGGGACCATATCCGTGTTCATTAGCTGCACAGTTACACCTCAAAAGGTCCCCACCACTGTAGCCCATACAAGCCCTCCCTCTCCAACGCCTTAAGGAGCCTCCTCTTTAAGGAGCCCCTTCCAGGTCACAGGGGTCTTTCTGTTTCACTCTCGTCCTAATAAACTTGGTGCTTGTGCTGCTCTTAACCTTTTTGGTCAGTTCCATTCTATGGCTACATCAGAACACGATCATGGGTTTTAAAAAGCGGTTACACATTTACATATGTGTAAAAGTACTCATAGAGGAAAAACTCCCTAACACAGCGCATGTTCCATCGCAACTTTAGACAGAAGTCGAGTCTTTGTACAGAAGTGCAGGCCATAGAGGAAGTCCTGAAATGATGATTGAAGGGAAGGGTTAGGCGCCATCTTGAGAAGGTCAAAAGGAATCTAGGCATAAACCCCGCCTTCCCACCTAGCCCGACCTGGTGTTTGTTTCAGTCTCCGCAGTAACTGAGCCTCAAACGCAGAGAAAACAAGTTTTCAGGGGAAGGATCAATTGCACCATTCACAAGAAAAACCCATTTCCCAAAGAGATTCCTCCCCTTTATGTAATACCTGGTGCCCTACTGGGCATTAAATATATGTGTGAGTTTTCTGGTTTTTTAAGATCATATTCTGCAAACCTCGATTAATAAATCACATTACTACACTTATTTAGAAACTCTTCATTTCCAAGCATTGTCATATAAATTATCTCTTTATGAAAAGAGAAATAGATGCAGACATAAATTCATATCTGCGCTTCTTTAAAAATCAGGGCATGATGTGTTCGCGTCCTCAAGCTCATTTTTTAGTAGGAAAATACTGATGTTTATTTGTTGCCTCTCTCCCTCATTAGCAAGGTTAATTATGTAAGCAATGAATGTGTTTCTTCTTTCCCTTGGGTCCCCAAAGACTAGTACAGCGCCTTGCCACATGGTAGGTACTCAACGTTTATTTGCTCAATGAATGAATTGTCCTTGAATTAGTACAAACGTCAGGATCAAGGCTTAAAGAGGTGATGTCATTCGCATAGGGTCACACGGGAACCAGGGTTGTCAGAGCTTCCCAAATTAGCCTGCCTGGGCAACCTTGGACAAGTTACTAAATCTCTCTGACCCTCAACTCCTGAAGTTGAAAAGTGGGGGTAAGAGAAGTAGACTGGTTGATCCACTGCGCCCACTCCGGCGGTAGGCTTTGTGAACGCAAATCTGGGTCCCCATTGCAGCTTCAGCACCCCCTCAGAGCCACAACCCTACAGGAAGAATTAGCCCTCCGCCTTGGATCCTTTAGCTCCGTGTCCCGCCCACCCCCGGAGGGGCGTGGTCAAGGCGGGGCCAAACGGGGACCCGTGCACAGAGGGGAAGGACGCAGGCGCGAAGTCGCGGTGACGTAAAAGGGTGCGCGCTCTAAGCGGAGAGCCGACTCGCGGGCGCACCCCTCCCCTCGGTCTCGCGCTCGGCCTGCGCAGGCGCAAGCCCGCAAGATGGCTGCGGCTGGAGCGGGCCGTCTGAGGCGGGCTGCGTCCGCCCTGCTGCTCCGAAGCCCGCGCGTGCCCGCCCGGGAGCTGTCGGCTCCGGCCCGGCTGTATCACAAGAAGGTAGGGGCTGATGAGGGGCTGCGCGGGGCCCGCACCGGCAAGGGGGCGGGAGGACGAGGACCACCTGAGGGACTCAGGTATGTCAGCGCCCGGCGGAGGCCCGGCCTGGAGAGGAGCGGTTGCGGGGTCGTGCGCGGCCTCGGGAGCCCCCAGTGCAGCCAGGGTGGGGGCCGTCCCCTCGCGCGCCTCTGCCTGGACTAGCTTTCGTTTGCTGCGCAGTGACTACCTGCGCCTGAAATAAAACTGACCACTGCCCGTGGGCCCCGCCGCTGGCTGCGATTTCGGGCATCCCAGCCTTAAAACGCAACAGCCCGGGAAGGAGGCCTCTGTGGTAATCTGGCAGCCTGACTTCGGGGATAAACGCACACACTGGCGCGGGCTCCGGCTTCAGCCAGGCTATTGCCCTGGCCAGGTGACCTTGGGGAAGTCACTGCTCTGCGCTGAACCTGTTTTCCCCATTTGTAAAATGAGGTCTTGGCATTCATCTACACGAGCTAGGTAGTGCTTGTGGAGTCCTCGGCCTGGTGCCCAACACACGGGGATCATCTGTGGTGCGGTTCTTGCTGTCGGAGCCCTTACGCTCCGAGTGGAGTCAGACTCGTCATCAACAGTCACAATATTTTAATTTTTGTCTTTTTTGGCGGACGGAGAGGAAAGGAGCCGGGGGTGTAGGGATAGGTGCGTAGTTTGCAGCCCTTGCCTTCCGAGGGCGTGGAGTCCCCTAGACATGAAACTCTCCCACTCAGAAAAGGACTACCTGAAGGACGCGGTAAATCAACATGGGGCAAAAAGTCCAGATTTAGCTTACTATTTTGTACGTCCTTGGGCTTGGAGTCAAAATCCGTGGTCGGATAAGCGGGGAAAGCAAACTGGGAGGTAGGGAGATTTACGACTAACTGGTAGACAAGCCTCGAGGTTACATTAAAGCCTTTTGTATGCCAGATTATCATTCCGTTCTGGCTTCTGCAAGGTTGCAGGGACTTCGCTCCTCCCCCACCCAGGGGTGTGTTTTGTTGACAATACACGCTCCGCGAACGTGGGCTAGCAGCCTTTCAACCACCAGGGTGCGCTGCTCCACCAGAGCGATTTCAGGGCCTTGAAATACAGTCATAGGACGGTTATTTTATCACACACAAATGCATTCCATAGCATTGTTCCTCCTGGAACATTCTCCTTGAGGCTTCTGGGCAGTCCTTCAATTGCTGGACCATAATTCATTTTAGAATTGTTAATAGTAATCATTACCCTTTGAAGATGGATTTTATTTGGAAATAACATAAATGCTATTTGATCCCAATGACTTGTGATTAAAAACCCTGTGGAATTAAGACATGATTTTGCTGATTTTCCTCCAGCATCTCAAATGTCTGAAGGTAGTTGGAGAAGAGCTACAAAAAGATGGGGTAATAAAGTCTCATGGACATAAAGTGTAAGCCCTTCTGCTGAGGTGAAGTTTGGTGTTCAGCGATTGTTTGTCAGGTTCTGCTTGCTGGCTGCAAGGAGCTTACCATCAAGTGGGGGCACGGGGGCGGTAACAAGAAAGAGTGATCATGTCTTCTCTTAACCTTCTCATTTCAGGTTGTTGATCATTATGAAAATCCTAGGAATGTAGGGTCCCTTGACAAGACATCAAAAAACGTTGGAACCGGATTGGTGGGAGCGCCAGCTTGTGGTGATGTGATGAAATTACAGGTGCCACTGGTTTTCATCTTTTAGTTCACAAACCATTTGCACCTACAGCATTTCATTTGGTCTCCATCTGGATTCCTAGGACGGGATGGGATGAGCTGCTGTCACCAATCATTAGAGTGGGAGCTGAGTGTTAGTTCTCCTTCTTAATACACTATGCCGACCCCTTCTGACAGAGTAAACCAGTCTCCCTTTTCTACTGTCTCAGCTTAAATTCCAACCTCACCTCGGTAGAGTTTCAAAGGAAAACCACAACCGTTCAGTTAGCAATCCCCGGTGAGACAGGAACTGGCAGTATATGAACCCTCCCCCCAAATGGGAGACAACACAAAGGGAGGGACTGGCACTTTGGGTAAACTGTAACTTTGACCACATCTACTTCACCTTGGGGAGTGAGTAGGAAGCTTGCCAGAGGTCTTCATGCCTGTCTTGGAAAACAGAAAGGGGAGGCAGGAGGGAACCACTAGATGTCATTTCATGCCAAACTAAAAAGCATTAACCGGAGGCCTTTATTGCAGACTCTCCCAGGGCTTAAAGGTACAGATTGACTGAGAGCCATGAGCAGCAGACCTTCATAGCCAAAAAGCAAGCTAGGATTGCAGAACAAAAACAAAACACGGAGGGAGGGGGGCATTCTTCAGCCTGTCTTTACCAGGTAGGCCTGTATAGTTGTGATAGTTGTTCCTACACTTTTCACCACTGAGCCCTTTGCCAAAGAAAAGCAAATTTAGTAGTCATTAATGCCAGAACTTAAAAGTGTGAAAATCAAGACCAAAGCCCTTAGGGAGAACCCAAGTTCTACAGGGCGGCACCAGGAATCACTGCTTAACTCCTGTCTCTTTTTCAGATTCAAGTAGATGAACAGGGGAAGATTGTGGATGCCAGGTTTAAAACATTTGGCTGTGGTTCTGCAATTGCTTCCAGCTCATTAGCCACCGAATGGGTAAAAGGGAAGACGGTAAGGTTGCCTACAAACTGAGAGAATTAAATCACATTCCCAACAAACCTGCCTCTGAATTCAGGGAAGGGTCTTGTCGGGGGCGGGGAGTCACTGTGATTTTTTTTCAAAATATTCTAATAATTTTTTAAATTTCTCCTACTCAGGTTTTGATTCAATTCTTCTCTACGTTGAGAATTACGGATAATTTTGTTAGGTGTATTTTAATGGGGGCGGGGGGTTGATCATTTTTATTTGTTCAGGGATTTTGATGGTTTTACTTTTGTTTTTAATTATGTAGAAAAAAGATCTTCACCTCCCCCTCTAACAAAAAAGAACTACAAAGAAATCTGTGGCTTTCTCCCAGGTTGCTGATTATGTTATAATTTCCTAGGAGTTTAAGGATGGGAGAGGTTATATCGTGGTTTGTGTTCTTGTTTATTTCCTTCCATCATATTTCAGGAAGGACTGCAGGTGGCTTGTAAGGATTCGTGAAATGACAAACTAGCCTGTGCTAAAAGAGGGATTAAAGAATCAAAAACAGTGAAGATGGAGGCAAAGTGAACAAATAAATCAGAACAGTGATCCCGGTGGCTGATCAGCAGGTCCTCAGAGGGTAGAAATGAGAGGCTGGAACATCTTTTCCGTCCTTTTCTCTGCCAAAGCCTCTTTCCCAGCAGCTGCAGAGGTAGAAGGTCCCAAATGCAGTGAAGAGCTGGAGTTTCTAAAATCCAGTCATTAAAACCTCTCCGAAAAGCCAAAACGCAGGGCTGCTTATCTTTGCAGCCCCAAGGGATCAAGTTCAGGGAGCTGAGTCACGGAGGGGTGTGCTGGGCAGCTCCACAGCAATGTGGAGTGCCAGGCCACGTGCCACCCGCCTCCTGGGGCTCAAGGCCTTCTGGCTGGCAAGCTCCTCTGGCGAGCACACACCTAACCTGTCCTGGTAGGAGGTGGCTCTGAAGTCATTTGTTAAGCACTGTCCTCAGGGAAAGGGGAAGTGAGACAAGGCACCTGTGCTCCCAGGATCTGGCCTTTGAGTTGTGACCAGAAAGTGGAGGAAAGAGGGCCTTTCTATGACCTTGAAGTCCTCCTATCTGAGTTACTAGGAAGAGAATGTGAAGCATAATCATTGAAGTCGGCAGAATTGGGAAACTGGGGGGCAGATGGGGAAATCTAGCATTCCTTAAGCAGTGGGGCTCCATGCCATGTAGGCCTGCCTCACGTGCCCTTGGGCACTCAACCAAACCCAGGCATCCTTTTCAGTGTGTTTCCAGGAGACAGGTCTTCCTTTAGGCAGAGGAGGGGCCTAAAGAGACCTCTCACCCCAAGACCTGTCTGTGCCCCTGGCCTATGTGCCATCTCTCTGACCTCGCTGACACTCTTTAGCACTTCTAGTTGAAGGGATTTATTCTAAACATTTGGTATAAGACCATCAGTAAAGCTGGTATTCACAAAACCAGAATAGGAAATCCCTGCCTTTAAAAAAAAAAAAAAAAAAAAAAAAGACTCGTGTCACTGGCCTCCAGCAGACCCCTAAGGGACTCCTCACTGGCTGGCTTGTGGGACCGTCTTTGTCGGCCTTGCTGACCCTGGCCAAGCCCTGGGGTGTGTGAACTCCACCCTTGAGCGTCCCAGCTGCAGCCCTGATGCACAAGCGAGGGGCCTTTGGGGCTGTTAAAGGGAAATCATCCCCCACCACCCTGTCCGGAGGGCCTCTTTGACCTTCTCTTTTCTTACTGCCTGTTCTTTAAGCGAGAGCATCGCTGCTAAAACTGTTGGTCTTTCACGTGTCTCAGGTAGAGGAAGCCCTGACCATCAAGAACACAGACATCGCCAAGGAGCTCTGCCTTCCCCCCGTGAAACTGCACTGCTCCAGTAAGTCTCTGCTCCAGAATCCAACAAGCCGGGGCAGTTAGGAGTTTGTCATGTATCAGCTGGCATTTGTGCAGGGTACGGGCAAGTCCATTTTCATCGCGGAGTCTGTCTCTGTAGCCTTGAGAGGGTTAAACCCCAGGTGACACAGTCGTCTCCAGGAGGATCTTCCAGGAGGTCGTGTGTGCTGGGCATCATGCTGAGCCCTTCGTGGCATCATTTCTCAGCCTCAGAAACGTCTGCTAGTCCACGGAAGGTGTCCTTACGTCTCCCTCTTACAGACCAGGAAAGCGGGGCTCAGGTTAAAGCGCCCCAGTTCCATGGCTTCTAAGTGGGAAAGCCAGCACCTAGCCCCCAATCTCTGATGCCAGAATCTGTGCTGTTCCCACCCCATCGGAGTCAAGTTCAGACCAGTAAAGGTGAAAAGCTTTTGCCACGATCCCATCTGTTGTATGTGTGTGTGTTGCGGCGTCCTTTCCCAGGCGCTGTTCCTGTCGAGGTCTGCATCTGTGTACGGGATGACCAGGTCCGCTCGTTCACTAGTCCCCTCTACGCTGTCCTAAGCGAAAGCCCAGATGCCTTAACACCTCTACGTGGCTTTCTAGTTCAGTCTCAGCCTTAAGTCTAAAGCTTTTTCCATCCTCTCTCTCAACCTTCTACGGGAAGGAGGGAATGAGAAATGGCAGCTTCACTTACTGATGGAGGTTTACTGACCACATTAGTTACAAATCAGCAGAGAGCCTGGTCTCCTGCCCAGGGTAAGACCCCCAGGAGAACAGAGTGCTGGGGCAGGGACGTGGAACACAGCCTTCAGGACGTCTGCTGAGACCGGAGTTCTTTCCACCTGAGCTGGACTTTCAAGTACCCAGGAATACAGGCCATAGCTCATAAGCATTTTCACACGGCTTCAGAAAACCCCCAGCCGCCTCTTTTGGCCGCCTCCTTGGGTACCGCAGCCTTCAGCTGCCGCTCTCTGCCGCTGGCTTGCTTGCTGCTGTCATTCCAGCACTCTTCATTTCTATTTTCCCCCATAGCGTCATTTGTAACATTGACTCCAAAGTAAAAGTGTTCAGGCTTGGGGTCTCTGGAGAGTAACGTGGCAGGTGCCACCTGTTGGCAATACGTAAGTCGTGCCAGCTTGCTCAGCCAGCATCCACCACCTTTATTCCTGACCTCCACGTGAGCAGACGAGACCATTTCTCCTGTCCCTCCGATGCATCAGACACTTGGTGCAAGTCCTAACGCTATCCCAGCAAGAAAACAGTGTCCCAGTCTTATAGAAGAGAAAGGGCATTCCAGGAGGCTGAGGGACCAGGCCCAAATCCCACGTATTTAAACCCCAGTGTGTCTCCAGAGCCACTGGACAGGAGCAGCCTGGCTCAGGAAACGGCTGGTTGGCTTTCCAGGCTTGCCCGTCGCCCCCCGCACCCTGGCTAGTCGGCTCTGTTAAGCCCTTCCCAGCACCACGGCCCTCCAGCTCTGAAAGATGCGATTCCTAAGACTCTGTCTGTAGAGCCTCCAAACTTAGCTTGTCTTTCCTTGTGCCACTTCCAGTGCTGGCTGAAGATGCGATCAAGGCTGCCCTGGCCGATTACAAACTGAAACAAGAACCCAAGAAGGGAGAGGCAGAGAAGAAATGAGCCCTCGGCGAAGCGACCGGCAGGTCATATACGCTGTTTGTCCACCCGCCACACAATCACCGTAGATGTTCAGAAGCCCCTCACGCTACAGTACGAGACCCTCTGAGACACGCACAGCACTGGCTGGTCACGTTGTGGCTCTAATGCAAGCAAAATACACAGTTTACTCGTTCCAGACCCCATGCTTTCTTTCAGCCCCCTTTTATCGCCTTAACCCAGTTTGTGTATATTTTGAATTGTGTGCATGGCCTCAAAGCTGAAATCAGGAACAAAGTCTGCTGTGCTGGTCCACGAAGTGCACCGATACCTCATTTCAGCTGACCCTGTCTGAGGAAGATTACCAGTAGAAGGCCTTGGTGTGATTATTTGAGAGAGCCAATTATTGTACATAAAACAGATTTGCATATATCTATATATATAATAAAAGAATGTAAGACCATGTTTTTCTCTGGTAAGCCTTGTCTCTTGGATCCCTCACTCACCCCCAGGTGCCGCCCCGAGCCCCCTGGGGCTCCCAGGTCCTGAACCGTGACAGCGTGTGCACCTTTCTCAGCAAACTGGTCAGTAAAGACCACTGACAGAGATGGCCAGATGTGTGTCACATTTTATGGAATGGGGTGAAGGTGAAAGGAGAGGGCCATCTCTGTTCATGGTTCTTTGCAAACTAATAGATTGAGAAATAAATCACATTAAAATACAATGTGATAAATAAATTAGCACAGGTCTTTATAGTAGGGATTCCTCCCTGTGGGAGGAAAGGCTATTAACGTTTCAGAGAACTGTCCCAGCTATTTGGAACCTTGACTTTAAAAATGAATTCAGCTACAATTTTGACCCAAGAAATTGATTTGGGTATGTATAGATCACTGATGGAATTCAGATTCATACTAAAGACTGTGACAGTACGACTTTAAAAAAAAAGGGGGGGGGGGTGCCTGGGTGGCTCAGTCAGTTGGGCATCTGACTCTTGATTTTGGCCCGGGTCGTGATCTCCTGGTTTGTGGGTTCGAGCCCTCCATCAGGCTCCATGCTGACAGTGCGAGCCTGCTTGGGATTCTCTCTCTCCCTCTCTCATTGCCCCTCCCCACTCACTCGCGCTCTCTCAAAATAAGTAAACAACAACAAAAAAACACCCGGAGGATGAGTTGAAAATGGAGATTTCTAGACCCATCATTCCACTTTAGGTCCCCTTTAGATTCTTTTTTTTTCCCCCCAATGTTTATTTTTGAGAGAGAGAGAGAGAGAGAGAGAGAGAGAGAGAGAGAGAAACAGTGCAAGTGGGGGAGGGCAGAGAGAGAGGGAAACAGAATCCCAAGCAGGCTCCAGGCTCTGAGCTGTCAGCACAGAGCCCAATGGGGGCTTGAACCCATGAACCGTGAGATCCTGACCTGAGCTGAAGTCAGACACTTAACCGACCGAGCCACCCAGGTGCCCCCCGGCAGGTGATTCTAATGCCTCTGGCTTCTGATGGCCTGGGTGGTTCTGGATAGTGGTGGAGGAGCCCAGGCACAGGGAGGGAACTTCCTTTGTCCATTCTCTGCCATGCCCTGCACAGGGGTGGTATCTGAGTAGCTCATTCGGAGCTGTCTGCACATGTACAGTGACCTGAGGTTTTAAAACATCCGTCCCTGGCTCAGGCATGAATAACATTCTACCCAGCATCCCTCCTGACCCTCATCTGCCCCCGGAGCTGTGGGTATCGTTTTGAGGTACCCCACAGTCCTGCATCAGCCAAAATCCCACTTAAAAAGGCCCAATTTTCTAGCAAAAATGTGATCTTAGAAAGTACCGTCTAACCGTCTCAAATCTCCAACTCTTCAAAAGTAAAAAAAGAAAAAAGAAGACGAAAAGTCCTCTGAGTCCTGGTGGAAGGCGCAGAACTTCAAAGCCCATTCCCTCCACAGAGCGGAGCCTTTATAAGAATCTCAAATTAGGGCCACCGGGTGGAGCCATGTCAAAATGTCCCGTGTGGCACACTCTACTATTTAATTCACCATCCCTCTAGGCTAAGCCGGTCCCGTTGCCTTCTTTATTATATGTGGCCCCACTGCAATTCCCCACCGCTTTTCTCTGTAATTTAAAAAAATGAGACATTTCTGTCCCGGTTAACATCCCCTGAGACTCGAACCAGAATTCTACACGCCACGAGCTGCTCGCAGACGGCCACAGCAAGATTACCAGAACAGCCCAAACCTCAAAGTAGGTGTTTGTGCAGCGAAAAGACGTGATTTTTTTTTTTTTTTTTTTTGACTTACATTCAAGACCCTCCTTTCCCCAGACGAGTCTAGTGGTAACCACACGAGGGCATCGCGTACCCTTCCATGAGCTTAAGGCTAGGTCTCCGCATCTCTAAGGAAAACCTCCACGGAGAGATCTTGACGCGCAAGTCGGAAGAGTCCATCACGCACCCAGGCCCTGACGTTTGTCATCCGTTGATTGGCACGGCAGCCCTCTGAGGGGGCCCTTATTTAAACTGACTCAAGCCACAAGGCCCAGGCTTCTTCCTGGTTTCCCCCTGGCAGGACACATCAAAGATTCCTCCCGCGGGCCAGAGGCTCACCTGGGCCTTGAGAATTCACACGAAGGGAAACCAACACGGGATAAGCCCCCGTGCGTTCATCTGGCCAACTCGCCACCAAGCACCACCGCCCTTGGCTGGCTGTGTTTCAGGACCGTCCGGGGAGCCTGCTTTAACCCCGACGCCCGATTAAATCTGATGTCCCGAGGGTGGAGCCTGGGCGCTCGTATCTTTTAAAAAGCTCCCCAGGAGTTTCCAGTATGCACCCATGGGCGAGAACCGCGGCGCCCTTTGCAAATCAGCCTGCTAAGATTATTTATTTCAGTGGAGGCTCACAGCCCTGTGAGGTGTCACCTCCCATCTCCAAAAGAGCTCCCGAGTCCCTTCCTCGCTGGCCCCCAGCGTCTGCCTTAGTCTAGGCCATCGTCCTCTCTCTCCTGGCCCCCGCGGTGGTCTCCCTGCCTCCAGCCTCACTGTTGGGATCCGTTACACACGTGGCTGCCGGAGGGGTCTTCCTCAACAAAAGTGACTCCGTCGCTCCTTTTCTTAAAACCTGCCCGTGGCTCCCTGTTGCACTTCAGACAAATTCCAAACTTCCTACCACATCGATGGATTTGCCCCAGCCATGCTGAACCTTACTGTTAGGCTTTTCCCTTGCTTCTAGCAGGAATGCCCTCACCAGGCATTCTCCCTTAACCCCCACTCAGCCTGGGAGCCTCATCTCAGGCATCACCTCCTCTGAGAAGCCTTCCCGGATTGTCCCAGGTTGAGCTAGGTGCCCCTCTCTGCCCCCGCAGTCCCCTATACTTCTTAATCACATACGTGTCATAGACAGCATTGCAATTTGCTCTTCTCTTGTGTTTCCGTATCATCGCACAGACATTAAGTCTCTTTTTTTTTTTTCAATTTTAAATAGGTAACATACCACAAGAAAAAAATTCAAATAGCCTGAAATGGAAGAGTCCTATATAAGTTTCCCTGCCATTCTTAATTCCCCAGCCTCCTTCCCCAAGGCAATCTCTAACACTTGTTTCGTAGGTGTCCTTCTAGAAATTCTCTAGGCATATCCAAGTATACGTGTGTTTAAGTAGACCATCCTTTTGTTTCTTTTTCACACAGGTGGTAGCATACTATACACACTTCTGCCATGTTTATTTTCCTCTTGACCATATTTCTGAAGGCCATTCCCTCTCCGTTCCTATAGACCTGCTACATTCTTCACAGCTGCACAGCATTCTATAGATGAAGGCCCGTAATTTAGTTTTCTGTTGATGATTACATGGATTATTTTCATGGCAATGTCTTAATTATGGGACCCAGCATCTGGTACAGTTCTTAACTTACTAGGGGATTCCCTGAATGCTTATTCGGTGTATGAATGGATGGGTGTTTGGATTGGTGGGTGGGTGGGTGGGTGGATGGATGGATAGATGGATAAGTGGGTGGGTGGATGGGTGAGTGGATGGATTGGTAGGTGGGGGGGATGGATGGATGGATGGATGGATGGATGGATGGATGGATGGGTTCATGGGTTAAGTGTCCACATAGATGGATGGATGGGTCAATGAATGGGTGGGTAAACAGAAGGGTGGATGGATGGAGGGTGTGTGAGTGGGTGGGTAGGTGGGTAGACGGATGGACGAATACATGGGGGGGGATGGGTGGGTTAATGGGTGAATGGATACATAGTTGGATAGTGGGTGGGTGGTGAATGGATGGACGGATGGACAGACAGAGAACCAGGCTCAGAATGGTGAAATGGCTTGCCCCCGATGACACAGCCAGGAAGCAGAAGGCCAGCACTCTGCTGAGGTCCTCTATCCACCTCCCACCCCTTTCAAAGCACCGCACCACAACTATGACCATGTCTCTAATTTAACCTTCCCTAGATGTTATTCCTGGATTTGGGCCACTTGGGACCACATCAGAATGCACAGTTTTAGAACCTCCCATTAAGCATGTCCTGTCAAAACTGGCGGTCTCTATCCTGGAGTCTTATTGAAATGCCAAGCAAATGAGAGGCATCTCTTGATAACTGAGGCCCCTTGAACTTCAGGGAGGAATACAGACTCTGTCCACCCTCATGACAAGACAGAATACTTATAGGTCCCACTGAGTCTCGGTAGAGTGAGGGGACGCTGCAGACGAGCTCCAGCCCCAACCAGAAGATGGATGAGAAGCACATCCCTCATCAATGGCTCTTTCTGGCCCATCTACTTGCTTTCTCCACCCTCCAAGGTGACATCAGCCAACCCCTCCAAAAACCAGCTCCCCAGAGAAGGCCATGTCCACACAGGGAGGCAGCAGCAGCACAAAGCCGAGTGAGCTTGGAGTGCTAGAATCAGACGGGGGGGGGGCCCGCTCAAGTCCTGGCTGCCACTATGGGACCCCGATCAGGAGACCTCAACCACCCCAAGCCTCAGTTTATTCATCTGCAGAATGGGAACGATAACAGTACTTACCCGGTCGGGTTGACCTGACAACTGAATGAAAGAATGCAATAAAGCATATGATACATAGAGTTCATTATTGTTATGGTGTCTGTTATGATTACGCACAACAGCTCAGCCCTGACTACGGACCAGGCGCAGTTGCTGGGTGTTTCTATAGATCAGCTCGTTGGCTCCTCCCAGGAGACTCCTAACCTGCTATTATTATCCCATTCTTCAGATGAAGAAACCACCAGCTAAAGGGCATGTCCAAGATCACACAGCCAGGAAGTGACAGAGGAGGGATTCTAGCCCCAGGCTGCCTGATCCGGAGTCCAGGCCCTTTGCTTACTACGACTCCACTCATCCTCTCTACTGCCATTATTACTATGAGCGTGGGTAGCATTACTACCATTACAAATAGTAGCTATTGTTACTTCTACTGTTACTACTCCCACTATTACTGTTACTCTTTTTAAAATACCACAACCTCAAGGCTTCCAACCTACGGTATGTTCAGCACGAGACCAGCCCTCACACTAAGTCCTTCAAAGTCACGCAGAGCTCTCGTCTGGCTGCACAGGGCAGGAAACACACAGATGTGACTTCTGTCACACATGGCTTGTTGGGCAAGCTCCCTCCACGGTGCTTGGCCAACCACAGGGTATGGCTATGCCCCAGGCCCAGCCTCAAATACCACCACCGCCCTCCCCGCCCAGCTATCTTTGGAAAAGTCATGTTAGGCACCTCAGAGAAGCCCAGCTCCCAGAATAACTCCAGAAGCCCCCTTAGAGCTGCTTGTGCCCAAGAAGTTCCAGGGGCCTCCCATCCTGCCCCTGGCACCTCAAGCCAATGGGTCAAAGGAAGCCCCAATGTGGAAACTGGGCTGGACACCCCTCTACCCAAATACCTCCCCACCACATGCAGCCCTGCGTCACTGGCCCCCTGAGTCACTTAGGGAGCAACCCTGAATGAGGACTTGGGGGCTTGGGTTCTGACCCCAGCTCTGCCGTGACCTCTGCACGTGACTTTAAGCAGGCACTTCACCAAGCTGAGCTTTGATCTCCCTTTCGGAAAAATCAGCAGAAAGCTAGCCCCTAAGTCACAGGACTGCTGTAAGGACTGAACGAATTATCCCGGCTCCAGTCAAAAAAGACACAGAGCCAGGCATGCAGTTAGCGCTCAATAAATGTTAACCATCATCACCTTCACCTTCACCACCACCACCATCCCCAGCATCATTATCATTATTACCACCACGTCCCCCGTCATCATTACCACCATCATTATCACCATCGTCATCATCACCAGGATCCCCATTATCACTGCCAGCATCACTGTCATACCCATCATCGCCATCGTTATCACCATCACTGTCCCCATCGATAGCACCATCATTGTTGCGGGTCAGGTTCCCCCAAGAAGCCGACTCTGATATGCAAGTTAGCATGAGGGGTATTTATCTGGGCGTGTCCCTGGCGTCAACACCTGTGGAAGGGTGGGTAAAAAAGCAGGACTGGGTAGAGGGAGGACATGGGCAGCAATGTGCCCCCCGACAAAACCGCCCGTCGATCCCATGAGGAGCTCTAAGTCTGACAGCCCCTCAGACTTGTCTGGCATCTGGGCGCTTGGCACTTACAGTCTCTAGAATTTATCACAATCTGGGGTTCAGAGGAGATCTGCATATTGTAAGAAGAAGAGCCAAGGGCTTACCCCCAATGAGGAATTCCGTTATCTGTGGGGTTTACTGTCTGGGGGCAAAGGAGCTTTGTGGGAGCTTCTCACACTGTCCCATTGGCCCCGCAGCCCCAGCGTCTTGCTCACTTTCCCACAACAGCAGGGCCCCTGGGGACCATCTCCCTTCAAGCGGGTGCTCATCCGTTCTAACCCCAAAGGCTTGGGACAGCGTGGCCCTGCTTCCTGGCAAGCCTTCTTGGGCGGCCGCCGGGATCTGTCTCCTCTTGACCTTTCCCACTCTTTTTTCTAGGGAGCTGAACCAGAGGATGGTCTGCTCGTGCAGGCGAGTCCCTTTCCGGCTGAGCTGACAGAGCTGAGGGCCTCAGGGAGAGAGTCTGGGTCACGGCCACCTGCCCTTCGTGGCCACGAGCAAGCGTGGGCCTCCCTCATGTAGAAAACCCGCGAGGGGCTGTTACAGGGCAAAATGAGGTCGCGTGATCAGAGTGGCCAGGACAGCCAGGCACCCAGTAGGTGCTTACTAGATGCTCCTTCACCCACAACACGGGCCCTTAGCGGGCGCCACAGGGCAGAAAGGAGACGTCAGGATTTATGCCCAAGCAGTGGCTTCCCACCGAACCTCTCTCTCTGGCCTCGGAGGCCCTACCTGCCTACCTTGTGTCCCGCTCAACCCATTCCAGCCCCAGTGGCCTCTCCCTCAGACTCCCCAAGCTCGTTCCCACCTCAGGGCCTTTGCACTTGCTGGCCCCTCTGCCCAGAGCCTTCTTCCCCAGAGCTTCCCAAGACTGCCCCCTCCGTTTGGGTCCTACCTCACCCCATCCACCCCTGCTCAGGTAGAAACCCATGCCTGCCGTCTAGCTCATCATACTGTTTATTTTCTCCACAGTACACAGCACCCTGGATTTACCTCGCTTGGGGAGGGCACGTCTGAGGATTCACCACTGGATCTCTGATGCCTAGAACAGTAACTGTGTGCCACAGAGGAGGCCCTCCCAAAGGCCCATTCTGGCCACAGGTCCCGGAAAAGGGTCGGAGGCAAAAGGAAGACCTGTCCTCCTTCCCTGGGCAACTCTTTCTCCTCTGTCCGCGCAGTTTCTCTGCACAAGGAGGGGACCGGACCCAATGAATCCATATTCCCTTCCAGCTCCAACAAAAAGATTCCACAAACTTGGACAACTTCTCATTTTAGCCAACAAGCAGCTCATGCCAGACCATGATTCATCTCCGCCGATTTAGCCTAGCAACCAGCCCTTTTCCCCACACCCCGAATCAACCTCCCCCCAAGAAAAATTCCTCCCCCGCCACACACCCGCCCCACCGCCGCGGCCGGGCCCCCCGCACTTCTGGCATCCCAGAGAGGAATGCAAGCCTTCAAGATTCCCCCCCGTCTGTCTGCCACCAACATTTTAATGCAACCTCAGAATGTCTCGGGCTATGTCTGGAACAAGCTGGGGGGAGCTGTTCCCCCCCCCCCGGGATTAGTACAGGAAACAGCAGCAGAAGTCAGGCAGGCAGAAAGCGCTGACCCAGCACGGGGAGATCATTTCTATTCTGATGCCTCACCCTCCTCTTACATCCAGCTCCTGAGGCCTTGAAAAGTGTCTGCGTTTTAGGGAGGAAGCGAGGAAGCGAGGGGAGACCGGGAAAGCGAGCAGGGCAGCGGGAGAGTCCATGCTCGAGAAGGACCCGGCTCATTCAGATTGCCCCAGGGATGTTTGCACACAGTCCCCGCGGTGAGGGAAAGGAATTGCCTCATCTTCGGAGATACTGGAAAGCAGTTAATAAACCTCAATACCCGTTCGCAACACAAAATCTTGGCGATCTAAGAATAGAAAGGAATGTCCTTGACTTGGAAAGGGGTATTTACCAGAAAACTACAGCAAACATTATGCCCAGTGGAAAACCGTATAAGCACCCCCCATCAAGATCAGGCACGAGGCAAGGATGTCACCTCCTCAAAAAAAATTATTTTAATATGTATTTATTTTTGAGAGAGAGACAGACACAGAGTGCGAGCGGGGGAGGGGCAGAGAGCGGGAGACACAGAACTGGAAGCGGGCTCCAGAGGCCGACGCGGGGCTCGAACTCACGAACTGGGAGATCACGCCCTGAGCCGAAGTCAGAGGCCTAACCGACTGAGCCACCCAGGCGCCCCTCCACCTCCTCAACCGGCACCTTCTCCACCATCACCACCACAGTAACACCCACCATCGTCTCCCCCACAGCCTCTACCCTCCTCCAGCACCTCCCCCTCCCCCTCTACTATCACGACCCCCCCCCCAACCCTTCACCGTCACTCTCCCACCACCAGTCAACACTGACGACAGTCCGGGACGTGGGCTGGAGACCCGCCTCGGCCACTACCCTTCTCAGTTTGCCCGTCTGTACCTTGAGTGGTAGGACCGTACTAGCTGTTTGCAAAGCACGCTCCACTGAGCACTCGGGGCTCGTGCAGGGGCACAGGGAGGCGAACAGGTGCCCTCCGGGGGCAGCCCGCTCCCCCTCCAAAATACAGCTCTTCTCTCATCCAACTTAGGGTAGGAGTCCTGGTGAGAGTTTATGAGAACAAAGGATTCTGTGGCTCAACAGGGTTGCAAATCAGCGGATATGCGATCAACACAAGCGGAGACTAAGGATCGTAGCAGGTGACTCATGGGAGAAGGACTCTGTTCGAAGCCCCCGATTCACCGATAATCCAACAGCCCACCTAGGAAAAAGACGGAAAACCTTGGCGGCGTTGCCAAGGACGGAGGGGAAGGGGGGGCACTCCCGGACCAAGATGGGGGTGGAAATGGTGCTGCCCTTGGACAAGTCGTTTGGGAGCACCTGGTGCTCCCACCAGAAGGACCTACAGGCAGGAGTGCCCCGTGCGTGCGTCTGCAAAGACACGTACGTGCAGGGCACCCTCAGAAATATGTGAGGACACAGGGCCGCCCAGCTCTGCCACCTGTGACCGCCCTTCATGAGCTCACCTGGCACCTGCGGTGGCCCCCGCACACCTGCCCAGAGGGACCCTGAAACTGGCTCCGTTCTGGGGCCACCCGAAGCCCAGGCGAGCGGGAGTCTGGGCTCACACCTCGAAAAGGGGAGCCGCCTGTACAAGTCCATCAGGTCAAGGCCACTTCCTGGGGCTCATCGTTCTTTCCCTTCGTGTAAGGTAGTCGGTAAACCGCAAGGAGGTTAGCTCCCAGGCCAGACCTAGGATCTGAGCCCTCTCCCCCACTCACCGGCCGTGTGACGTCGGAGGGGTCAGCTCACCTCCGTCAACAGTTCGCGGAGCAGGGACGGCTTCCTCATGGGCTAAACGAAGCTGAGCAAAGCGACTCCATAGCGATTTTTCCAATGGGATCGTTTACGTGGAAAGCAAATCGAGAAACGTTGATATTAATGCTCCAGGCCCTTGCCTCGCAAAGCAAGTGCTCTCTGAACATCCTCTCACTTGACAGGAGCACCGGCTAGAACTCTGCCACACCAGTGGGCACAGGGACGGCCAGAGGGCCGTACATCTGCACTCCGGCCCACTCAAAACCACACCGTGCGAAGATCTGATCTGGACAAAGACAAGCCGTTCTTATCTTTCGAGAGGTCACGGGAAAAATTCAAAAGTGTTTCTAACTGGCTCCCCGATGGCTGGCCCCGTCCTTCCAGCCAGAGCTCTGCCGTCGTGGGGGAAAGCGGCCCTCAGGCCCAGCCCGTCCAACTTAGGTGTGATGGAAGGAAGGACTTCCCAACAGCGAGGAGTTTTCAGATGCTGGAGACGACAGAAGTTGCTGGAAGGATTCCTCTAGGGGTCTCTCAATTTGGGAGGCCAGAGGTAGTTTGAGCTCTCCGGTGGGAAGAAGCCAGGTTCTCCCAAGACCTTCTTGTCCAAGAACCGAGCGACTCAGGGGAAAATGGCATCCAGCCGCCCTTCCCCCCAGATGCCGGCAATAACGCCTCATACAAGGGCGCAGGGTTTGGGGGCCCACCAGCCGTCTGAAATTCAGAGCACTGCCTTCTTCCCTTTGCCAGAGACGTGGTCGAGGCCCAGAGAGGGCAAGCGACTTGCTCCAGGCAGCACAGCCAGGGAGGGTGTAGAGTTGCACCCCTCCCCCCCCCCGAACCCCGGGGGGCCCCCCCGGGGGCACGGGGGCCCCCCCGGCCCCCCCCCCACCCCCGCCTGCAAGTTCACGTCTCAGGAGAGCCGCGGGGCCGTGGGCTCGGCCTCCAGACGCGGTGGACTCTTGGCGTCCCCGCACGTGCGCAGCATCTTGGGCAGATCCAAGGCGCTGGGGTCCCAAGGCCAGCTGGTCCTTCCCCCGCCACGTGACCTCAGGCCAGCCCCGACGGCGCACTCGGGAACGTGGGGACACCCTGTCCGCAGGGCCGTGCTGCCAGAGGCTCGGGCACCCGCTCCACCAGCAAGCGAGAGCGCCCGCCCTGCAGGTGCGCGCATGCGCCGTGGGCGAGGCGGAAGGGCCTGACGCGCGGCGGGCTGGGGTCAGAGGCCTCTTTGCCGCCTTTCCGCCTGCAGACCTGCGCGCCGCGGCACCTCCTGCTGCCCCAGCTGAGCTGCAGGGGTGTGGGCACAATGGACGTGGGCCTCTCCTCCAACCCTGCTCGCCCTGCATTCACGCACTCATGCATGCATGCATTCCTTCGGGAACAGGATTGCAGAAGTGTGACCTTGGGCAAGTCACTTCACCTCTCTGAGCTTCCGTGCCTTCCTCTGTGAAACGGTGGATAATACCTGTGCCTCCCTCAGCTTTGTGAGGACCCAATGCATAGAAAGCGCTTAGCGCCGTGCCTGCTACGCCCCGGGTACTCAAGCAGTGACGGAAAGTGGACCCGACAGGGGGATTTCAACACTGACAAAGGATACAAGTAGGAGATCTGGGGGCCAAAGGGGTCTCTCTCGGAGAGCCTCGTCCCACAACCTTCCCCAGGGCAGGTGCAGGAGAGGTGTCCCACCTCCCAACGTCACTCTTCCTCTCCGCTCCTCCTTCAGAGAGCAACTTGAAGGGATTCATTGGGCTCAGCATGCATTGAGCACCTACTGGATACCCAGCTCTGTACTGGGCTCTGACCTGCAGTGCAGCTGGGCGGGGAAGCCACAGAATCTCAGAGATCAGAACTGCCTGCCGTGCCCTCTCTGGAGCTTCCTGGCAGCAGGAGCAACAAAGATAATCAGAAACGGAGCCCTTTCTCCATCCCGGGCCCCAGGCCATGAGCTCTAGGAGCATTTTCTCATCTGAGCCTCGCGACAGGGCAGGATCTGTGGTTTCACAGGTGAGGCGCTGAGGCTCCAAAAGGGGGCGGAAACTGCCTAAGGTCACACAGCCTGGAAGTGGAATTCGAACTCGGGTTTGGATCCAAGTCTTGTGGGATGCAGACACCTTAAGTCCTTCCCCCACTGCTCCTGAAGGAGTGTCCTGCCCAGAGTCAGTGCTGATAAGTATTTGGCTTGTTTTATAGACGGGAACACAACAGAGAGGGGAGGGGTGATATTCCAGGTCACCCGGCAGCTAATCCAGCTGGATACCACCCCTCCCCAACCTTTCCAACCCCCCAGAGATGGCCTTGGCACCTGCCCCAGCTGGGCCCAAGTTCCTGGGCTCCCCTACCCCTGTTGTCAGCCGCGTCTCCAGCCGCACTCGCCCAGACAATATCTAAGCCCTAACTGGGGTCACCGCACCTCGGAGGGAGACAGGGAACAGCTGTCACATGACCCCTGGCCCCCGCCAGGCGCCAGACCCCTGCAGAGGGGCACACGGGGTTGCGGGGTCCTTCCCCAAAGGGCGGCACAAGCCTGTCTCTTCTCTCTGGCCACATCCTTCACCCCCTCCTTGGAGTTCACGGGACTTCCCTGGCTGCTGGCTCTGCTCTGCTCTCACCGGACTCTTCCAGGCCCCTCTGCCCTGCCCCCACCCCAAGAGAAGACGTTATAACGCCAAAGTTTCAAGCATCCGAGAATCTCTGATCTTGTGATTCTGGAGCTTCTAAACCTAGACCTGGAAAGAAGAGGTGACTCTCGGAACAGCTGGACACTTAGAGACAGAAGTTTCCGCCCTTTTCTCTGGGCACAACACTTCACAGTCGACAGCTCACGGAAGCTCACATTCACTGAGCACCCGTGGGGGGCCTGCTCTAAGCAGGTCTGAGTGAATGACCCCAACTCCCACCGCCCCTCTGAGGTAAGGGCCACCATTATTCCCATCTCACAGCTGAGGAAACTCAGGCTCAGAGAGGTTTAGTGACTTGCCCGAGGTCACACAGCCGGGTGGTGGCAGAGCTGAGATTGGAACCCAGGTCATGGGAAGCCTGTACCCCTCAGCAGCAGGCTCCACTGTCCCACACGCTGTAAGGTGCGTTCACGTCTATTAACCTTGCAGCATTCTGGTGGGTGGGGGAGTCAGGGCAAAGGCTGTGGTCCAGGGGCTTTACAAGTGAAGAACCCACAGCTCAAAGAGGTGAGCTGACTTGCCCAAGGCCATGCAGGTAGAAGGGGCCTGACTGGGTCTCCAGGTTCCTTATTTCCCCGTCCCACTACGTCCCCCTCCCCTTGCAATCCCCAGTCCTCCACCCCGGTACAATCCCAGTCTCTCTTTTTCCCCCTCCAGACCCCCTGGCTGAGCCTGGCTCCCCAAAGCCTAAGGCAGAGGTCTCAGGTGGCCACCCATAGACCTGGACCCTCCATCCTTCCAGGGCACCCCTAGGTGGCCCCTGCAGGGCCCCAGCGGGTGGTGGGATGCCCATGCCCGGCACCGCAGAGGCCTCTGGCATCAGGGACCCCCCGGCAAGAGCAGATTTAGGAGCAGGACTATTTTATACTTTGCAGCTGCCGCTATAAACCCTGGACCCATTTGGCTGGGGGGGGGGGGGGGGGGGGCGGGGGGGCGGGCGGGGGAGCCCCCCCGCGGCCGGGGAGCAGCTGCAGAGGAAACCCCCAGGGCCCTGGAGCCCCTGCCAGATCCTCCAGGCTTTTTCTGAGCAGCCAGAGGAATCCTGAAATTAAAACCTCCTGAAAACATGGCAAATCCCTGTCTTGCTCCACACAGGCCTGCTTCTTCCCCGACACCAGCTGAAGAGCCGGAGACGAGGCAGGGCAGAGACGGACACAACAGAGACCCGGGTCCCCGGTCGGCTCTGGGTGGGTCCCAGCCCCTGTCTGGTCCACAGATGCCCACGCACGACATGGGCGTGCTGGTCTGGTTCAGGGTTTCTGAGACTGTCTGGACTTCAGAAGTTCCCTACAGTAACTGAGTTCAAACCGTCCCACTGTGAGATTCTGTGCTCCAACTACTTACTGGCTGTGTGACCTTGGACAAGTAACTTGACCTCTCCGAGTCTGTTGTTTTCATCTGTAAAATGGGGAGAAATAACCATCTCATTAAGAAGGCTGTAGGGGTGCCTGGGTGGCTCAGTCGGTTGAGCGGCCGACTTCGGCTCAGGTCATGATCTCACGGTCCGTGAGTTCGAGCCCCGCGTCGGGCTCTGTACTGACAGCTCGGAGCCTGGAGCCTGTTTCAGATTCTGTGTCTCCTTCTCTCTTTGACCCTCCCCCATTCATGCTCTGTCTCTCTCTGTCCCAAAAATAAATAAACTTAAAAAAAAAAATTAAAAAAATAAAAGGCTGTAAAGAAGGAATAGAATACACAAGGAGTTCCTAGCAGCTTTATTTGTAATAGCCAAAAGCTGGAAAACCACCCAAACGTCCATCAGCAGGTGAACGGATAAACAAATTATAGTACATCCATACGAGGGAATACTACTCAGCAATAAAAAGCAGGGGAGTACTGGGGCACCTGGGTGGCTCAGTCCGTTGAGCATCCAACTGTCGATTTCGGCTCAGGTCACGATCCCAGGGTCACGGGATCGAGTCCCAAGTTGGGCTCCACGCTGAGGGTGGGTTCTCTCTCTCTCCCTCTGCCCCTCCCCCCAGATCATGCACAATTTCTCTCTCTACAAAAAATAATAAAATCAAAAATAAAGAAAATAAGAGTATATGGTTCCATTTATAGAAAATTCCAGAAAACAGAAATGGATCCTAGTGACATAAACAGATCAATAGCTGTCTAGGGATTGAGGTGGGGAGAAGCGGTCAGCAGAGACCACAAAGGGGTATGAAGAAACTTTCAGAGGTGACGGATATGTCCATTACCCTGATTGTGGTGATGGCTTTAAGAGTATACACCTACACCTATGTCAAAATTATCAAATTGCACGTTTTAAAAAATGTGCATTTTATCGTGCGTCAGTTATACCTCTGCAAACCGGCAAGAATGAACATGTATCAGTAAAGCGCCAGAGACGCGTGTAACAGTCCATTTGTAAATGGCGGCCATTCCTGTTATTAACCATTGTGGTCGCACCTAGAGGATTCTTTGAGTCATTTTCATCTCCTCCCCGGGGTGCCTGGGTGGCTCAGTCGGTTAAGCATTTTCACCTCCTCCCCTAGAATATAGCCTCAGGTCTGTTGTGCCAATGGAGTGTCCTCGGTACCTGGCACACAGTAGGTGCTCATTAAAGAGTTGCGGTTGGAAAACGAAAAGTCGATGACCCTGGCAGTTGCTTCTTGGCCACCTTGGAACCCGGAAAGCTGATGGATCCCCTTGGGGGCAGACTCAATGATTCCAAACCTCTAGGAATGAGAACCAAGACAGGCAGGACCCACGGCACTGGCCAGTCACCGTCAACACCCCAGGGGTAGGGTGGCGTTAAAACAAGGACTGGGGACCCACGATGAAATGCAACGGACACAAAACAGGATTCCCCAGCCCAGCATCAGAAGGGCTCAGCTTCTGGGCCCACAAGCGAGTTCTAAGATGAAGTAGGAGGCTCAGGGCTGAGGACCCTGGATTGAGGAGTCAGACGGACGGTTCAAATCCCAGCTACGCCTGTCCGTGTGACACAGGACAAGCCTCTTCACCCTCCGCTTCCTCGTCTGTAAAAGGGAGGCGATGATGTTGCTCGTCTCTCTGTGGGGAGTGTGGTGAGGGTTAAATGGTGTGATGGATGCTCACGTGTGCCTTCCTTCAGCCTTATACGCGTGCACCTGTGTGCACACACGGAGCACCTACTGTGTGCCCGGAGTGCTGGGGAGACACTGGGGACAGACCCGCAGGCAGAGCCAGTTGCCCAGCCACACCCTCAGACACTCTGATTTCATTGGTCTGGGTCGGGGGACGCCTGGCTGGCTCGGTCAGTGGAGCATCTGACTTCGGCTCAGGTCATGATCTCCTTGTTCGTGAGTTCGAGCCCCACATCAGGCTCCCTGCTGTCAGCGAGGAGCCTGCTTCGGATCATCTGTCCCCACCCCCCCCTCTACCTCTCCCCTGCTCAGGCGCTTGCACTCTCTCTCTCAAAAATAAATCAACATATAAAAAAAACCTTAAAACAAAAAAATCTGAGTGGGGCCTGAGTGGGGTTATGATTTTAAAAGGCTCTCAGATAATCTCCATGTGCAGGTTGAGACCCCTGCCGGGTAGGGCAGGATCATCTCCTCTTCATACACATGGAAACGAAAGCCCAGATGGCCGAGGCCACACGGCCGAGAAAGGACGGAGGTGGCATGGACACAGGCAGATCTCATCCTAGGGGCCCAAACCTCCTTAATCACCCCAAGAAGATTACAGATGATGCACCCAGGGCAGAGCCCCTGGAAGATGGCACTTCTGCCCCTCCCGCTCTTGCCTGGACACGACCCCCAGCCAGGGGTTACCCAGACCCTCGGGCTGGTCGGAGAAACGCAGGGCCTGGGGACGAGGGCTCTCCAGCAGCCCCGCCCCCACCCCCACCACACTGCGCCAGCAGCCCCCATCCCCACACTGAGCTGGGGGCCGTATCTTGGGGTGGTTTTGCTGTCCCTCCCCCTCTCTCGATACAGCAGCGGCAGCAAGCCCAGCCCCCAGACAGACTCCCAGCCTGGGGGCAGCTGTGCGGTTTTATAAGCCCCGGGACAGTGGCGGCCTGTTCGGGCCCTGGCAGATTCCTGGATCCCTGGGAACAGGGGAACGGCCCACCCCCACCCTCAAGCCCCATTTTCCCCCTCTCCTGGACCCAACCCACACATGCCCCCAACCACTGTCTGCTCCACAGCCCGCCCTCTGCTGGTGCCTGGCCAGATGTGTGCCCACAAGAGAGGCCTTGCTGGTAACGCCAGCAAAGATGTGGGAGCACACTGGAGGGGCTCTAAGCAGAAGTGGGGCCTTGCTCTCTCCTCCCCCAGGGCCTCATTCGTTCATTCATTCATTCACCAAAAAAGCTGTAGAGCCCATTTACCGATTCACTCTAGAATCAGACTACGAGGCTGGAATCCCGGCTGTGTGACCCGGGCACCTGACATCACCTCTGTGGACCTCAGTTTCCTCATCTGTGAAATGGGAATAACAGCAGTGTCTATCTCATAGGCTTGAGAGTCCCAATAAGCAAATGATGTTCAGTGCTTAGAGCACTGCCTGGTAGGTACAGGTGCTCATTAACTATAAGCAATTATTATTAGCATTGAGCCCAGGGGACTGTGAAAGAAAGGCTGGGCGGGGGGAGGGTGCTGTCAGGAAAGGTGACATCTAAGCTGGAAGGTAAAGAAGGAGGCGGAGTTAGCAAGACAAGTGGGGGGGGGAAGGGTGTCATAGGCAGAGGGAATAGTAGCTGTAAAAGCTCAGAGGGAAGAGGGAGGTTGACTTCTGCACTGGGACTCAAACTACCTCCTTAATCCTCACCCCCATCACTCCCGGGAGACACAGGCCATAACTAAGGCCACACATTACGTGTCCTGTGGCAGCTCCAGTTGACGATTAATGGGGGAGCCGTTGACCACAGAGCCGCTGGTTGGAAAACTCATCCCTGCCTGCTCTCCAGGGATCTCTAACATCTACTTCTGTCTTACCCCAGCCCTACCCAATCGCCTAGGACCCCGCAGGAGCTCAGGAGCAAGGAGAGAGCCTGTCACACACAGAGAGGTTGAGTGACTTGGTCAGAGCCACATAGCATGCAGGCATCCATATTGGATTTTCCCTACATTCTTGGGCGGGAGCCTGTCTGGGCTGAGAGAGGGAGGGCCCTTCCCCACTGCGCGAGACAGAGGCCATTGTGTGTTATGAAACCCAAACCCGGCGCCCCTCTGAAGGGATGTGGGGTCAGCGGAGGAGAGGGGCTGGTGGGGGGGTGGGGGATGGCCTCCCTGCCCCCATCACCCCGGGGATCCGGCACGTGCTCCCAGCCCAGCCACATCTGGATTCCAGCTGGCTGCTCCGGGGGGGGGGGGGGGGGGGGTGGCGCAGTGGCAGCAGGAACATGCCATCAAAGGCAAGGAAGAGCCTGGCGGTGAGGAGACAAAGGCTAGGGCTGCCTCCCACCCCAGGCCAAGGGTGCGGTGACCATGGCGCTGGCCATGAGACCGACTCTAGTCCTCGGCCACTCTGCCAGAGGATGGGAGACCGAAACGTCGGCTGGTAGTGTCTCTACTGCTCATATTTCCAGGGAAAGGAGGGGGGTGGCTCTCCAACAGCCACAGTAACTAGCAGACCTGCTCACAGAAGCCGGCTGGGTCTGTGCGGCCGCGAGCCCAGGGCTGGTGCCCAGTCTTGGGGGCAAGAACTCCCACCCCCTTCCCATGGGGAACCTGCTCATTCAGCCCGCCCGCCGTATCTCCCCCAGAAAGCTGCCTCACCCCATGGAACAGCCCAGAAGAAAGGCTCCACCCCCCACCCCCACCATTAGACTCATCCCCCCCCCCACCCCCAACCCGCCCTGCAGAAAACCAGCGACACTCGGGCGAGAATAAAGGTTTATTGTGCTGGTCTGCTACATCTCAGCACCTAAAAAATTGTGCAGAGGTTGGGGGGGGGGGCCCAGATGAAGGGCTGAGGAAGAGCACCCCCCAGAGCCTCCCCAGATCAGGACGGAGCTCAGTCTCCCTTGTCGAAAGCTAAAGAATGCTGTGGGCACAGGCTGCCAGACAATGCACGTGAACCACGTGGAGGGGGGCAGGGCCCCCCCGCTCCAGGCTGGGTGTTGGAAACCGCCCCCACCTTCTCAGTCTCCCCCAGAGTGGGGCCCCCTCGCACACAGCCCCCCCCAGCTTCGGGGGCCTGACAAGAAAGTTTGGATGCATTCATCCCATGCGGGTGGCAGTGACAGGATGAGCAATTCGTCCCCGGGCAGAGATGCTTGGCAGAATTGAGGGGACCCGAGCACCCCCAGACCCCGTAGCCCTCACCCTGGACCAACCACAAACTGGGGGGCACCTTCAGGAACATCTGGGGCACTGATTTCCAGAGTGTGCTCTGCAAGATGTTATTCTATAACCGTAAAATAACAACGACGACGACAAAAAAAAAAAAACCCTGTGGTCAAAAGCAGTTTGAGACAGACCAACCGGTTTCCAACCGGGGCCTTTACTGGAGTATTTGCAGAGCCCTGGGGTGCCCTAAGGGGGGGGGTGCGGGGAACAGAGAGGCAGTGTTTCCTCAACTCATCGGACCCCAAAATCCTTTTTCCACAGAGCACCGCAGGGAACGAGGCTTTGGAAATGCTCATTTAGGGACATGTCGCGATGTGCGCACGGGCCCCCGGAAGCTTCCCGATTCATCAGGCCCACGTCTACGGTAGCTCTAACTGCGCCCGCCCCCAGGGGCCTTGTCCCATTCAGCCTGGTCCAAAACTCCTAGGTATTCTGACTTTTCTCTCCTACCCCCGGCGAGGTCCGCACCGTCACAGGGGACCCATGATCTATGTTTCCCAAAGGACATGGCCCATGTCGTCAGCCGTGCTATCGTGAATATAACAGGGATCCTTCCCATCCCCCCCTCCCCGGAGGAGCTGTGTTTGGGGTGCCGCCCTTTGGGGCTGCAGGGGCAAGTGTTCCTGGAATGGGGGTGGGGGGGGGAGCTTCCCGGGGTAGGCCGGAGACCAGCACCTCTGCCCACTGCAGGGTTGGGACGCACTGGGATTTGCGGCAGGGGGGGCGCTGAGGAGAGGGTGTCAGGGAGCGGAAAGGGTCAAGGGCCTTCCCACATCCATGGAGGTGACCACTAGGGGTCCGACAGTCAAGGCCAGCAGCCCCAGAGGCCTGTTAGACCTTGGGGGCGATACCGCAAGCGCAGGGGCTCTCGGGGGGACCAGCGGGTCCTCTGGCTTCCTGGGCTGATGAAGGAGCCGCTTCTGACTCGCCTTGGCCTTGGCCGGCCTCCAGGGCCTCCTCCGCCCCCACCGCGCATGGCTCATCTGGCACCTCGGCTTTCTCCACCGGGACCCCACGTCCCTGGGCTTCCTGGCCCCCCTCCCGGCCGCCACTCTCGTCTTCCTCCGACTTGCCCTCCATCCTGGCTCCGTCTCCACCGCCCAGGGCAGCTCTGGCGGGGGACCTGAGGTTCTGGGTGGCGGCAAGGATGTCAGCCTGGAGCTGCTGGGAGGAATCCAGGGCTTCCTCGGACCGGCCGTCGGGAGCCCGGTCGGGGACCTCGCTGAAGGCGCGGGGGCCCCCGGCCCGGTCACTCTGGTCCACGTACTTCTTCTTGGGGAAAGACGAGGGGTAGTAGGCCGAGGCCTTGTGCTTCTGGTGGGTGATGAGGGCGGCGCAGACGATGAACATCAGCAGGAACACCAGGGAACCCACCACGGCGATGAGCATCACGTACTGGCGGAAGAAGTCCACGATCCCGTCCAGGAAGTTGGTGGGGGGCCTGGGGCCCGCCAGGGGCGTGGGCCGGGGCCCCAGCGACGTGGGGCTGAGGGCCGGGGTCCGGGGGGGCGGGAGGCTCGGGGAGGAGGCCGATGAGCCCTCGGCCTCCCCGCTGCCCCCTGTGTCCTCCAGGAAGGCGGCCTGCAGGGGCACGGAGTAGGCCACCGCGGGCAGGGCCCTGAGGAGAAGCAGCAGTGACACGAGCAGCCTGGGGACCACGGCGGAAACCATGTTGTCCAGGACCTGCGGGGAAGCGAGGCGGGAGACAGGTCAGGGTGGAACGCCGGGGTCTCGGGGACTGCGGCCAGACGCAGGAAACAGCACGTGTTCCAGAAGGCCGCTTCCCCTGCCCGCCACACAATGGACCCCGTCCGCCCATACGTGGGGGACATGCCCGCCCCCTCCTTCACTCTGAGATCCCAGAGGGACCCCTGGTGAGTCACCCCACTCCACTCTGAGGTCCTGGAGGGCGGGGACCGAATCTTACTTATCTCGGCACCCTCAGGGTTTCACACCATGTCTGGTATACAGTAGGTGCTCCATAAATGTCTCTTGACCGACCGGGCCGAATGAATAATAACTTCCCCTTCCACTGCCTGCCATGTGCCGGGTCCTATTTTAAGTTTCTGACACAGAACTTCATTGACTCCTGAGACCCACCCGATGGGAGAAGTACTATTATTACCCCCATTTTGCAGGTGTGAAAAACTGAGGCTCAGAGGGGTTAAGTCATTGCCAGGAGAGGGCAGGGGTTCGGATCCAGGCAGGGAGGGAGAAATGATGGTAAGGCTGAGTAAGTAAGAAACAGAGTCACTGAGGGAGTGAGCCCTTCCTCTTTTGGGGAACCCTCCCCAGCAGCCCCCAGTGACTCTGGGGTCCCGTGAAGCTTCCAGACTCCCTGAGCTCAGCAGAGGGTCTGGATGCCAAGAACACGGCTAGCCCTCACCTCAAGGCACAAAGCAGGGCGTGGAGGCCCGGGAGGGGGCGGCGGGACCCCTTGTGCCAGAGACAAAGCTGGAGACTGCGGGATCCCCAGTCCTACGGCCCCCCGTAAACGGGAACCAGATGAACCCCGCACCTCCCTCCTCCCCTGCGGCAAGACTGCTCCCGACATGAACCCCCAGACCCCATCCAGCCCAGACAGCCTGGCTGACCAATAAATTCTGCACGGCCTAGGTTTACAGAGGAGACCAGCTCCTAAAACACGGACTCTCCCAGCCAGCCCAAGGAGGGCTAGGAACTCAGACAAACCCAGAAGCCCCTTTCTGCAGCCCCCTCATGGGCTGCCCCGAGAACCCCTCCTGACCCAACAGAGGGCCCAGGCCCCTGGCACTGGGTGGGGCTAGAAGCCCGAAGAAAAGCCTTAGGAAGCCCTGTCTGCCACCCTGTCTCAGGGGATTGAGATGGGGAACAGGGGCCCAGAGAGGGCGAGGGGCAGGCCCCTGGTCACGGAGCAAGGTCCTGGCCTGGAGGAGGAGGTCAGGTTCCCAGCACCTCGACTGCGTGTCCCCTCGAGTGCCCGGTCCCCAAGTCCTGCTCCGGAAATCGGCTGAGGGGTACCGGGTTAAGTGTGGGGGTGCGGGGAGTGAGGCCTTTGAGCGGCTTCTTCCTAACGACCCGAAGCCTCCCCATTAAGCATCGTTAGTGGAAATTAATTGTACCGGCATAAATTTGGACAAACTGCCTCCGGTGGCCAAAAACAAAACAAAAGAGAACAAAAAAGATAATTCCGGGGCATAAAAAGAGGCAAATCTGTTCAGGGGTTTGTTTTGAATAATGAGCTGATGACCCTGGGCTTTCCCCTGGGGGGCGGGGGGGGGGGAGCCCCGCCCCCTTTGCCGGGGGCCCCGCCCCAGAGCCACCCTACGGTTCAGCCCTGGGGGCCAACACCTGCCGGCTCTGCCTGACTGGCCCAGGCGACAGTGACTCGCCCAGGGACACACGGAGGGGAGTGTCAGAGCCGGGGTGTTAACCTTCCTCTGTGTGACTCAGACTACACACTCACACACACACTCACACACTCGTATGTGCCCCGGGCCGGCCCAGAAACGAGCCGGCACCCTGGGAGACACTACTTGTCCGCTGCAACAAGGGCCTTCCCAGCACCCCCCCGCCCCCGCGCACTTGTTAGCAAAGGTCCCCACGGACACCTTTGATCTCTGGGGTCTCTGTCCACCAGTCACCTCCCTGCCTGAGAGACACCTTTCGTGGTGGCGGCGAAGCTTCTCACCACAACTACTACCCCCCGGGGGGGTGCCCAGGGGGCTGTCCTGGGAGGGCCTGCCGGCAGCGAAGCGGCCGGAACCCTGGCTCCACCTGGTCGAGCGCTGTGGTCCGATCCCTCCGGGCCTCACTTTCCCCGTCTGTACAGTGGGCAGGCGGCGGGGAGGTGACCACAGGCCCTAAGGACCGGGTGAGATAACGTGGAGAAGGCAGCTGGCACAGAGCACCCAGGAAAGGGCGGGCTCCAGAGCAGCCACGTTTCGACCCCAGCAGAGCCCAGGACTAGCGGCCACATCCTCCAAGCAGGCAACTGATTAAAAATGATTTCCTTACCTGATGTGTAAACTGGCTCACTGCCCCCCACCTCCCCCGCCGAGGAAATGATCAACTTTTTTACCCTGTTGAGTGAAATCTCAGCTCTGGCCACCCAGGAATCCAGGGCGCATGCGCGTGCAGACACGCATGCACGCGCGCACGCGCGCGCGCACACACACACACACACACACACACACACCCACCCAGCTGGATAGAGGGAAGGGCTCCCCTCCCCCGCAGAACCTTGGGGTCAGGGACAGAGGATAAGGAAAGAGGCCACACAGACTATCACTGGCCGTTAAAGGCCGAGACCCCGACTCTCGGGTCCCCCTCACCCCACAGCCTGGCTCCCCCGGAAAGGTGCAGGCGGTGTGGGAAGCCGGTCGGGCCTCAAAGCAAGGTGTGACCCTATCCGACGAGCCCCTGCCCTCTCTGGGCCTCAGTTTCCCCTCTGTAGAGTGGGAACCGTGGCCTGGACAGCTCTGAACTGATCACTGCCCGCCGGCCGTCCCCACCTCCTTTCTGGGAGAAGGTGAGCCTAGCTTCCTGAGTCCTCATTTTTTTCCGGGGCTCGGAAACTCAGCTCCCGGCCATTGGGAGCTGGCGTCAGGCCAACCCCTGTCATTTTACCCAAGAGGAAATTCGCCCCCGAGGCTGGGAATGGCCTGCCCAGGATCACACAACCAGTTGAGGCAGAGCCCTGAAGGGAAGCGGGTCCGAACACCCCAGAGGAGGCCGCTCACTGCCCAGCTATGTGTCCCGGGGTCGGGCATGTCACCTCTGTGAGCCTCGGTGTCCCCATCTGTTTGATGGGGATAAGGGCCACCTCTCGGGTCTATTGTCCACGGCAGTGCCAGATGAGGAATAGGTTATCAGTTAATTAGTGGGGGCCGCATGGTGGTGCAGGACCCCCAGCTTGGAGCAGGGCCTCCTCCAGGGCCAATCTCACTGGGGCTCGGCCTTAATTGTGCCTGGGGCATCCACGGGTGCTGCAAATCCCCCCCTAGGGCCTGGGTACCTGAGGCTGGGAGGCGAGTCACTGCCCCACCCCCACCCAGAGACTCGTGGCCAGAGGGGGAGGGGCAGCCCGCAAAAACCTGGCTTCAATTAGTGGCTATTGGGGGAGGGGTCCGACTGAATCGCTAGGCGCCCCCGCCCCAGGCCCCGGGGCAGCCGAGGACAGGGGCTTGGGTCCCTTGGAAGGGAGGCCGGGACAGGGAAAGGGAGTCCTGAGGCTCAAAAGACACAGGCACACGGAGCAGCAGCAGCAGCAGCGCGGACACACAACATACGGACGCACAACGCAGACACACACACTACAACGCACAAGCACAGCAGCGGGGACACACATTCGCCCAGACACCCCAGAAAGTTTGCACGCCCCCCCCCCCCCGGCGCGGATGCACACAGGACGCACGACAGCCCCACGCCGGGCCGCCCGTCCGGCCCCGAGAGCGCATACCCGGCCCCCGGGCACGCGCTGGCTCCCCCACAGACGGGACAGGCCGGTCCGCACGAGCCCGCCGCTGACCCTGGGCCGCCCGCCCCCGCGCCCACTGGTGGGGAACACATCCCCCGCGGGGAGGCCACAACCGCACACACGCAGCCCCGCCGGCCCGGCAGCGCCCGCAGGACACCGCGACGGCGCCCCCGCGTTCCGCCACGCCAGCCCGTCGCGCAGGTCCCGCGGGCGCGCGGCCTCCAACGCACCCTCCGAATGCGCGCGGACTTAGAGACGCGCCCCAAAGTGCTCGCGCCGGCACTCCCGTCCCCGAACCCCCGGCCACCGCCAGGCTCCCGGGCCGAGGGGACGCGGGGACTCACCCGTCCCTCCGCGCACGCAGGCCTGGGTGCTCCCGCCAGGTGGAGCGTCGGGGAGTGCCAGCTGCCGCCGCTGCTCCGGGCCCGGCGCCGCCCGCCCCCTGCCCCCGCCTCCTTCCTCCCGCCCCGCGGCCGCGGGGCCAGCTTGATTCCATTAGGCGGCTTTGGGGTGGGGACAGGGGAGGGGCGGGGCTGCGCTGGCCCCACACGGTCCCCCCTCGCTCACAGCTTGCACTCCCCCAGGCGCCCCTCCAGCTCTGGGGAGCACCAGATGGGGCATTTCCTCCTTGACTCGGGGGGCGGGGGGGAGGGGGCGGGGGGGGGAGGTAGGTCCCCAGGACCGGCCCCCCGGGGCGGACAGACGGACACACAGGGCTGGCCTGCAGCGCTCCCCCAGAACAGCGAGCTGGGGGCCTGCCTCCCTTCCAAAGGGGACGAGGTCAGGGAGGTTCAGGGGCCCCTGGAATCGAGGAGGAAAACTCCCCGTCCTGGTCCCCGATTCCAGCTGTGACTCAGGTTTTCCGAGGCTCGGGGTGCAGGGTGGGAGCAGAGTGTGTTTAAGGGAGAGCCCGAGCGGAGGCCTGATGGAGGGTCCAGGTCTGCAGCAGGGAGCCGAGTTCTGGCACCCACTGTCTGGCCCTGGTCGGGCTCTTCCCTTCTCCAGGCCTCAGTTTCCTTATTTGCCAGGGTGGGCGGGAAGCTTCCTGGACTCCCTCTGGCTCCCACGTTCGAAGATCTGTGGCCTTCCAGTTCCCCAGATGGAGGGGCGCCTGTGTGGCTCAGTCGGTTGGTTAAGCGTCTGACTTCGGCTCAGGTCACCATCTCCCGGTCCGTGAGTTCGAGCCCCGCGTCGGGCTCTGTGCTGACAGCTGGGAACCTGGAGCCTGCTTCAGATTCTGCGTCTCCCCCTCTCTCTGCCCCTCCCCGCCTCACGCTCTGTCTCGCTTTCTCTCCAAAATAAACATTAAACACACACACACGATACCCCAAATGGACTAGCTGGAGTGGGGAATCGGGACCCCGTTTCACAGGTGGGAAAAGTGAGGCAGGGTGTATTCAAGCGGCTCAACCAGGAAACTGAGGCAAGTCAATAGTAGACCCTGCAACTGGGATCTCTGGCTGACCTGAGGACCCCGGTGGGTCAGTGGCCCGTGATTCCATTCATTCACGTACCCATTCATTCATTCATTCATTCATTCACAAGTGCTTGCTGAACATGTGCCAGGCACATTGCCCATCAGGTCTCACAGGGAAATCCCACACAACTCAGCCCTCTGGAGAAGTCCAGGGAGAAGGACGCATATGTGAATTACTTTTACACAAAATGGAAAAGGGATCTGTAGAAGGAGAGAGGTCAGGCCAAGAGCTCAGGGAACCCCAGGGCAGGGAGAGGTGCCCTGAGAGAAAGAGGCGGGAAGTCATCCAGGAGGACGGCAGCCAGTCTGAACAAGAGACCCTGGAGAGGCATCCTGGCAGGAGGACCAGCATGGATAAAGGCACAGTGACTGGAAAGCCACGCCGTAATTAGATCAGGCTGGAGCGTGAGGCAGAGAAAAGGGAGGTGCAGGAGGCAGTAGGGAGCCACAGAAGGTATGGGACAGGGGGAGTGCATGAGTTAACAATTCCTGTCCGCCCTTTAGGAACCAGGACTCTAGATTACTATCACCTCTTCTGACGGTCCCCTCAATCCCTACTCGCCTCCAAACCGGGGGAGAGCAGTTGTTTGTTTGGAAAAAAAACCCCAGAGAAGATCCCATTATCTCTTGGGGTCACCCCCAAACCTTGCGTCCCAAGGAAACGGATGACTGCCCGCCGGTGGACGCTCGTAGATGCACATGCCCCCAGGCGCAAGTGGCCGCCCGCAGACGTGATGCAGCAGGGGCACCCACCTTCAAGACGACCAGGGGGCATCCCAGGGCCCGCTACCCCGGGGAGGAACCCCTGCCGGCAAAGCCTGAGGGCTGCAGGGAATCTGACCCCGAGACATCAAGAGGCAGGGGTGCAACCAGCCCAAACAGGACCTGACTCCAGTTCGGATGGCCCGGATGCCCCCGCCTAAGTCAGGGTCCTGTTCTGTGCTTCTGCTCTGGTACCAGAATGGCAGAGCCCGGACCCACAGGCAGACGGACCTGGGTTCAAATTCTACCTCCGCCTCTGTTTTGTCATCTGGAAACTGAGGACAGAGAATGTCTGCTGCTCACAAGGCTTCTGGGAAAAGTCAGAGGAGCTGGAAGGCAGGAACAAGCATTGCTTAGATGCCAAGTGTATGAGTTTCCTACAGCCGCCATAGCAAATGACCACAAACTTTAGTGGCTTAAACAGCACACATCTGTTATTCACGGTACTGGCAGCCAGAAGTCAGAAGTGGGTCTCACCGGGTGAAAAGCACGGTGTCGGCGGGGCTCCGTTCATCCCGGAGGATTCGGGGGAGGGATCTAGAAGCCGCCTGAGTCCCCCTGCTTATGGGCTCTTTCTCCGTCTTCACGGCCAGCTGCCATGGGCTAGGTTCTCACACTACATCCCCCTGGCTCTCTTCCAAACCTCTCTCCCAATTTCAAGGACCCTTGGGATGACACTGGGCTCACCCAGATAGCCCAGGATGACCTCCCCACCTCCTGTCCTTAACCTAATCCCATCCGCAAAGCCCTTTGCCATGCCGGGTGACACATTCCGGTCTGTAGGTTCCAGGGCTCAGGATGTGGACATCTCTGGGGGAGGGGCTTCATTCTGCCTCCCACACTGAGAGCGAATGTTATTACTTGCTTCCTGCAAAGTTGAGTCAGCCACCCTCCAAAGTACCGGGCGTCCCTCCCCTCCATGGAGCCCACGGCTGTGCCTCAAGCCCAGCAGGCTCCGTAAGTGCCTGGGGGAGAGGTGGATGGATAAGCACATCCCATCTGACAGGTGTGGAAACTGAGGTTCACAGCAGCGTGACCTAGCTCCAACAGCGTGTGGAGATCAGAGCCCTTGTTTCTTGGCCAGCCCCTGTGTCTCACCAACTGTGGGGGGCTGGGCAAATCGCCGCCCCTCTCTGGGCTGCAGCTAAATGGGCTTGGGCCAGATCTCTGCCACGAGCCTGCCAACACTGAGGTCCCGACGCTCTCACACTCCGCCCTTCGTTCGTTCTACAAATATCTCTTGACGTTTACTTTACACCCAGCCGGTGTCAGGCTCTGGGAGACAGTGATGAGCAAACACGGGCACAGAGCTCACGGTGTATGTAGAAGGGAGACCTGAAATAAACAAGTGAACAAACAAATGAGTATCTAACTGCAGACCGGGCTAAGAGCTGGGCTGGGGCAGTTCTGGCATTGTAGGGGGCTAGTCTGGTCCCAGAGCTCCTGGGGCCCTCCCTGAGGAGCTAATAGCAGAGTTGCTCATGGAGGTGAGGAGGAGGTATTTAGGAAGGCAAGGAGGCAGGAGGATCCCAATCAGCAAGAACAGCACGTGCAAAGGCCCCGAGGTAGTTGGAAACCAGCACCTTCAGAGCGGTTCCGGAAGGTTATTATCCGTTAAGAATAGATGAGCCATGGGGCGCCTGGGTGGCTTAGTCCATTAAAGCGTCTGACTTTAGCTCAGCTCATGATCTCACAGCTTGTGAGTTCAAGCCCTGCATCGGGCTCTCTGCTGTCAGCTCAGAGCCCGCTTCAGACCCTCGGTCCGTTCTCTCTCTGGCCCTCCCCCACTGGTTCCTTCTGTCTCTCTCTCTCTCCCTCTCTTTCAAAATAAATAATTAAACTTCAACCAAACAGAGTAGATGAGCCAGGTCCGTTTTGTGCACTTCCATAACGCCAGCATCTAGGACAGCGCCTGGCACACAGTAGGCGCTCCATAAATGCTTGTCGCTGTGCGAATGAGCATTCTGACCGCCACTCCTGCGCTCCCAGGTTTTGACAACCTCGTGCTCCGAGACTGCCCCAGCCAGTCTTCATCTACCGGAAGGTCTCACATTCTTCACTCTCCAGCCCCAGGGCCTGTTGTGGGGCCCGGCCCAGCTGACCCCCAGGGCCCGCACCGCCATGGCTCCGAGGTGAGCGGGCAGGCCTGGGGCACGGAGCAGGCCAGGCCACTCGCTTGCAACCTATAATCCCGGCCTTGAAGCAATTCCGAGACCCCGCCCGGTGCCCCCCGCCCCGCTGAACAGCCGTGGCCGAGGAGGCGGAGAAGGGGAGGGGACCCCCCCCACACCCCGCGGCTCGGCCAAGGTCCTCCTCGGTTGAGCCTGGGGCAGCCCGGCCCACCACAGTCCCCAGCTCTGGCCTCTGGTGGGTTCGGTGCCGCCTCTAATTACACGGCCCTCGGGCCACTGGGACCTGCCCTCCGGCCACTGGGACCTGCCCTCCTGGCAAAAATATCCCAAGCCTTTTATGTGGCTGGAGAGGCCTGGGCTGTGGCCCCATCACAGCGTAGTCCTGGCCTTCAGAGGGACACCCATGGAGTGGCCTCCTGGCCGGGGGCGGGGGGGGGGTGCTCCAAGGAGGCAGAATGGGCAGGCCAGAGCTCTAGGTGTGCTGTGAAACCCCCCTGGGCCTCAGTTTCCCCACCTATAAACTCGAGAGTTTCACTTGCCCCCCAGCTGTGTACCGAGCACCTGTCAACAGGATCTGTGCTGTCGATGAGCCAGAAACGGCCAGCTTTGCGCCGCCGTCCCTGCTCCCCTGCACGTCATCGCTCAGTCATCGCCACCTCCAGGAAGCCCTCCCCGACCCCATCTGGAGAGGGATGTCAGCAGCCTCCTCCGTGCTCCCAGCGGGCTCCCCGTTCAGAGGGCTCGAGCACGCCGGGCTCTCGTGGTCTCTCGACATATGACTCTAGACTGTCAGCTTCTCGGGTCCAGAATCAGAGCCTGTCTGTTAAGGCATCCCCACTCTACCAGCTCCTGGACACGGCAGGGGCTCCGTAAATGCCGTCCACCGGCTGAATGACTTTAGCCCCATCTGTGCATGTCACAGATGTGGAAACGGAGGCCCAGGGAGGGGCTGTTCAATGACATTATTTTGCTATGCGGCAGCTCCTGTCCGGGAACAAGGCAGACCAGGGCCCGGCCTCAGGGAGCTCCTAGTAGGGGACACGGATGAGAAACAAGTCAAGTGGCAAATCGGGAAGATAATCCAACACTGCGAAATGCTGTCAAGGAGACAAAAAGGACAAAAGATAGCTTAGAAGTAAGCGGGGGCGGGGGGCAGGTGCCTGGGCAGTTATTTTAGCAACCGTGATCAGGGACAGCCTGTCTGAAGATGTTTCTGAACTGAGGCCTGCAGGATAAGAGACACTAGGCACTCGAGGAGCAGGAGGAAGAGCTCCCGGACCAAGGGAACAGCAGGTGCAAAGGCCCTGAGGTAGGAAAGGGCTCGGCATGAGGCCTCTTCCAGGAAAACAGAGACAGCGCGTTGATCCGCTAAGACCCTGGGGTAGTTAAAAGCTTGGACATTAGGGGACCTGAGTTAGCTCCTGGCTCTGCTCCTCACACACTGCGTGGCCCCGAGCCTCGGTTTCCCTTCCTGCATCAGGAGGGGTCAGCGGAGGCTCCTCCAAGCTCTGTCGCTCAGTGATCCTAAGTAAATTTTCCACGCGTTTGCATTCACTTGTCGTCGCCACGCTCACCCACGATGGACGGGAGAGCAAAACAGCACAGCCACTTTGGAAAACGGTCTGGCAGCTCCCACAAAGTTAGCCGTCCGCTTCCCGGATGGTCCAGCAACCTCCTTCGTAGGTATCTACCCAAGAGGAATAAAAACACACATCCACACAGAGACAAACATATCCATGACCGCGTTAATCTACAAGGGCAGAAAACACTGGAAGAACCCCAATGTCCACCAACAGAAAAACGGGTGAACAGACTGGTACCTCGATGCGGGAGAGCGCTTCTCAGCAGCGAAAGGAAGAGGCCGGGGGCATACGGCATGGATAAGTCCCATCAACACGCCCAGCGAAAGAACTGGGCCCGGGAGAACACACACTGGGTGATGCCATTTACACGAAGTTCTAGAACAAATGCAAAACTAAGTAAGCTACGGGAACAGAAGTCAGAGGAGCAGTTACCTTGGCAGGGGGTGGTGGTGGTGTTGGCCGGAAAGAGGCACAAAGGAACCTTCTAGGGCCGGAAGCGTATGCTATCTAGACCCGGGTGGCGGTTACACGGGCGCGTGCGTAGGGAAGAATCAAGACGCACCCTTGAGATTCGTGTGTTATACGTAGGTTATGACTCGATGAAAAGTTTTCTGGAAAAAAAAAAGGAACTCTGCATCGCCCTCTTTTTTTGGAGGGGGCCACAGGAGCCGGTAGGATCTCTGGCTTCCCGTGGCTCTGGTGGCCCGGCCAGCTGCGCGCTGCCTTGTAAACATTTACATTCCCCGCAGCCTGGCCGGTGCAAGGAGCGCTTCGCTAGCCCCGCACGGAAGCCATCTGGGAGGGCAGGAATGTAAACACCGCGGACCTGGCCTCACCCTCCCCATCTGGCCCTGCCCACTGGGTGCCCTCGGGCACGTCGTGCCCCCGCGGTCTCCACTGCCCCCGCCCCACCCGCTACCCCATCGTGGGACGGAATCAGATGGTGCTTCTGAATTCCTTTGCAGCCCTATTGGGAAGGGGGTGGGGTGCCTGACTTTGAGCAGAGGGCTGCTGGCCGAGAGCGAGAAGTGGGGAGCTTATATTCTAGTGGAACAAGGAAGATGGTTAAAGTGACAACTTAGTGATATATAAGTCAGGAAAAGGTCAGGGAAAAAGGGACATTCCAGCGAAGCCCTGAAGGCTGTGAGAGAGTGAGTGAGAGAGATGATCAGAGGAAGAGCATTCCAGGCAGCGAGAAGAGCAGGTGCAAAGGTCCTGCGGTAGGTGGAGCCTGGCATTTTCAAGGAGAGGAAAAGAAGTATCTGGCGTGGTTGGAACAGAGTGAGTGAGGGGACAGTGGGAGGTTAGAGGGCACCGGGGCCAGACCGTGCAGGGCCTCTGTGGGCGTTGGCAGGGATCTGGGCTTTTACTGTAGGCGAAGAAGGCCAATCATGGGCCCCCGTGTGGGCAAACCCTCCACCATATCTCTCCTTGTGTCCAGGCTTTCTCCTCTTTTCCCACCCCCAACAGACACACACACACACACACACACACACACACACACACTCTTTCTCTCCAGGACTCTGACCAAGAGATGGCTCTGGGTCCCATCTCTGGGGAGAAGGGGCTCTGTATGAGGCCCTCACAAAAGCCACACAGATTCCCAGCCTCCCCGTGGTTCCTTCCACCCTGACCACCAGCTCCTGACTCAGCTGGGACAGAAACTTGGCTTGTGGGGGTTCCAGCTGCCTGCTGGGCCCAGGGACGTCCTCGCAGAGAGGTCCATCCATGACATCCAGACCCACCCACCACATGGAAAAGGGCCACATGGGGGGTGACAACAGAGAAGTCAAACCCGCCCAGGAGGAGCCAAGACTACCTGCCCTTCGAGGACCTCTGGGTTCTGTTCCTTTGGAGCTGGGGGCCCTTGGGCTAGGTTACTCCACCGCCCTGGGCCTCGGTTTCCTCATCTGTAAAATGGAAGTAATAATAACCCCCACACCCCTGGGTTATCGTGAGAAATCAATGAACCTTGGCACCTGGCATTAAATAAATATGCTAATAATAATAATAATAATAATATCAGCAACCAAACGACACCTGGGACTGAGAATGCTTGTCTCACCATCTGGACAGCGGCGAACACAGAAGCCTGGCATACAGCAGGCACTCCATAATGCTACCGGATGGAAAGGGGCAGAGCAATTAGGCACGGTGGCCGTCACCCGCCAGCAGGTCAGTCGGCAGGGGGCGCCCCCATCCTTGAAGGGGGTGTGCCTGCGGGCCTGGGGCTCCCCTCCACACCCCTGCATCCGCCACGCAGCCAGGGCTCCTGAGTGTGGCCAGAGGGCCGCTCTCCCCGGGGGTTAATTCAGACCTCCTGGAGCAGGGACACACGCGGGCGCGGGCCGGGGGGGGGGGGGGGGGGGGGGGGCCCCCGGGGCCCCGACAGCTGGAAACATCTGGTTTGAATTGTCGGTTGGAAGCACCGGCCAGGCAGCCAAGGAATTTGTGAGCTAATTTTAGGCCAAAAGACAGAGAGCGCAGCAGGGCGGGGGTTTGCTCCCCAAACCGCAGGGGCGGAGCTTTGAGGTTCGGGCCGGGGAGGCCTCCGCGGTGCCGCTCAGGTGGTCCGTGTCTGCCCGGAAGCCAGGGACCATCTCTCCCCCGATGGGCAGTAACCAGGCGCCTCCGGTGTGCCAGCCACGCGCACGGTCGTGGCCTCTCCCGTGGTCTTAGGATCAGCAAGCACTCCTCTCCCCATTTCGCAGGGGTGGAAGCTGAGGCTCCCAGAGGTTAGCGGGTTGTCCACCATCCTGCAACTGGTAAGCAGTGGAGCCGGGATTCGAACCAGGTCTGCCGGACTCCAAGCCTTACACCTAAGGTTCTCTTGGTCTCCGCCCGCCCGGTGCTGACGGCTTTTGTTAATTCCGTCACTGCTCTGCCTCCCTCCCACGCCCGTGCACAGCCTCCCTTGCTCGTTAGTTCATTCAGTAAATGCTCCCTGAACCTCTACTGTGCGCCAGGCACAGTGAGGAGGGGAGAGGGAACATGAGGAACAGGGGCCCCGCCCTTGCACAACAAAATTCATTATCTCCACCTCGCTCCAGATGGTTATCTGGATAACCAGATGGTTATGCTGGACCGGAAAAGGGGGTTGTGGGAAAGGAGACCCAAGGGCAGGGCTGCAGAGAAGACCTCTCAGAAGAGGGGACAGCAAGCCGAGGCCAAAAGGGTGAGACAAGGCCAGCGGGGCAGACATCTGGGAAGACAACATCAGATACAGGAAACAGCAAGTGCAAAGGGCCTGAGGCAGGAGCACGTGAAGAAGAAAGAGCAAGAAGGCGCATGGGGCCAGAAGGCAGTAAGAGGGAGAATATTGTCCTGCGTGTTCATTTGCACCCAGTGATTTGCTGAGGCACCGCTGAAACTCTGTAGGAAATCACTTGAAGCCTGTCCCTCCTGGGGGCCCAGAGCCTGGACAGCAGGGTCTCTGGAAAGAATGAACCCAAGGGAGTGGGGAGCAGCTTGGAACCAACGCCGAGACTGGAGGAGAGTGTGGTTCCCTGTGCCCATGACTCCCCTGGCAGGGTTCGTGTGCCTCGGAAAGGGGACTGTGTCAGTGCCACTTTGGCGCTCTGGTCTGTCATGAGGCCCAGAGAGGGCATTCTCGTTTTGCCGACCTCGGGCATGGGCATGAGGCTCTCCAGCCTCCCCTGGCAGCTGTGGCTACAGCCTTCCGGCCACCAGCCTCCCCTGGCACGCAGAAGCCCATCTGGGTCCCTGAGAACCTCTGGGAAGGGGAGCTCTGTGGGTCTCTCACTGCCGAGTGAGGATAGCAGGGCTTCCTCACCTCGGCACCCTTGACCTCTTGGACCAGACACTTCCCCCCCATTGGGTGGGGGGGGGAGGCTGCCCTGTGCACTGCAGGGTGGTTAGCAGCCACCCCGACCACCTACTGGATGCCAGGGGTACAACCAAAAATATTTGCAGACGTGGCAATGTCCCCTGGAGGGCAATGTCACCCCCAGGTGAAGACCACGGGCTCACAGCCTTCCTAGTGAGCACAGCAAGAAGTCTAGGACGACGGTTTACTCACCAGCCAGGGAGGTTGGGGACCCCCGATGCCCTGGCACTTATGGTTTTATTCTGTTTGTTGAGAAACACGAGGAAGACAGAAGTCGAAAGAAGCAAATGAAGCTTACTTAACGCCCGCTGGGCGGTGAACCGTTCAACAGCATGGTGTACTGCCTTCCATTCTCCTTCCCACATCCAATGATCCCAAGAGCTGTGATTTATCGGGCTCGCGCTTACTCTCTTCCGGCCTCGTCTCCTTCACCCCTTCCCCAACACCCCTGCGGGGCGACACTGTGATCATCCCATTTCACAGGGGAGGAAACTGAGGCTCAGAGTCCACGTAACATTCCAGGAGGGGCATTGTTCCGTGTTGTCCGTCCAAAACGCTTTCATGCCTACTCCCAGCTGTTGGAATATTCCACGGACACCGCCCTGTCACCTGCTTGGTGCCGGGACCGTTCTAGAGGCAGAGTCGCAGTCCCTGCCCCGCAAGCCTGCGGCATCCCGTGGCCCGGGACCGCGTGTGCCGGGAGCACAGGAGCAGAGGCTGAGGCTGAAGCCCCGCCATTAGGGCCACCCAGAGGGGCACACAGCACACCTGTCCTCGAGGCCAACCACCTTTGGACCCTGAATCCACACACCGCCTCGCATGCGGCTGCGGTTTCAACTTTTGTGAAGTGTCTCTGGGCACAGCAGGGCTACCTATGGGGGCGGGGCTACCTATGGGGGCGGGGCTACCTGTGGGCGGGGCTACCTATGGGGCGGGGCTACCTATGGGACGGGGCTCCTACGAGGGCGGGGCTACCTATGGGGCAGGGCTACCTATGGGGCGGGGCTCCTATGAGGGCGGGGCTGCCTATGGGGGCAGGGATACCTATGGGGCGGGGCTACCTATGGGGGCGGGGATGCCTGTGGGCGGGGCTACTTATGGGGGCGTGGCTACCTATGGGGGCAGGGATACCTATGGGGCGGGGCTACCTATGGGGCGGGGCTCCTACGAGGGCGGGGCTACCTGTGGGGGCGGGGCTACCTATGGGGTGGGGCTACCTTTGGGGGCGGGGCTACCTGTGGGGGCGGGGATACCTATGGGGCGGGGATACCTATGGGGCGGGGGTACCTATGGGGGCGGGGCTACCTATGGGGAAATGCAAGAGCCACAGGCTGTTTGTCATGACGTTTTCTGCCCCGGGGGATGGAAGCGTGCCCCCTCTGTGGGGACTGAGAACACCCAGGCCGGGCCGTTCCTAAGAGGAGCCCTGTTGGGTGAGGACCACACTCTCTTATTCCCCCCCATGGCTTCAGGTCCCGCCTCCAGGAGGACCTTCTCGCAGCCCTGCCTCCAGGCTTTCGCTGGCTCCCAAGCTGCCATCCCACGCTGCCTGGTGGGTGCCCTCGCTGCCCACCATATCCTCCCTGTCGGTTCCTCCCAGTTCTGCTGCCTGCCCCGTGGTGGTGTTGTCCCTCCAGCAGGAGCTAGTGTAGATACTCCCATCCTACAGAAGGAAAAATTGGGACCTGAGAGGGTGCTGGCAGGCCCAAGGTCTCACAGAGTTGAGTCTGGGGTGGTTGAATTAGGGAATACCTCTGCCCTACAGTACTCTCTGGCATCACCCCTGGCACTACGTGGGCCCCAAGGATGGGCAGAGCCCAACGGCTGCCTCCCAGCACCTCCTGCCCTCCACGGTGGGCTGGCGTGCGCACAGAACAGCCTCCGGGGAGGACACTGCTCTGTGTGGCCGAGGGACAGTCGGGCCGAGGGTGTGGCTTTGAGCCCTGGGGATTTGGGGGAATATCCAGCCCTTCCTCAAGAAGCCAGCCTTTGGTGGCTGGTGTCCCCCTGCCCCCCAGCAAGTCCCAGATCTGTGTGGCCTCAGGCAAGTCATTCAATCTCTCTGAACCTCAGTGTGTCCATCTGTAAAATGGAGTTACAAAGAGGACCCGTCTCACAAGGCGAGGATGAAATGAGAAAACACAGGCGACCAATTTAGCACAGAGTAAACTCCTGACTGGCACACAGGGGTGAGCTTTTAGTGCCATTGTTAAGGTTAACAGATGCACAAAACCCTGCCTCGGGCGGCTCACCCGAGTGGAAGGAACAGGTGAGTGAACAGTGGAATGGCATGACGGTGGCATGAGCAGACACACGGACACCCATTTACAGATGGAGAGGTCAAGGCCCAGAGTGGAGGAGAACACACTGGAGTTATCTGTTGGTCAGCCAGGCTCGGGGCAAAGAACCAGAAAGAGGAGGAACGAGCCAACAGGGAGACCAGAGGCATGGCTGGATCCGCTCGGAGCTCTGAAAGGGCTCGGGCCTGGGGGAGCTGACCTCAGAGAGAGGCAGTGGAAGGGGGTGATGGATGCCTCATCCATCAGAGGCAGGAAGCATGTGTGAGGAGTGAGGAGTCCAGTCCGTCCAGACCACGACGCATTTAGGTCAATGCCCAGCAAGTGACAAGACTGGACACGTTTTTTGTACTTGGGTACTAGGGAGTCATGGATGGTGTCTGGGCACAGGAGCAGCCACTGAAGGAAAGAAGGGTTGCATCTACGCAGGACATGGGTGGGACAGCCCCAGGAGCTGTGGCCTCCTCCCGCCTCCCGGGGCCAGGTTTCCAAGCCCTCGACCCTCACGCACGCTCCTTCACCCGAGTGGACCCGCAGGCGTGCCAAGCCGGACTCACGAACGCACCTGCCCGCTCGTTCGTTGGCTTGCACTCGAGACGCACTTTCCACACTGTGAAATGCACCAGTCAGGCGAGAACAGTTGGGGGGAGGGGGGGCTCCGGGAAGTGACAATCTCGTGTGACCACCACGCAGTCCAAGATGAGGCATGTTCCCATCATCCTGGAAGGCTCCTTCCAGCCCCTCCTTCCAGCTCCTTCCAGCCTCCTCCTCCCCGGCAAGGGTAACCACCGATCTGATTTCCACCGCCATAGCTCAGTTTGGCCTGTTCTCGCCCTGCCTGTTGTTGAAGCCGCGAAATAGACAAACAGCCCTTTGCGTCTGGCCCCTTTAGCCCCGCGTGTGTTTGAGATTCATCCACGTTGTGCATCGATCAACCGTCTGCGCCCTTTTAGTCTGAGTGGTGTCCTATCATCCACATAACCATTCACCAGAAGGTGGATCTTTGGATTGTTTCCAGCCTTGGGGCTATTAATAATAAAGCTGCGAATAGTGTTATCTACAGGTCTTTGTAGGCACAGATGGCTTCATTCTCTTGCAGGAATACCTAGGAAAGGGATTGCAAAGTTGCCTGGATGCACCACCTGGTGCAAATATGCCAAATGGTGAATATGTGTCCAACGTTGTGAGAAACCGCCACACCGCTGTGCAAAGCGGCTGTGCCCTGGTGCATCTGCGGGAGCAGCGCGGGAGCGTTCTGGCTTCTCTGCGTCCTCGTCAGCACTTGGTATTGTCGGTCTTCAGTTTTAGTCCTTCCGGTGGCACAAAGTGACATCTCGGGCGGCTTTCGTTTGCATTTCCCCGATGGTCAGTGACGTTGAGCCTGTTTTCCAGGAGCCTTCTGGACACCTCCGCCTGGAGGTTGACCAGACCCTGCAGACGCCATGTGGCGGAAGCCCAACCCACCGCCCGACCTGCTTCTTCCATGGATGATACCCAAGTCGCAAACGAGATTTCACTTCCTTCCCTCTCCTCCTCCTCCTGCCAATCCATCACCGACTCCTCCCCTTCCTCCTTCCCAGTTATCCCTCGATTCCTCACCTTCTCGCACCCCTTCTCCGGCCCCGCCCCCCCCCCCATCCTCGCACAGCCTCGCCCTCCTCCCTGAAGCCATTCTGCCTCCTTCCCACCACCCCGGCCTCGTCCATTCTCCCAACGTCCCCACCCTGTCCTCAGTGGCCGGACACATTCTCCTCCCTGCACCCACCCTGCACAACTCTGCACCTTTCCAGCTTCATACCATTTCCTGACTCCTTTCCACCCCACCCCCAAAGTCTGGCTACATCGCACATGCCCAGCAGCCCCGCCCCCGCCCCCACCCCCACCTTTGGGCTCCGGGCCCAGCCACAATGTTATCGTTTTCTGGGCGACCATTTGACAGATCTCTTACTCCCTCCAGGCCATGAGCCCCGGTGGGCATCCTTTGTCTTAACCACATGGCATCCCGGGGACATAGCACAGAGTGGACATACCCTGACATTCGAGTTATGTGGCTCGGCAGAGCGGCACATGGGGAGGGATATGGAGGGCAAGCTTGACGAGCCTCTGCCCAGATCAGCTTCCAGAAGAACCACCGCAAGGCTGACCCCCCGCCCCCATTTCCTGATTTCCTGTCTACCCTCCTTCCTTCCCCACTGCCAGAGCCGAAGTCAGTACAGTCTGCTTTCTTAGCAGAGCAACCTGCCGGAGCAAGTGATCCAGCTTTCTGAGCCTTAGTTTCCCCAGCAGTAAAATGGGATAATAATTGTACCCACATCATGGGGTGGTTGTGAGGTCTGGTAGGTCATGCAGGTGACGTGTTTGCATGGGGTTGCACGTGCACTGACTGCCCAGTCGATGTCCCCGGCCACCTCTCTTTGTCTTAGACCCCGGCATGGCTAGTCCTGCCGTCTGCAAGGAGAGAGCTGGCTTCGGGCTTGTCACCCTCCCAAGTACCAGCGCCTTCCCTCGGCAGCCAGGAGCCACAAGGGTGACTGATGGGGACTTCCAGGCACCAGGACAGGTCAGCAGGGGTGAGAGCTCGGGGCATGGCATTCCCCCAGAACCCCACCGCGACCTCAAGAATAACATAGCACTGTGGTAGGAACGTGGCTTTCGGATTCAGGCTTGCGTTCCGGTCCCAGATCCTATGGGTGGCCTGAGACAGGTGACTTCGCCTGTCTGAGCCTCAGTTTCCTCTTCTGTAAAATGAGAATACGAGTTCCTCCTTCCCAGGCTGTTTGAGGGGACTCATGGAGATACTGCAGATGTTCTCTGCTCAGAATATATTTGCTGAATAGATGGTTGGGGTGATTCAGGTGGTGATGTTCAAGGCCAAGGGGAGGTCCGGGCAGGAGGAGGGCACAGTGGGACGTAGGAGCCAGCCTAGAGCAGTCTCCGAGGGCCAACTGTTAGAGTTTCAGAATTTTGTAAGCCAGTTGTTTAATAAGTTAAATTATAAAAAACCAAGGTCCGGGGCGCCTGGGTGGCTCAGTCGGTTAAGTGTCCGAATCTTGATTTTGGCTCCGCTCACGGTCTCACAGTGTGTGAGTTCTAGCCCCGCATCGGGCTCTGTGCTGACAGTGCGAGCCTGCTTGGGCTTCTCCATCTCCCTCTCTCTCTGCCCCTTCCCGTTCTGACTCAAAAATAAATGAACACGAAACACAACAAAAACCCAAGGTCCTCCGGTACTCAAACCTCACCACTTCCTAATTATTTTACTACATTCTACTCTTCTATGTTCTTGAGATTATTTGCATTTATTGTACCATTTACTATATACATAGTTGGTTGCTCCAAATCAGCCAAGGGGGTATTTACACCAAGGAAATTGGCAAGCATCGCAAATCGTGGCTGGGATACAAATCCACCCAAGGGGCTGGAGGTTAAACACTCACCAGCACCCTCCCGGGTTCGGGTTCGCAGCGCTCCTGGCCCAGCAATCCCTGCTGCTCCTTTGTCCTCTGGGAAGCTCCCGGCTTTCAAGAGCTCCAAGAGCCGGTGGCGGGTGCCGCCTGGTGGCTGCTTCAAGCACCTGTCATCCCCAGACTTCAATTCTGCGCCTTGGAGAGAGCCAGCGAGCCGCCAAGGGGAGCCCTCTGCGGTCACGGTGTCCTCCAGTGGGGGCGGGGGGGGGGGCGGGGAGACCCGCTCCCCACCCAGGAGGACAGGGTGACAAGACCCCAGAGGGACGCTTGCCCCCCAAGTCCTTCAGCCTCTGTGTCCCCAGCTCCACGATATCGAGTCCCCCACATGATTTTTCTCATCGCTCCCAAAGGGCAAGTAAACCCACGATTCCCCTAACGCACAATTCTGCCTTTTCCAGGGTGAGCTGCCCCGGCCCAGGGTGGGCACCCCTCCCCCACCAAAGTGCCCGGAACACCTTGGGTGTCACACTTGTTCTAGAGCGTCAGGGGGCGGGGCAGACAGCCCTCCACTTCTCACTAACTCTGCCCCCACTGCCCCTGGCCCGCCACCTTCCCTCCTGTCTGTCCCTGGTCTCTCCCACCCCCTTTCCAGCTTCAGCCAATACCCCCCAGACTCCACCCTGTCTTTGAACTCTCTCTCACCCTGAAGGGTCCGGCACTCCCAAAGAAGCCGCCGGAGGTATTTTTCTAGAAGAGAAAAAGTCCACCAAAACGAGTTGTAGTCCTCCGCCAGAAGGTAGAACAGGGGCTCAAAGCAGGAGTCCCTTCTGATCAAAAAGCATCAAGAGACAGAAGAACCCAGGTCTGAATCCTGGCTCAGCCACTGGTTTGGGGGGTTTTTTGTTTGTTTTTGTTTTGTTTTTGAGAGAGAGAGAGAGCGCACAAGCAGAGGAGGGGCAGAGAGAGAGGGAGACACAGAATCCGAAGCAGGCTCCGGGCTCCGAGCTGTCAGCACAGAGCCCGACGCGGGGCTCGAGCTCATGAACTGTGGGATCACGACCAGATCCGAAGTCCGACGTTTAACCGACTGAGCTCCCCCAGGCGCCCCCGGGCTCAGCTACTGTTGAAGCCACTGTGGGAGCCTTGGCTTTCTGATCCGACCCTCGGGGTCAGCGTGGGTCCGAATGTGGTAACGCACGCACACAGTGAGTGTTGCTTAAATAGGGCAGCCAACTCCTTGATTTGCTGGGGCTGAGCAGTTTCCCCCAACATAGGGCTCCCGGTGCTACATTCACCAAAGTCCCACGCAAACCGGGCCAGCTGCTCACCCGATGCTCAGATCAGGGGTCAGCGAACACAGAGCCAAATCCAGCCTGCCGCTTTGTTTGTAAATAAAGTTTTATTAGAACGCAGCCAACCCTATTCATTTGTGACACATCGTCAACGACCACACACAATCTACGAGGACCAAGGATGGAACTGACGAGTTGCAACGGGGACCGCGCGGTCTGCAAAACGTCACATATTTTTGGTCTGGCCATTGAAGAAGAAAGTTTGCTGGCCCCAAATTTTGTTCGAAAACCTCGTAGGCCGCAGCTGTGCTCAGCCCTGTGAGGAGCGGGTGTTAAATGGGAGACAGGCCACCCCCCCCCCTCCCCGGGAGAGGTCAGGGTGAGTTTCTGGGGAGGATGGCACTGACGTTGAGAGGACGCGTTTGTCTGAGAGTCGGGGCGGGAACCAAATTCTGTATGCCAGAACTGGGTCATGGGGGGGGGGGTGGAGTTGAATAAAGTGGATTCGGGGACCAGTTTCCCCATCCCCCCAACGGCCTACAACCTTCCCGGCTGCCCAAGGATGTACCAAGATGCCCCCGGTGTCCAAGAGACAATACTGAAAACTTAAGGCACAGACCGGGGGGTTGGGGGGGTTTCTGGAGCGGGCCGGGGGCCGGGGTGAACAGCAAGGGACCAAAGCCCCAGCAGGAGACACCTTGACGCCCTGAAACAGCCACCGTTAGTTCATCGAATATTTATTGAGCACCTGCGCTGTCCCGGGCCGTGGGCTGGGGAGTGGGACATTTCAGTGAACAATGACCCACACAGCCCCAAAGAAAGGTATGGCCCTGGGCTCTCCAAGCCCGTCCCAGCCCTCCCGGGCCAGGATCTCACCCTGGGCTCCCTGGGGAGATGCCCAAGAAAACCCAAGCTGCCCCAAGTCGGAGAGGGGCAGGGAATGGCCTTCAGAATCCAGCACTCCCGCCCCCAAAATGCCCCCTTTCCTGTGTGGTGACCATGGCAACCAGAAGAAAATGGGCGTGAGGGCGGGGGCTTCACCGGGTGCTTGGGGATGAGGCTCCAGCCGTGGAAGGCCTCAGAGGGAGCCCAGACAGGTGGGAGACAGGGAGGTGGAGGGATCTCCCCGGGCCCCCCCGGAGGCAGGAGGGAGGGTGCGGTGGCTTGCCCACAGTCCTGCTTTGGCTGCAAGAGTTCAGCTGCTCTCCTTCCTGTGGGGCACCTGGGGGCTCTGTCCTAGAGATCCCCATCCCTAGGGGCCCCAAGGAAGCCCGGACCCGTGGAACAGAGCCGGGGTGCTCAGTGGTGGCCCAGCGGGCCTTGGAGGGAGCAGGGAGGCGAGGGTCCTGTTCAGATGGATGAGCGGGTGAGGGGTGGGGGTTAAGGGAGGAAACTCTGCAAGGTGAGGTCATCCCCATCTCGGCCCTCCCTCGGCCCCGCCTTTAGGCCCTGGCTCTTGGCATTGGGCAGGTCCCCGTTGGCCGTGGCCGAGGGCGCTTCGCCCCCCTCAGGCAGCAGGGACGAGATGCAGACCATCTCAGTGGGGGAATAATTGCGCACAGGGTACATGTGATTCTTGCGAGAGAGGCGGACAGCCAGCACCACCGTGCACACGAGGAAGATAGTGGCCACCAGGGCCAGGACGAGGATGGCCAGCAGGCACTGCTTCACAGGGATGCGGTCCAGAGCCTCTGTGGGGCTGGGGGCCACGGAGCTCTGGGGGGCAAGATTCTGATTATTTTTCCATTGTTTGATGAAGCCATCAGATGAATTGCCTACCGCCACGGTGGTGCTGTTGTGAGGATCAGAGGGCACAAGCAGGGCCATGGTTAGGCTCCCTGTGGTCGCAGGACCTGTGGATGGGACCTTCGTGGTGGCGGGATCTGTGGACGGGGCCTCTGTGGCAGTGGGCTCCATGGATGTGGACAGGGCATCCGTGGCTTCTGGTCCCGTGGACGGGGCCTCTGTGGCCGCAGTTTGTGTGGTCTGTGCCTCTGTGGCTGCCGGCCCCGTGGATGGGGCCTCTGTGGCCGCAGGTTGTGTGGTCAGGGCCTCTGTGGCTGCCGGCCCCGTGGACGGGGCCTCTGTGGCCGCAGGTTGTGTGGTCAGGGCCTCTGTGGCTGCCGGCCCCGTGGACGGGGCCTCTGTGGCCGCAGGTTGTGTGGTCAGGGCCTCTGTGGCTGCCGGCTCCGCAGACAGGGCCTCAATGGTGGCGAGCTCTGTGGATGGAGCCCCCTCTGTGGATGAAGCCTCTGTGATGGGAAGTAACACAGTGACCTGTTCTTTGCTCAGAGGGCCCAGCGTGACGGGAACCCCCTGCGTGGCCACTTCCGTGCTCAGATTCCCCATGGCCATCCCTCTTGAGTCCAGGCCAACGGAGTCCCCTCTGGCTATCACCAGAGTGGCTTGTTCAGGAGTTCCAGAATCCTTCTGCCCCAATGTTGCCATCTCAGCTAGAAATGTCCAGGTCAGGGACACAGGCCCAGGTCTATTTGTAAAAAGCGTTTCTGGAGGGTCCGTGCCAATATAGTCATACATGTCCTGTTCTGGGTCCTCCTCCACTTGTTTCTGGCCCTGCACAAGCAGGGGGTCCGGGGCCTCAATGGTTCCATTCTCCCATGTCTCCCGCAGCTGCAGGCTGCTGTCAGAGCCCAGCAAAATCAGAAGCAGGAGGACTTGCAGAGGCATGGCACCTGGAGGCAGACACAGACAGAGGGACATCAGGACAGGCTCACCCCTGGGCCTGCCGAGCACCCTCTACTGCAACCCCGGACAGCCTCAGCTAGGAGGGTGTCTGACCTGGGGCAGGCACCTAGCGTCCTCATAACCCAGCATTTACCTGGTACGCGGTAGCCCCCCAGCAAATAGCGGCCAGCGTTATTTATCAACATTAACTCCTTTTTTTAGGTTTACTAATTTTGAGAGGGAGAGAGGAAGTGCGAGAGGGGGAGGGGCAGAGAGAGAGAGGAGGGAGTGAGAATCCCAGGCAGGCTCCTCTGCACGGTCAGCATGGAGCCCGACGTGGGGCTCGAACTCACAAACCAGGAGATCATGCCCTGAGGCAAAGTCCAACACGTAACCGACTTAACTCCCTGCCTTTCTGATTAAAACTTTAAAATTGTGGGCAAGACCACCCACCGGGGTATAGAAAGGAAATATTAGAGCTTCCAGTTATATAGTTATGTCATCCACTTTGTAATTTCTATTTCTGTGCATAATTCGTAGATCAACGCATCCGTATTGTCCACTGACGGGGTTCGTGAGCAGAAGAGTTTGGAGACCACAGGTGTGCAGGATAAAGCTGCTTGTTTGGACCCTTGAGGCCTTTTTTTTTTTTTTTTTTTTTTTTTTTGGAGGAGACGGTTCCTGATACGTCTCTCTGTGTCCCTCTGTTCCATTCTCCTTTGTCTTGGCTCCCACCCTACATAGCCCAGGCCTGTTCTTCAGATTCTCAGTTTCTTCCCCCTCCTTTCTCAGTGTCTCAGTTTGGTCTGGTTCCCTTCTGTCCTCACTTCCACATTTTGGGAGGACAGTACCTACCCGTGGCTTATAGTGAGGATGAAACAGGCCCTACAAAGCCCTTAGCACTCGGTTCCCATGACAAGCTCCCGAAAAGAGCAGCTACTTTGCCTCCATCAGTAAGCCGATCCTGTAAGTCCTCAAGGGCCCAGAGCCATCAACTGTACTACCTGGGGCCAGGAGAAAACACATCTCTTTGGAACAGTCCTGCCCTCAGGCAGCTGATAGTCATTTCACTTACCTGGGGGTCCATTCTGCTGTGACCCTTCAGCCCCCTGACCAGTGGCCAAAAAGGGCAGTGCCTCTGCTTTTGACCGTCTCATTGGTCTTTCTTCCCAGCATTGTGAACACCCATCTATATATAAAGTTTAAGCTTGTTTATTTCTGAGAGAGAGAGACAGACAGACAGAATATCCCAAGCAGGCTCCATGCTGTCAGCACAGAGCCTAACCCAGGGCTCGATCTCAGGAACCGTGAGATCATGACCTGAGCTGAAATCAAGAGTCGGATGCTCAACGAACTGAGCCACCCAGGCGCCCCTGAACTTGCTTTCTTGATTGCTCTCTCTCCCTTATGCTTCCCCTGGCACAGGCTGTTGTTTATGGGATTCGGAGTCATGCACTTGAGAATCCTGTGGCTAGGGACAGCTGTGCCCTGGGCCAGGATTCAGGTATTCCTGGTTTCCTTGGATACAATACCTTCAGCAGTGTGCAATCCCAAGCACCGTGCCTGGGGCAGAGCCTGGGTCAGTTCCAGTACTTTTCCTTGTCCTTCACATAATTTAGAGCAGAGACCAGTTGCTCATCATTCCTTGAGTGACTATAACGTACTCCTAGGCCCCTCAGCTCCCAGGCTCCACTTGACCTCCTCCACTTGTTAGTTAGAATCATGTGGTTTCCAAAATGGCAGCCTGGGGGCACCTGGGCGGCTCAATCGGTTAAGCCGATTGAGCTTGGGAGTCTCTCTCTCCCTCTCTGCCTCTCTTCCACTCACGCTCTCTCTCTGTCTCTCAAAATAAATAAACTTAAAAAAAAAGTCCTTCAGCTGCCTGGGTGGCTCAGTTGATTAAAAGTCTGACTCTTGACTTTGGCTCAGGTCACGATCTCATGGTTTGTGGGATGGAGCTTCACATCGGGCTCTGTGCTGACGGCACAGAGCCTGCTTAGGATTCTCTCTCTCTCTGTCTCTCTCTGCCCCTTCCCAGAGCACACATGGGCTCTCTCTCTGTCTCTCAAAATAAATAAACATTAAAAAAAAAAAAAAAAGTACTGACATTTAAAAAAATAAAAAAATCGTGTCTTAAAATAATTTCTTAAACCAGGGCGCCTGGGTGGCTCGGTCGGTTAAGCGTCCGACTTCAGCTCAGGTCATGATCTCACAGTTCGTGGGTTCGAGCCCCATGTGGGGCTCTGTGCTGTCAGCGTAGAGCCCACTCTAGGTCCTCTGTCTCCTTCTCTCTCTCTCTGCCCGTCCCCCGTTCTCGCTCTATCCCAAAACTAAATGTTAAAAAAAGTTCAAAAATAAAATAAAATAATTTCTCAAACCAACTTCATGATATTTGCACCAGACACATCAGGCCCTCAAGCTGAGGGCAAAGTACAAGCTAGGGCACGCGCACGCACGCACACACGCGCGTGTGCACCTGTACACACGCGGACACACACACCCGCCCCAGGTGGGATATTCCTCAGGTACTGCTTCCTGCCCAAGGTCAAAGGAAAGGACAGAAGACAAACGGCTAGCTGATACAGGTCACAGTCATGCAGGACATGAGTCTCCGTCAGTTGACAAATATCTGAGTAAATTACAAGAAAAAGGTAATCTTAGGGGCCCCTGGGCGGCTCAGTCAGTTGAACATCCAACTTCAGCTCAGGTCACGATCTCACAGCTTGTGAGTTCGAGCCCCGCATTGGGCTCTGTGCTGACAGCTCGAAGCCTGGAGCCTGCTTCGGACTCTGTGTTTCCCTCTGTCTCTGCTCCTCCGCTGCTCACATTCTGTCTCTCTCTCAAAAATAAAGGAAGAGTAAATAAATTTTAAAAAGAGAGAAACTTCATCTTGACTTTACCTCCCCCCATCTTGACTTATGCTCCCCCCCATAGCATAAACCAGTAACCCTTCACAACCCCGGTGCAGCTCTTCCTGCCCACGGGTCCCGTCCCCGTGCTTTAAGAAAATCACTTTTTTTTTTGCACCGAAGACGTCTTCAAGAATTCTTTCTTGGCCGTCAGCTCCGAACCCCCCCATCACTCCAAAACCTCATCACTCACAATTATCTTCATTTTACCGTGGAGAGATGAAGCTCTATCTCAGAGAGGTAAAGCAACTTGCCCAAAGGCACACAGCTGCCAGAGATCAGACTGGAACCCAGTGAAGATTCGGGAAGGCTTTGTGGAGAAAGCTGACCTAGCTGAAGGGGCAGAAGGACCAAAGGCTTGGAAGAGACCTAAGCTTGTTGTATCTATGGCCGGGGTTGGGGACCCAGCTGAGGGAAGGAGGGCAGACTAAGAATAAGGAGACCTTGAAGGCCATCTCACCCAGAAAGGTCAGCCCCATATGTCCCGAGGGCTATGCAGGGCACAGCATCGAGAGAACAGGCTATGGGGGCGGGGGGGGGGGGGGGGGGGG
>NW_024412422.1:2762337-2887975 GCF_014898765.1 Herpailurus yagouaroundi | reverse complement strand
AAAAAGATGTTCCGGTCTCAGTTCTGTCCCATAGAAGCTGTAGGACCTTGAATTGCTGAGCCTCAGTTTTCTCATCTGCAAAATGGGGATAAGAAACCACATCTATCTCATCGAGCTGTTAAAGGAATACAACAAGAGAATGGATTCAAAAGTTCCAGGCTCCCACTAGGATGAGGGGCCATAAGGCAAGTTGAGGGCCAAGCACAAGCTAGCACACACACCACCTCCCTAGGCGGGATGTGTGCGATAGTCCTCAGGCACCCCTGGCTGCCCAAGAACAAAGGAAAGGAAAGATAACAAATGGTTAGCTGATAGAGATCAGTCTTGCAGGACCTGAGTCTCTCTCCTTTACAAATGTCTTGGTAAATTACAAGAAAAAGGCAATCTATCAATAGCCTAATCTCCAGAAACCTCTAGACTCAGTTTCCTGGAGCCCCAACATCACCCTCCCCTCCACAACGATGTGGGGAACAAAGGTAAGAAGGAAATGGCGGGTAAGATTAAGTGTATTTGTAACCTGCAGCCCATTGACGAATACTTGAGGCAAAACAGAACAGAGCCGTTTCTCCAGGAACCCCCTGCCGTCCTACTGTTAATGCCTCACTAGAGGGAAAACCACCTTAGCTTGACAACCGCAAGGCCTCAGGTATCTTAGGAGCCCTCTTTAGCACATCAAAGTCCTTCTGGAGGCTTCCCTTTTGTCTTCACCTCCCCCAACCCCAGAGCTTACAGCCCCAGGGCAGCTCTTCCTGCCCCCGGGTCCTAGCCCCGAGCCTTAACAAAATCACCTTTTTGCACCAAAGATGTCTTCAAGAAACCTTTCTTGGCTGTCAGTTCCAGACTCCCAACATTCCAAAACCCCATCAAGTAGGTGCTTACTAAACGGATCCCCCCCCCCCCACACACACATTCTTTGTCTCCCTCTTCAGGAGGCAGTTTCTTTGCACAAGGGTGGAGCTCCTGCTTGGGGGTACAGGACAGGGCCTGATCTTGGCCCTGCTTTCCTGGGGCGGGGCGGGGTAGGGGACTTTAGGAAGAAGCCACCAGCTGGGATAGTGTTTCAAAATTACGAAGACTTGTACCCTTCACCCCCCACTCGGGCAGCTCTCGGTTCCTGGAAGGCAGAGCTCTCAGCCACTTCCTGGAAGCAGAGAGGCTAGGAACAAAAAAAAAAAAAAAAAAAAAAAGGCCCCACCCGCTGTTCCTGCAAGGAGGGGAGGCTCTCGCCCTCCCCTGCCCTCTCCCTGCGCCCATCCCCACCTCCCCTGCATGCAGAGGCAACTTGGGGTGGAGGAGAGACCGCTCAGCAGCCGTGTCACCTGAGCCTCGTTCCACCCTCTCTGAGCCTCAGTGTCCTAATCTGTAAAACGGGCGACCTTGCTTCAAAGAATGGTCCTGAGAATCTAATAGCATGCTGCAGGGAAGGTCCCTGAAGCTGGCATCCAGCAGGGAGTGTTTCACTGGGAGAGCCTCTTGGGGGCTGTGCACAGAGGGGCAGAGGAAACAGAAATCTCAGAGTCAGGGAAGGTACGGATACGGCGGCCTCCCCACCTCCGCCATGGGCAGTGAGGGAGGCTTCGTGTCCAGCGTGAGAGCAGAGGCCTCCCTGTGTGTTGAGATGAGACAGAGCACACCGGGAAAGCTCCCATCTCCCGGCCCAGGTCTAATTAGGGCCAACATCCTCGTCCAGGATTCCTGATGTTAGTGCTGAAAATCATCCCCTTATCCCTCATCCTGTGGCCTCAGTCCCAGGCAAGCTGGGGTGGCCGGTCACCCCAGCCTGCCGCCTGCCATCCCACAGACCTCAAGGGATAGGGACCATGGACATCACAGCCGCGAGCCAGGCTGTGGCTGGGCAGGCATCAGCCCATTTGACAGGGAAAAAAAAATCCCGGCTCCTGGGGGTCCTGTGACTCCGAGGGGGCCGTGCAGGTAGCGAGGAGAGGAGCGCTGTGTCTGGCTCCCAAGCCAGTGCTCCCAAGTAAGTGCTTTACTTCAAGTTAAATGCATGGTGATATAAGGACGATGGTATTCCAGAAGGCCCCACCGCGGCTGGACCATTTCATCACCCTACTCACTCCACCCTGGCACTGGCCTTTGCGAATCCCATTACACAGATTAGGACAGCAAGGCTCAGGAGAGCGAAGTCCGTTCCTCAGAGGGGTGAAGCCTCCACCTTCCACCTTTCTCCCCCCAGAGGCAGGAAAACGGTCACTCACCACAGGAGGGGGGCTCTGAGAGAGGGGCAGACTTGTCACACCCTTGTCACACTCTTCCTGCTTGCCTAACAGAGTAGGTCAGATACGGCCCGTTTCCTGTCTTTCACCCTAAAACCAGGGTGCTCTGCCCGAGCCCCACCCAGGCTGTAGAGGGGCAGGCTGCTGGCGGGGGGCCCACACCCTGCTCCAGGTGTGGGGAAGACGCCAGGGCGCCGTAAGAAGCTTGGGACTTTGCATTCAGAATCTTGGATCCCGGGAATCCCAGCACTCAAGAGTTTGGAACCTCAAGATGTGAAAGACTGAGCATCTCAGGGTGTGGGTGAAACAGCCACCAAGAGACGGGAAGGCTCCAGATCAACAAGTAGGTCAAACCGAGGCCCAGGTGCCCTCCCCCTCAGACCTCAGGGCATTTCTCAGGGCTGGCGGACAGGATAGGCCCCGGCCCAGCCCGGCTGGCCCGGCTCAGGATCTGATCCAGTCAAACCAGATCCAGTCCCAGCTCTGGCACTTACAAGCTGCGTGACCTTGGGCAACCGAACTCACCTCTCTGAGCCACAGGCTCCTCATCTGGAATACGAAGACAATGACAACAGCACGGAGTGGGGTGGTTGTGGGTTGAAGTGAGCTGGCTCAGGCTGAGGGTTTAGCACACATTAAGTGCTCAACAATGGCCAGCTGTTGTCCTCGTCATTCTGCATTTAGGGCCACCTCCCGGAAATATCGGAAATATCCCCAAAGGCATAGCTTTGACATACCTACCTCTGATCTTGGCGGAGAGGGCTGGGACGGGGAGCCCTAGAAAACTGTCTCCACAGCAAGCCCTGGCCCGTGCCTGGTTTGCAAAGCACATGTGTCAAGTGTAGACAAGGTTCCAGGCACTGGTTTGAGAGCTATTCGTGAATTACTAGCTCACTCAGGCCCTACAACCTCCTCTATTAATCCCATGTGAGGGATTAATAATCCCATCTATTCTCCAGAGTTGAGCAAATGGCACCTTCTCCAAGAAGCCATCCTGGATTGCTCAGGCATAGTCATTCCCATTGTTTAAACCATTTAAAATGTTTGTTTACTTGAGGCTCCTGGGTGGCTCAGTCGGTTAAGCATCTGACTCTTGATTTCAGCTCATGATCTCATGGTCACGAGATCAAGAGCCCCACGTCAGGCTCCACACTGGGCTCGGAGCCTGTTTAACATTCTTTCACTCTCTCCCTCTGCCCCTCCCCTACTCATCGTGCTCTCTCTCTCTTTCTCTCTCTCTCTAAAAAATAAATAGGGGCGCCTGGGTGGCTCAGTCAATTAAGTCTCCGACTTCGGCTCAGGTCATGATCTCGCTGTTTGTGGGTTCGAGCCCCGCGTCGGGCTCTGTGCTGGCAGCTCGGAGCCTGGAGCCTGCTTCGGATTCTGTGTCTCCCAAGCTCTCTGCTCCTCCCCCACTCATGCTCTCTCTCTCTCTCTCTCTCTCAAAAATAAATAAACATTAAGAAAAATTAAAAATAAAACAGTAAAAAATAAATAAAATGTTTACTGTCTAAAACTCCATTCCCACTGGCCCATAAACTCCAAGGGGACAGGAGAGATGTCGCCGTTCACACCACATGCGCAGGGCTCAGCAGGCACCGTGACACCTGCCCATCGGCACGGGCACCGTGGCTGCCCCACTGCCTCCGCCAGATCACAAGCTCTTGCAGGGCAGTCTCCGCTGGGTCCCCAGCACCGACAGGCCTGGCCTCCTGGGGGTCATTAAACGCCCGCTGCAGGGGTGGTGCGTGAATGGGACAGAGGCCACCAGCAGGCAGGTGCACAGGACATGTGCCCTCGGGCTTCCCGCACGGTGCCTGCACTTCCCCACCTTTTCTCAGCATCTCCCCCGCCCCCAGCAAGGAGCCCTTTCAGACTTTCTTCCCCTTAAATTTTTTTTTCCTTAAGTGCATCTGAACTCGCGACCCTGAGATCAAGACCTGAGCTGAGATCAGGAGTCAGATGCCCAACCGACTGGGCCCCCCAGGCGCCCCCCCCCCCATGCATTTTAATACCACAGATACACCTGTTTACTGTTCCGTAGCCTTTGCAGGAACACGAGCCACAGTGACGGTGAAGACTTTGGGGTTTTGCCCACCTACCAAAAAACCAAACTTTCCCCTTTTGGACCCTGAATTGGCTAGCCTGGTCCAGAGGAGGTAAGCTGTTTTGCACACGTGAATTCAAAGAGACCTACTCCTGGTTTTAGTTTAACAACTGATGGCTGGCTGAAGACCTGTGTCGACAGCCAGGTGGACAAGCACACAGACGCACAGACACGCTCCAGCCATGCTGTCTCCTTCTCGCCTGAGTCTCGTGCCCCGCCCCACCCCCACCATCTTCTTGCTCAAGGTCAGCAAAGGAGACTGAGAAGCCAGGGCCGGGGTCGCCGGGGGCTCCGCGAGGGTCCTGCAGCCAGACGGGGCCGCGGTACGTCCAAGCCCGGCCACCTCCCAGCCAGGCCACCGTGGGCAGCCGTTTGTCCCCTCTGAGGGTTTCCCATCTGCACAAAGGGGGCACAGCATGCTTGGACGATTCCCCGGGCCCTCCGAAGCCCCTGCTCCAGCCTGGCCGAGCTTCCCCAGAGGCGCTCAGCCCAACAGCCCGGTCCCTTCCGCTATCCGGGTTTCAATCTCCCTTGGCTGCTGGCCTAGCCTGGTGAGGAAGGCATAGACCATTTTGGGTGTGGCCAGGCAAGCCCCAAAGGAAGCCACCAACGTGTCTGGGCCTAGGGGGGGGTCACCTCCTGAGCCCCTTGCCCAGTGAGAGGCCTGCTCTCGGGGGACTCGAAGTCAGAGATGGGAGAAGAGGAAAACGAGAGGGTCCAGGAGGGAAGGAAGAGAACTCCCGGCGCCTGGAGCCCTAGATCATTGTCTATGGTGTGTGTGTGTGTGTGTGTGTGTGTATATGTGTGTGTGTGTGTATGTGTGTGTGTATGTGTGTGTGTGTATGTGTGTGTATGTGTGTGTGTATGTGTGTGTGTATGTGTGTGTATGTGTGTGTGTATGTGTGTGTGTGTGTGTATGTGTGTGTATGTGTGTGTGTATGTGTGTGTATGTGTGTGTGTATGTGTGTGTATGTGTGTGTGTCGGGGGCCATAGCTTTAGGTACTACCCCCCCACCACTCTCCTTTACGCCCCGAAAGCACCCCAAATACAAATACCTAAGAGTATTCAAATTCTGATGATTACTTTCTCTTTTGCTAGCAATATTAGCGTCCTAATTCTAATATTTTCATACTTTTTCGTATTTTTTGTTTCGTATTTTTTCAACAATTTTTCCAACGTCATAACAAGTGAAAGTGCAAAGAACACAGTTTTGGAGGGGCGCCTGGATGGCTCAGCTGGCTAAGTCCCCGACTCCTGATTTCGGCTCAGGTCATGATCTCATGGTTCGTGAGTCTGAACCTTGCGTCAGGCTCCGCGTCGACAATGTGGAGCCTGCTTGGGATTCTCAATCTCTGCCCCTCCCCTGATTGCACTCTCTCTCAAATAAATAAATAAACATAAATAAATAAATAAATAAATAAATAAATAAATAAATAAATAAATAAATAGATAAATAAATAAATAAATAAGTAAATAAGTAGATAAATAAATAAATAAAGTGAGGGAAAAACAAAAAAAGAATGCAGCTTTGGAGACAATATTTTTATGGATCCAGAGCCTCAGAAGCTTCCAGATAGGCCCTGCACCTGCTCCCCCTTTCTGGAATCACCCAGCCCTAACCCCAGCTCTGCTCTGAGCAATTCCCTTCACCTCCCCATGCCTTGTATGAAAGGAGGGGTAGCATGATTTTTAGAGAAATGCTCCTGATTTTTCGGACTTTTTCTATTAAGAAATGTCACCCTCTCCGAGCCAGCAGCTGCTGGCAGTCCCAATGGGAAGGTTAGGATAGAAGTTGAGGATCTGGAAGAGACTGTGGAATAAGGCCACGACCTCGATCCTGAGCCCCTCTCCCCTCACCCCGAGCCCAGGCTCTGGTTCAGAGCTCAGGTCCTGCCCCGGGACTGCCCTCCAGTGTCAGGCAGGCCAGGCCTGCCGGTCCCACAGCTCCCCCCAGCCACTCCCTATGGTTTTGTGAGCTGGCACTTACCCTGCTCAGCAGAGCATGGGACAGCTGCCTCGTGAGCCGGGGAGAAGCCGCTTCTCTGCCTCAGTGACAGGGACCGAGCCCACACTGCCAGGGCACTGCTGTGGCACCCGGGGCTGTGGTCCCAGACCCTGCCAACCTTCAACGGCCTGTGTGAAAGAAGGAAGCGAGAGTGTGGTTACTCAGACAGGGCCACGTGACGGCCCACACCCCCTTGTTTGTGACAGTTTTGGTGACAACGTTGATTGAGACTGGGTGGGTGGTGACGGACTGGGACCTGCTGAGCCCGGGAGCACTCTGGGGTTCTGGTAGGTATGAAAACATCAAGAAGCTTCTAGAAGATTTCTGGGGAGGGCTGGTTGAGGAGGCCCCAGCGCGACCCCATGGTGATGGAGAGTAGGGGTGGGGCGACCCTGCCCTGGAAGGAAGGCAGTGACCAGACGCAAATAAGGATGGTTCTAGACTCCTGTCCAAGAAGGGAGCCGGGGTGGGAGAAACCACAGAACACACACCTTCCTGAGGTTTGCAAATACGATGCAGTCATTCCTTCCAGAGTCATCTCTAGATGCACAGGTGGTCCTTTTAGCTCCAATCGGTAACTTCTCTGAGGAGCTAGATGGCAAAGTCCATCAGGGCAAGACATGCTTATTTTATTTCTCTATCCGGACTCACTCATTTGGCCACGTCTGGCACACCAAGGCTGCATGCTCGGAGGTCCAAAAGCAAGCAGTTCTGGGCTCTGGCTCCAGAAGCTCTTCGTCTGGTGGGGAAGCCAGCAGGTGAACCAGTAAACAGACCATTACACACAGTATTGTCACCCTGCGGTGAGCGAGGGAGGGGCCCCTAAACCACCCTGGCCAAGGGAGGGGCTGTCAGGGGAGTCTTCCAAGAAATGGTGCAGGGATGAGAAGTAGGGGTGGGCTGGGTGGGCATCCCAGGCAGAGAGCACAGCGTGGCCAATGGCCAGGAGACCTAAGAGAGCACAGAACTCTCAAGGGAGTGAAGGAAAGCATCATCTCCCGGGGTCTGGCCTGTGGCTTTGTATAGGTGGGATGCAGGACGTATGTGGACAGGGGTTCTTACCCTACCTTACACACAGGCAGTTTTAAAATGGAAACCGGGGGCGCCTGGGGGGCTCAGCGAGTTGGGCGGCCAACTTCGGCTCAGGTCATGATCTCACGGTTCGTGGGTTCGAGCCCCGCGTCAGGCTCAGGGCTGACGGCTCGGAGCCTGGAGCCTGCTTCGCATTCTGTGTCTTCCTCTCTCTCTCTCAAAAATAAATAAACATTAAAAAAAAATTTTTAATGGAAACTGGAAACCCAGTGGGTATTCACCACTGGGGCCTCCATCCTGGAAGGGACCAAAAACTCCCCCGGTCTGCAGAGACAGGGAAACTGAGGCTCCAAAAGGGGAGGTAAGAATGTTAGAACTTCCCACCCTTCCCCAGCAGGTTTGGAAGTAGCCAGCCCTCAGGAACAGGGACTGAGAAGCTCGAAACAGACCCACGTCGGGGCTGGGGGCCACTCTCAGGTTATAGGAGTTCCAGATCAATGTTTTGGCCCGCGTTCACAAGCATGTCAGAGACAGGACAGCCCCTCCTCTAGGAACAGCCTTGGGTCCCCACCCCTCAGACCAGCTCTTCCTGAACCAGAATCCGTTACCAGATCCACAGTTCTGACACCAGCAGTGAGGTCCTGAAGACGCAGAGGACAAGGGGAGGGCGGTCTCCCTTCCTGGTCTGCCGGAGACCGACCGGGTTCTGGGGATGCAGAACTTTCAGGCTTAAAACTGGGTATGTCCCTGGCCCCTTTCAGGCCAGGGGGCCAGGAGAGCCGGCCGTTTGCTAAACTCTGAATGGGCTATCAGAGGCTGTTACCCCCACCCGCGGCGCTGGGGTGGAAGGACTGGCCGAGGGGGCAGGGTCGGGGGGGGCAGATGCAGACCCCCACACCCCCCAGATGTATCCCTTCCTCCCCCTCCCGGATGCAGCCACACGCTGCTTCTCTGGAGGGTCGGGCATAGCCTGGGGAAGAGGAAACTACCTGGTCCTTTATGCCATCTGTGAGCTTTGCAAACCATCTGGGAGCAGGGCCCTACAGGGGACAACTCGCAAGGCTGGGGAGCGGGGCGGATAACTGGCCTCGTACGACCTGTGTGACCTTGGGCAAGTCGCTTCCCTCCAGCCTCGGCTGCCTCACCTGCAAAGCCGAGCAGTACAAACGCTTACCATGGTCCTTGGCCTCTGCCACAGGCCAGACGCTGCGCATCGTATCGGCTCACGTACTGCGCAGAGCCGCTCACGTACTGCCCAGAGCCGTCTTTGGCGGTGGGGAAACTGAGGCTCAAAGCGAGGCCGTGCCTCGCTCCAGGTCACACAGCGTCGGCGGCAGACCCAGGTCCGGGCAGCCGGAAGAAAGCCCAGCCCTCTGTCTCGGTGCCTGGCCTGTGATTGTGCTGGCTGAAGCGCTCTGTGTAAAAAGGGAATAACCGGGGGCCGGCAAACCCTTTCAAGGGAAGACTCGCCCAGCTGAACGGACCTCGCAGAGGAACAGACATTGCTAAGAGCGCTCCAGCTCGCGCGGTCTGTGCGGAGCCCATAAAGCCACAACTCATGGCACCTAACACCTGTGAGATCCAAGCATTCACAGTGAGCGGGTTTCCACTCCTGCAAGTGGGGCCCCGAAAAACACTCCCCAAAAATGCCTTCCAAGACGGGAGCAATTATACTTAAGGTGAGAGAAACGGTGGGAAAAAGCAGACCAGTCCCAAAGTCACGGAAGCCTGCCCCCTGATGAAGCGTGAGGCAGGTGTTAAAGTCACGCCGTGCAAAGCGCTCACGCCTCGTTAGTGGAAAAGCAGGGGTGAAGGTGTATAAAGAGCAGAGTCGCAGCAGAGGGTGGGTGCTCAGCAGAGGCACTGAAAGAAATGCAGGGCTCATCTCTGACTGGCCCAGCGATGGGTGGCTCTCCTCTTGCCCATAAACCTTCCTTCCCTATATTTTTAAACAGAGAAATATACATAACAATCTACATGTTGACCTTGTTATCAAGAAACAGAGATTTTAAGCAAGGCAAGGACTTTATAGACACCCTAGATTTCAGAATGACTAGACAGTTGCTGCCTTGGTCTGTCTCCACCCTTCTGGGGTATTCTGGGGACGGCCCTTCCCACGCCCCAGCCCTGTGTTTCTCGAAGCTACCAACCGTGGTTTCCTAAGGCCCCTTGGCTGCAGCAATGGGCCAGTCAAGTCACTTCCTCTTATGCTCCTCAGCCTGACTCTGAAGGATTCTCCAGAAGGGGTTAGAAACCCATTCAGACATCATAGACTAACCGCCCCGCCCAGAGGGCAACTCCTTTCCCTAGAGCAGGAGCAAGGGGCTTTTTCTGTAAAGGGCCAGAGGCTAAATCTTTTCAGCTTTGTGGATCTGTCTCAAATATTCAACTCTGTGGTGGTAAACATGGAAAGAGCCGGTCCGTATGTAATGAATGGGCGTGGCTGTGAGCCAGTAAAATTTTCTTTGCAAAATCAGGTGGAGGGCCAGACTTGTCCCACTGGCTGATCCCTGACCTAGAGAAATGAGGAGACACTGGCTATGGGGAGAACCAAACTGGAATAAGAAGTGACCCACCAGGTCCCCACGGATGGACAGAATGAAACACGGGTCCCCCTCAAGACTAGGCTGCTGGCTTTCTCGGCGCAGGGCACATTTATTGAGCCCTGACAAGTGCCAGGCACTGGAATGAGACGCACCTAAGACAGATGCTATCCTTGCCTTCTGGGGGCCTCCGGATTCGTGGCCAGGCCAAAAGCCACAATCCAGGGTCACTGAATATAGCCAGGTGGAGAGCACAGGTCTGAGAATGAGAATCGGGTCCTTTAGGCTTGCTGCGTGGCTTTAGGCAATTCACTTGAGCCCTCTGAAAAACGGTCTCATCTGGAAAATGGAGGCGTGAATGCTTAGTGCAAAACAATGCAAGGAATCAGTGAAAGTCCAAGAGCATGTTTATTTTATTTTATTTTATTTTTAATTTTTTTAAATGTTTATTCATGTTTATTGGGCTGCAGATGTAGGCAGAGCCCAATCGCCTCGTCTCTGACTCCCTGAGTCTCTCCATCTTAAAACGTCAGAGCGGCTACAGGTCTCAGGCCCCCAGTCCTCAATGGAAAATCCTTGCTCCAAGTTCAAGAACAACTCTCTGCCTGTGCAGGATTCGATGGCTCCCCATTGCTTTTAGAATAAAGACTTAAATCCCTGACATAGTAGACAATACCTTGCCCCCCCTCTTCCTCTCCAGTTCATCTCATCCACATGCCGCCTTGTTCCAGCACCTTCTTCTAGTTCCTCTCATGTTTCCTCCTGACATAGGACCTTTGCACGTACAGTTTCTTCTGCCTGGAGCATTCCTTACCGCTCATCACCTGAGTAACTCCTACTCACAATTCAGACCCAGTTCATGTGCCATTTCCTCAGAAAAAGCCTTTCCTGACCGCCGGCCCCACTCTGTGATCTCACAACACTGTGCCCCTCCCCAACGCACATGTAGTGACTTGATACATCTCTCTGTCTCTGGAAAGCTCCAGAAGAAACCCAGGCCTCTTTTGGCCACTGTCGCACCTCCTGGGCCAAGCACAGTGCCCATCGTATAAGCATAACAACGGCTAACATTTATCAGGTGCTTCTTCATGCCAGGCACTGTCTTGGACGCCCCCTAAGCGGCTGTCCGTGCACGAAGGGCAATTTTGCCTGCATTAGCCGCTGCGTGAAAATGCTCGTAGCCGCCACGTGATGGTGTTTCCCATCAGCTTCGCGGTGGCCTATCCGGGTTGCCCTTTGCTCCTCTCTTCTATCTGGGCGGGGAGTGGAGCAGGGAGGGGACCGTGCACACTAGTGACAAGTTCACGGCGACGACGGTTAAGTTCTAGAGACACAGAGGGAGGTGCAGGTGACCAAAGCCAGCAACGCTTAGCTTCGACCTGGTATTTACCAGGTGTAGGCTGGTCAACTATGCGCTCAGCTAGCGAGGAAAATGAGGAAAAAAAAAAAAATTAAACACTCGTGGAATCCTGAAATTTCATGGATGGGCACGGACTGCACTTGACAGGTATAGCCGAGATCCGAAAAGCCATTTGGAATTTGCTGGGAACTCACCGTGGGCACCCTCCGTCCCCCAAAGATGCCCATTTCCCTGAAAATGGGGAAAACCGCGGGCAAGGTGGGGCCACAGCTCTCCTAGAATCATGCCTGCCTTCTCAAGTGGCCTTTCTGCCTCCTAGGAAGCTGAGGCTCAGGGAGGGGGCCCGGGCGGATTTGAGCCCAGGTTGGCCAGACCAGACCACAAAGCCTGCAGCTTCCTACTGAAGCATCCAGCTGGCTGTGCAGCCTGACCTCTCTGGGCAGCACCGGGAAATTACCCGTCATGGGATCCTTTGTTCAAATGAGAGCAAAGATCTCAGAGAGAACAGAGCTGTTCTAAGGAAAGGCGGGGGCAGGGGCGTGGGGGGGCCACCCTCAACTACCTGCCCGCCCCCCCCACTTCCCCAACACACACATCCTCTTTGATTGAAGGGAGGGCTCACAGCTGTGATTTGCCGATTTGAACCATCTAAAAGGGAAACGGCCACTTGGGGGGCCCACCGCAGCTGGGATGCAGTGCAGACCCTTGGGGAGCCCTGGATTCTGGCTGTCACTCTGGGCAGCTCCGGGATGAAAGGCTGCAGAGTGAAGCTGTTCCTCCAGAGAGAAGAAGAACAGGGGTTCCCCAGGGTTCAGTGGGTCAGCTTTGGTGCCAGAGGGTGGTCAGCGCAGGGGCTGTTCCCAGACCCGGAAGGCCAGAGGGTAATCAAGCCTAGAAATGTGCTCCAAACTCAGGGATTTTTTCCAACAGTAGTCGCTGAAGGGATCAATGCCTCCGGCACCCACCCCAAGCACGGGGCAGGGAGGTACAGTGATGGAGAACTCCGGACTCAGGCCTCACGGGGCTCTGATGATGGAGAAATACCGCCACGAGGAAGGAGTCTTGGCTGCAAACTCCTCCCTAACTGGCTTCAATGGCAATAGGATTCCTGGGATAGCTGGTGGCACTTAAGGTTAGAAATGTAGCTGGATCTTATGCGTGGATTTAGGGAACTCAAGGGACCCAGCAGCCCCTTGTCCATCAGCACACACCTGCTCTGACTGCTTGCTCCCTCACATCCCCAAATCCCAGGCCTCTGTGAAGGGAAACGTGGATTTGGCACCGCTGGAGGTGGCTCCAAAGGCGGCGGGGGGGGGGCCGGCGCCCCTGGGCCCAGCCAGGGGTCAGCGGTGCTCAGGGGAGGGTCATATCCTGGAAGCAAAGTACTGCCATGCGGACAATCCGATAGATGCCCCCACCCCATATCGTGTCCCTAGTTTCATTCATTTATTGAGCAAATATTTCTTAATACAATATGCCAGATTCCAGGGTAACAGTGAACGAAAGGTGTTCCTGTCCTGGGGGAGTTTACATTCGCTTCAGGGGAGACGATCTGATCTGATCCGATCTGATCCGATCCGAGTCTCCACCAAAGGTGCTAGGTCTTCGTGGAAATAAGGTGTTATGGGGAGGGGGGCAGGGGAGGGAGAGCAGTGGTGAGCCTTGCAGACACTGGGGTGGGGGGAGGATGGGTGGTCTGGAGAGAGCGGTATGTGGGAAGCTCAAAGGCAGGGGGTCTCCTGAAAACCAGGGGGCATCATCAGAGGAGGTCGGGGAGGCGACGGGGCCAGCCAAATGTGGGGATCTCAGCTTTTGTTCCGAGAGGAGAAGCCATGGAGGGTTTTGACTCCATAAATACGGGGATCAGCAAGCTTTTTCTTAGTGGGGCGGATGGTAAACATTTTAGGGTTTGTAGCCAGTCTCCGGCTGCAACTAAATTCCGAGGGTGTAAGGCAAAAGCAGCCGTTAGATGTGGCTTAAACAAATGGGCGCGGCTGTGTTCCCATGAACTTTATGGACATTACAACGTGAGTTTCATATGCCTTTTACCTGCCACTATTCTTTTCTAAAGTCCCCCCCCCCCCCGCGATCATTTAAAAATGTAAAGACCATTTTTCCCTTGTGGGCTATCACAGAAACTTCCAGAGGGTTGGATTTGGTCTGTGGACCTTACTTTGTCCTCATCTGCCAAATACCTTAAAAGGTTATTCTGGCCACTGTGTGGAAGACAGACTTATCAAAGCAGGGAACAGGAAGCTTGGTTTAGAAGCTCTGACAGTTTATGTTCATTTCACTGGGCCAATGGGGGTACCTAGATTATTTGGTCAAATATTCTGGGTGTATCTGTAAGGGGTTTCCAGATATTAACATGTGAATCTCCAGGTTGAGGAAAGCAGACTGCCCTCCACCGTGTGGGTGGGCATCACCCAATCAGGTGAAGGCCTGGATAGACCAGACAAGGAGAGTAAGGGAGATCCCCTTGCCCGACTACCTTTGGGCAATGATTTTTTGTTGCCTTTGGACTCAAATGGAAATATCAGGCCTCCTGGGTCTCCAGTTTGCTGACAGGAGACCTTGGGACTCGTCAGCCTTCAAAATGTGAGCCAGTTCCTTATCATGAACCTTTTTCTTTCTGTATATGTACACATCCTATTGGTTCTCTCTCGAGAACCCTAACGCAGAAGCTCGGTCCACATCAGGGATGACAGGGCCATGGACTAGCGGGTTAACAGTGGCAGTGTGAGAAGCAGCTGGAATACGGACGTATTCTAAAGCTACAGCCAACACGAGTAGCTGGCGGAACGTGTATGGGATACGAGAGGAGACAGGAATCAGGTGGGGTGGGAGGCAGGGGGCAAGTCAAGGGAGCTCTCATAGACGACGCTGAAGAGCATGACTTCATCCTAGAGACAAGGGGAACCACTTGCGTCCCCCTCAGAGATCTTGACAGATTCTGTTTTAGAAAACATCACTCTGGAAACAAAAAAGGGAACAGGTGGGTGGTGTTAGAGGAACCAGTTACGAGGCTGTTCCTACAATGGTCTGGTCTCTCTACAACGGGAAGTTTCTGGCAGGTGCACAGATGCCTACATGGGATTCTCCACCTTGCATTTTCTATGGCACTTGAATCCACTGCCCCTTGTGGAAAGCGGCCAGGGTGCCAAGAACTCACTTTACTGTCTTGGGGGACGCGTGTAGTTGAGTGTGGCCAGAAGCAGCCCAGCAGTTTCTTAACCGTGAGGCTCCTTTTCTATCTTCTGTGACCCAAGTATCATCTCGGCGAGGAAATGAACCTGCAACAACTTCCTGTTATTTATGGGGCAACTTCCCAGTTCTCAGACCTATCTCCGCACAGCCCAACAGCTTGGATTTTGTTGCTCAAATACTGATGGTTGAGGTCTTGACCCTCAGGGCACCGAGCTGTGGTCCGAACACCGAACAGCTGGACCACTTGGTCATTTGCTCAACTACAATTTCCTCTGGACCTTTACACCCTCACTGGAAAAGTAAGTATTCGCCCAGTGAACGTCAAGACAAACAGAACCACGTCTAGTTGGCGGCGGGGGCGGGGGACGGGGGACGGGGGGGGGCGCGGTTTGTAAGTAATGAGAAGACAGCAGGTCTGTGAGGAAGGCGGGGCCTGCTGCCGGGGACCAGAGGGGCCCCCAGGGGAAGTGAGGCTCAGCAAGTCTGGAAACCCACCCTCTCAGCTTCTGCAGCCCCTCAGGGCCCCCCCCCCGGCGTCCTGTGCAGGGTCCCCTTGCCACTGTGATCTATCGGCATCACCTGAACCAGCCGGCAGCTCACGGCACAGGCACCACGTGAGCCTCTGCAACACCCCGATGACTGCTGGACCCTCAACCCGGAGCCTTCCTGACACCGGCAGCCTGCCCGCTGGGCTTCTGTCTGAGTCATTTCTCTCCAGCGCTGCTGCAGACCCCCACGTCATCCTTTCCAAAAATATTCAGTCTTTGAGACCCGTGTGAGGAAGCCTCTCCATTTAAAACAAAGAACGAGGCACCCAGTGGTTTTGGTAACAGAAGAGATCTTCCTTCCCAAGCTCCCGAGTCGAGCAAGCTGCAGTGGATTTGAACTTTCCAGTTCAAATCCACCCCGTGTACTAGCCCTGGCTCTTAAAATCAGTTGTCTTACCTGGCTGCGTTCCCACACAATAAAGGAAAACTACACTGAATTGCAAAGATTTCAGCAGCTTGTCTAAACTCACCCTCCTCCACATTTCCACCGACCTAACCAACTTAGTGGCCACCTGACCCTCGAGGACCACTGGATCTGGAGCAGTCTGTCCCTTCGTCTCTGTCCCACCTTTTCCAGAAACTTGCGATTGGGGGAACAAAGCTCACTGTGCCTAGTGACTCCTAGCACTGTCTGTCCTTCCACCCCCGGTTCTGATAAACCACTTGCTTTATCAAAGACTCCATTCCTAGGGGCCAGGAAGGAATGCTACGGGCGCATCAGCACAGATCACCCCCTTCGCAGAGACAGCGGCTGGATCGGAGATCAAGCATATTACACGAAATATATTGGATACATTAGATCGAAATATACTTCATATCTTACTGGTTGAAAATGTATTTCCCAGGTTCCATGACCTTCATTTTTTTGTTGACATATTGAAGTCTTATGTAATTTTAACAGAGCCAACGTTATCTTTTCCTTTGTGATTTAAAACATTTCCCCCCAGACAGAAGTCTGGGTGGAAAAGGGCTTATTTTTTCTTCTAAACTTGAAAATAAAGTTTCCTTCCGTTTAACTACGGACTCTATCACGAATATACACTGGTATCGTCGGGTGGCTCTGAGGAGTCCCTGCCTCCAGAACTGGTTATGGCACGCCATCATTTCCTGCCTCACCCCCCACCCCTGTTGATTTAGGATGTTTAGGATCCCTGTTTCCACGGATTACAAATTCATCACTCATACATTAAAAAAAATTTTTTTTTAAAGTTTATTTTGAGAGAGAGAGAGCGCTTGCGTGCAAGTGGGGGAAGGGCAGACAGCAAGGGAGAGAGAGAATCCCAAGAAGGCTCTGCGCGGTCAGCACAGAGCTGACAGGGTGGGGGTGGGGCTCAATCTCACAAATCATGAGATCATGACCTGAGCCGAAGTCAAGAGCTGGACACTTAACTGACTGAGCCACCCCGGCAGCCCACACATTAATTTTAATAACTTGTTTTTTATGTCTTAATGTTTATTTTTGACACAAGAGACAGAGTGCAAGCAGGGGAGGGGCAGAGAGAGGAGGAGACACAATCCAAAGCTGGTTCCAGGCTCTGAGCTGTCAGCGCAGAGCCCGACGTGGGGCTCGAACCCACGAACCGTGAGATCATGACCTGAGCCGAAGCCGGACGCTTCACCGACTGAGCCAGCCAGGCACCCCTTGAATTTTTTTTTTTAATGTTTATTTTTGAGAGGGAGAGACTGAGCATGAGTTGGGGAGGGGCAGAGAGTTGGGGGGGGAGACACAGAATCCAGAACAGGCTCCAGGCTCTGACCCATCAGCACAGAGCCCGACGTGGGGCTTGAACTCACAAACAGCAAGATCATGACCTGAGCTGAAGTCGGACACTTAATCAATTGGCCACCCAGGCACCCCTACTTTTAATGACTTCTGTCTGGGAGTAAAGACATTTGTGTGAGACATAAAATTCAGGAAAATCTAATTAAGTCAAAACTACCCACCGCTGGTACCTCCACATAGAAACAAGAAAACTTGGGTTTATTCTACACGTAAATACACACTGTATATGCATACGGCCTCAAGAGGGCTTGTGGAGAGCAATCGGTCCTGGGTGGTTAAAGTTAACTAGCCCTGCTAGACTAATCTTCCCTCTTCTCGTTCCTGAAGAGTTCTTCTACCAGTTTCCTTGGGGCACAATTCCCAGAGGTGAAGACCCTGGGCCAAAAGGTAAGGACATTCAAGACTCCAGACGGACTTTGTCACACCGCCCTCCGGAAAGGTTGCACCAATGTGCAAATACCCCCTTCAGTCTTGCAGGAAAATGTGCGTGTCCGTGGCCACGACTCACGGTCGAGTCCAGTGACGGCTTCGGGACGTTCTAATGTGCTAGCACAAGAGAAGGGCCACTTAGAGTTAACAGATTCTTAAGAGCCAAGAAAAAGCTTTTCTGGACACACAACGCCGAGACCAGCAAGGGAAGTAGCCTTTCAAAAAACGGAAGTTCTCCCTTGATGGGGCCTGGCTGGACGTCTGGGGCGGACATGGTAACCTTTAGGTCTCTGACCAAGAGGCAAGGCAGCCAAAACGAGAGAACGTCGGTCGTAAACACCTCCCAGCACGCGTCTGCCCCCTGACCGTGGGCACCAAGGGGCACAGACAGCATCCGTCGTCGCTGCTTCCTGCAGCCACACGAGCTGACCACGAACCTGGCTGCTGTTCTCACCGACCGCAGCAACTTTAGGAGAATGTATTGGGGGCGGGGGGCCATCTTCACGCCAATTATTCATCATGTTTACAAACCTCTGGAAAACCCAAACGGTGGGCAACTCTTTGCTAAAATCACTGAAATGTCCTGAGACGATATCCTGGTGTAAAAAGGGAAGCTGCCAAAGGCCATGAGATTCAAAGGACCCTGAAAACCTCCCACTGGAATAAAAGTCACAGCTAAGCCGAGAGGACCGTACTCCACCGAAGAGCACGCTTCCAAAAGCGCCGCCAGGGAAACAAGAGAAAGGGGCAGCCACTCGGCGAGGGCTCTTCGTGTGGCCGGTCCCAGGTAGCTCCCTTCCAAACCACGCGGAAGCCTGCGTCCCTCCTTCAAAGCAGGAAAAGGGATGCCTTGAGATTAGGAGATGTGCCCCAGATCCCCCCTCCGGTAAAGGCCGGAGGCAGGATTCAAACACGCAGGCCCGTGGGGGTCTGGCAGGCAGCACGCTCTCCGCTCTACCCCACTCGACGTCCCCGCTTTGCCGGGGCTGAGTGGCTCACCCACACTTCCCCTGTACTCACCCTCAGAGAGGAGACGGTCGCCCGGCCAGTTCCACGGAGTCAGAGGAGCTGTGCGCTGCCCCAAAGACAGCCGAAGGTGCGAAATAAACACGGACACCGTTTTGTAATCAATGACTTTTTTATCTTTGAAAATGGAAGCAAGTGTTTTGACAGAATACTATGGCCGCTCTATAAGAGCCGATCTAGGAGCAATTCACTGGTTTTCCTCTGGGATAGCACGGCTTTGAAAAGAAGAAGGAAAAAAAAAAAAAAAAAAGACAAAACAGGAAAAATAATCCACAAAGCTTCAGGCGCCGACTCTGAGCCTGGCTGGGCATTCGTTCATTAAATAAGTCATAAGCTAAAATCACTAAAATCAGGGTAATTTCTCCTTGCCCTCTGTCTTCTCTTTGAACCACGTTCCCTATGGTGTTCCACCACTATCAACAATTTTGTTTACTTGTCAGAACCTTAAAACACTTCTCAATTTAAAAAATGAAGGTCCTCAGCAGATTACGTCGATAAAGAAACATGTACAGGTTTGACTAGAAGTCACTGTAATTATTGTTTTCTTTACATCTCATTATCCACTCCAATATTAAACACACACATACACACACAAAACCACACCAAACATTCAGATGCCCTGAAACTGTGGAGACAGTGATCCCAATTCTGGGTAAAAACACGGTACCTTTCCTACGCAGACATTAGCCCCAGCTCGACTGCGCGTTCCAACCCAGTGTTGCCACACTCCGCCTCCATCCTGGCTCCCTGTTACAGATGCTCCCGGCCAGTTCGTCCCCACACAGGCGGGAGCATGCGCAAGAGCCCCCGGGCGGTCCCAATGGCACTCCACGTTTCATGTTCGACCACAGACACTCAGTCTTTCCCAGAGATTCTTTAAATCTTGTTCCTCAAGCATGCAAAATGAGAACATGGAAATGGACAAGTTCTAGCTAACCTAGGAATGGAACAGGTATTCAGAGCTCAGTCGCTGGCCCCTGAATCCGGGGGAACCTCTGTGCTTTGACACAGCCTCTGTGTGAGCTGGAGGGGCAGAGCAGGCTGGTTTGTGTGGAGGGTGCAAAGGGACAAGTTCGTACACATTAAAGCTACAGCAGAGGCCCGTGCTCCTGGTCTTGCTTCATTCTAGACTGTTCTCAGTCTCAATAGTCAATAGCACCCTCTGGCCTTCATCTCAGCTGACTGTGGAGAGGGCCGAGGCAGGAAAAACAGAAGGACTATCTGGGGGAGCCCTGAGAGAGGTGTGCATCTGTGACACAGAGGGGAGGGCAGGGGCTCTGGGGTGCAGAGAGAGCCATTTCTGCCTCCAGCACAGCACAGGGTCGGCATGCGATGTGCTGGGAGAGCAGAGGGTCCCGTGGGGGCACACTCCCCGCTGCAGGTTCGCTCGGCCTACAGTCCCCTACTGCACTCAGGAGCAAGACAGGCTGCTGAAATGGGCAAGAAGGAACACTCCACAGTGGCTTCTGTGGCCTCCTGTCCCAGGCACCCTTGTCAAGTATTGACCGAAACCTGAACTATAACGTTTAAAGTGATCAATGCAATAGATTCTACGTGTATAACAAAACTGCGGAAACACACGCTAGTTTAGGTTAGATTATAATCATCTGAAGCACAGGATAACCAAGAAGTGAAATTCCATTCTGGTACAACCACCCAGTTTCTAGAAAAGAGAAAGGAAAGAAAAGAGACGATACAATAGGAGCTTTTTTGATCAGAAGACTCCGTGAAAGGAGAGGGGTGGTGATGTGAACCCACGTGATTTTTCAAGTCTTCCTTCTGTACAGTCATGAGGATGACTGGGTTTTGTGCTGCAAACGAGCCAGCACCATGAGGCTACTGCTCTGATTGTTCTCGGATGAACGTGTATACAAAATAATATCTTATCTTCATTTAGTTTATAAACATACACAGTGCTGTCCCTTTCAAATTAAGGAGGAAAAAAAAAAAACCACACACACAAATACTGCAAAGTAGCAAAATACAAGGGCGGCGGGCAGGGGAGCTACTTTTGGTTTTGGCAACGTTAAAAAAAAAAAAAGAAATATAAAAAGCAATGTGGCATTGGTCCCTGTTTATAAAAAAAAAAAAGAAAAAAGGTACTTGGGCACAACACTGAATCAGAATTGGTCGGTTTTCTAAAATTCAGAATATCTGGGATTTTAAAAGTAGCACTTTTGTCTTTTAAAAGTTCGACAAGTCACGTAACACTTAAAACATCAAAAAAGCTTTCTGATAAAAAGCTCAGCTTTTAAATCGCATTTTGTTTCTGCAAATTTGGGAGACGAATTGAGTTCTGACTGGAATGCGGCCCATGGCTGGTTGACACGGGCCGCTGACACGGAAGGTCCCCAAATGGCAGTGCCTCCCTTCCGCCCTCCCTGGGACCACGCCCACAACCGGCTACCACGAAGAGTTCCTGCTCCCATTTTGGGGGTGGGGGGTGGACCTTCAGGCGGCGATCTTCGCCATCTGCTGTTCTAACTTGGAAATGCGCTCGTCTTGATTGCAGATTGTATCTTTTATAGATTTGATCTCTTTTAAAATCTCATCCAGCTTGGCTTCATTTTGCTAAGAAAACCAAAAAGGGGGGAGAGGGTAAGAGGTTGACTAAAATGCACTCAACGAAGTTCACCACAGTTGAGAATGTATAGGTTGCGCAGTCTCATTTTCCACTTTGGATGTGGCCAGGCACCGCCACCAAGTTGAGCCATAGGAGAGTCCCGGCTGCTGGTCAGCCCACCTGCCGCCCCACAGCAGAGCCACAGTCTTGCAGCGCTGCTCCTCATGCCCGTGCACTTACCCGGACTCAGTCTCAGGACAGAAACTGTGGGAAGGGACCGGTCCCTTCACGGCTGCGCCACAGCCTGGCCACCCGGTGCAATACCATCAGGAGTAATGTCTACGTGACCTTCTGGAGGCTGCCGAGCCCCTGCCATCACCCGAGGAGGGCCCTTCTTAGGAGCTAAAGCCCTTGCCCTGCTTGCTAACTCTTCTAAAGAGGCCTCAGCCTCTCCCACGTGGAATGGATCCTGTTGGAAACCCTGCAGTCCACGGCATCTGACGTGGCTTCCCTAGTTATGGCCAAGGTGCCAGCTCCTCCGGGCGCTTGGCCTCTTCGTTCCACTTACCTTCTCACTGACAGTTCACCGACCTCCCTCTGGCCCCTGGGATCCCATTCCACGCCCGCCAAGTCCCCTGGCCGCCGCCTCCCTGGCTAGACCCTGCTCTCCTAGCAGCAGCATCCCCAGTGGCCGTGCGGGCCCCCAATGTCAGGCTTCGGCTCCCACCGCTCCACTCAGATGGTTCTTGCCAAGAGGTCCAAGATCATCTTCGCTAAGTTGCACTCGTCGCCACACGCCTGTGTCTCTGGAACACTCAGCAACATCTGGACCCTCGCACCACTCTCTTCCCCTCCCAGGACGCCCTCTTCTCGGCATCTGTGGCCCCACGCTCTCTTGCTTTATTTCCACCCCAATCAAAGATGGACGTGAATGGTCTGGGGAGACACACTTAAGAAAACACCCAAGCAGCTCCTGTGCACTCTCTTAAAAATGGTCGTAGACTGACTTCTCTCGTGGTCATTACAAAAAAACGAAAACAAAAACCCCAAAAACAGCTAATGGAGCCAAACTCAAAAATGTTATGTGGCCAAGGAGGTTCTTAGAAATAGTCATGTTTTCATTCACTGAAAGAAAGCCCTGAGCCAGCCAAGCGCACCGCACCCCTCAACCTCAGGGGGTCCTTACCACACTGGCTGTGTCCGGGGTTTTCTTGGGGATGTTGATCAGGTCACACTTCTTATTTGCAGTGGGCTTGCTGTCCAGAATGTTCTTCTTGACCACTTTGAGATCCCGGTTTTTGCCAGGAATGTATCCATGCTTTAAGGAGATGAGGACTGGATCTGCATTCTTCCCCTCAAACCACTCCTCTGCCTCCAGCGCCGCTTCGGGCCCTGCTGTGTCAGGATACAGGTCATCCTGGAAAAGGTCCGACTACAAGAGACAGTTTGGGAAAACCCTCAGTTAAAGAAGAAGAAAGACCTGACATGTGAAAGTCTTTGAAACACAAATTTGCCTAAGAAACTGGGTACTTACTTTCCTTGGAACAGTCATGATAATAGGCTCACACTTTCTCTCATGAAGTTTGAAGAATCTTCAAGGGGGAAATAAAGGCAAAGTTGTATTAAGTGAAATAAGAGGCCAAGTCACAGGCTTCATAACAATTACTCTCCTGTATGGGATACGACATGCTCTGCCTATCACCGCGGCTGATCCACCCTGGGGAGCAGGTACAATCTGTGTTCCCATTTTCCAGATGAGAAAACAGAAGCCAAGAGGAGCTATGCTAGGAAATGGTGGACTAGAAACAGGAACCAGGAGTTGAGGTCTATGCTGCTGGGACAGTCAAACCCCCATCTTCAGGGCTGAGCAGCCGTGGTGGAAATGCCACCACCGCCGATGATTCACTTCTGGAACAATGACCAAGTCAACAGACAGGAGAGAACAAACACCTGACATGAGATTAGCATCCACGATTTGGATGCCAGGTCTTCTGCCAACTAGAAGTGGCTGAACATTTGTTGGCATAAATAGGATTTTTAAAAAGGAAAAGAAGATAGGCGCCTGGGTGGCTCAGTTGGTTGAGTGTATGACTTTGGCTCAGGTCATGATCTCGCAGTTCGTAAGTTCAAGCCCCGCGTCAGGCTCTGTGCTGACAGCTTGGAGCCTGGAGCCTGCTTCGGATTCTGTGTCTCCCTGTCTCTATCCCTCCCTCACTCATGTTCTGTCTCTCTCTGTCTCTCAAAGATGAATAAACGTTAAAAATAAAATTAAAAAAAAAAAAAAAAAGGAAAAGAAGATAATCCTAGGATTACAATTTTGGCATCTATGCAAACTGCATCATATTTGACACTCAAGAAAAATTTCAAATTATCCAAAATGTGGAAAGACCAGGAACATAAAGCACAAAACCTCTGCAGTCAGCAGAGTGGTAAAAAAACAAAAACAAAAACAAAAACCAACCAAACTGGCCTGGGTTTGAGTCCAGCTCAAGTACTCAATGTATTAATAAATGCTCAGTAAACATTTAATAAGTAGGAGGTATCCTGAATGATTATGCTTACAGGGTTTTGACTTTTAGATGACAGTAAAATAAATGCTTTCCCAAGTACCAGAAGCACTCTCAAGTTTGGATTCAATCTATTTTGAACCACATTTTGATGAGTTTGGTTTAAACTATAATTTTGAATTATCTTTCTTTCACTACTCCAGCTATAGAGAATTAAGTATATTTAAAAATGAAACTTATAGGGGCGCCTGGGTGGTGCAGTCGGTTAAGCATCCGACTTCAGCCAGGTCACGATCTCGCGGTCCGTGAGTTCGAGCCCCGCGTCGGGCTCTGGGCTGATGGCTCAGAGCCTGGAGCCTGTTTCCGATTCTGTGTCTCCCTCTCTCTGCCCCTCGCCCGTTCATGCTCTGTCTCTCTCTGTCCCAAAAATAAATAAACGTTGAAAAAAAAAATTTAAAAAATGAAACTTATAGTAATTAACTTAAAAGATGTGCTCGTTATTTAACTGTATGACCAAAACAACAGAGGTAGGCAGATGTCCATAGAAATGTAGTGTTGTACAAATGTGCGGAACGGTCACCGGCCCAATAGCGTGGCGCTAGTCATCCTGTTGCTCAAAACGGTCAGTTATTCATGGGGCACCCGGGTGGCTCCGTCGGTTGAGCGCCCGACTCGGTTTCGGCTCGGGTCATGATCTCACGGTTTGTGGGTTCGAGCCCTGCGTCAGGTTCTGTGCTGACAGCATGGAGCCTGCTCGGGATTCTGTCTCCCTCTCTCTCTGCCCCTCCCCTGCTCCTGTGCGTTGGCTTTCTATCTCCCCCTACCCCTCTCTATCCAAAATAAATAAATAAAGCTTAAGAAAAAAGTTAAAAAAAAAATTTTTTTTTCAACGTTTATTTATTTTTGGGACAGAGAGAGACAGAGCTTGAACGGGGGAGGGGCAGAGAGAGAGGGAGACACAGAATCGGAAACGGGCTCCAGGCTCCGAGCCATCAGCCCAGAGCCTGACGCGGGGCTCGAACTCCCGGACCGCGAGATCGGGACCTGGCTGAAGTCGGACGCTTAACCGACTGCGCCACCCAGGCGCCCCAAGAAAAAAGTTTTTAAACGGCCAGTCATTCGTGAGTCTCACAGAGTATCTCCTGTTGACTAGGAGGAGAAAAAAGCCTACCCTTTGGGAAGACCACTGGCATTATGCAATACAAAATTTTTTAAAAATCCCTAGTGGTATAGACAGGCAGGAATTCTATAACATAGTTGCATTTCCTAAATCAAGCTAACCCAACACCCAGCTACTGGTCTCTGCCTTCTCTAATCTAGGGTCCGTGAGGTCCACGATCCAGTTTGGAACATGTTTGTCCCCACGGCGGGCAGGAAAACCATCTATTCGGTCCACCTCAGGGGCAGGCTCGCCCCCGCTTGCCTCCCAGCGGACACTGGCCACAGCCTCAGCCTGAAGACGAGAGATGGAGGCTTCGCTAGGTCAGTACATGTGCAGTGCGCCTTGGCTGAGCCACGTCACTGGTGCTTCGGGCCACACAGTCTGAAGCTCGGTTCCATGACACGATTTTGCAAGTTCTTTCCTGCTCTAAAACTCTGTGTTCCTCAGTGTGGACAGGAAATGAGAAACCAATTCCGCAGTGCAATGGAGGGGAGACAAGACTGCGGCCCTAGGGCATTACCGGCAGCTGTATCGCTCTGGTGTAACACGCGGGGCACAAACAACCTGCGTATCTTCCGGTACCGGCTCTTTACCTGGCGATCTCACATTTGTTAACGTCAAGTCCCCTCTTGGGCATGTAGCCCATCCCTCTCTGAGGCTCCTTGCTGCTGAATGTGTTGAGGTAGTGGACATACGGGGATTCATCTGTGATCTCAAAATAGCGGATACTGCTGTCACCCTACAAGAAATCAGAGAAAACTTCGCATTGAACGTTACCTGAAGCAGCTGGATGAGGCGGTGTCTCTCTCCCCTGTCAACCCAGCACTGACTGGGACTTGGCCTCAGTGGCCAACCTTCGCTTCCTCTCCAGAGGGAGAGGATCTGATGGTTGCCCTTCCTGGCAAAGCCATCACTCATCAAATGCTAGCATGTCTTTTAAATGGTCTCCTCCGCCTCCTACTGGAGGCTCTCCACTGAGCCCGGACGCCAAGTCAGAGTCAGGGCAAAAATGTTAAGGCCTCCGGCCCAGCAACTGCATCGCATTTCAACTTCAAAAGACAGACAAAGTCTAGGAGGACCACGGAGAGGGCAAAGACTGGCACAGAACGGTGTCCTTTGCAGACCTGAGGGCGCCAACCCCGGACAATCAAGCAATAATAAAAAGTAAGATTTGTAGGAGAATGAAATATTAAGAGCAAAGAGTTTTTAATCATCCTTAATTAATAATTAACTCACGATTCATAATAATTCTTCATTCATAATGAAGAAACTCACTAAAACATGAGTATTCCTTAACTTCAGAAGACAGCGCTGTCTTGTTGCAATGTACCAAATTCTAGGATAATTTTTCTTAGAAAGGTCAGATAGTTTTGGAGGTCGGAAGCGTACGCGAGTGTCTCTAAGCAGAACTAGCTGTCCCACAGTGATGCCACCTTGAGCGGCAAAGGCAATGCTGCCTGCTGGAGGGGAAATGTGTGTGTATATGCGATCGTGCCCTTCCAAGTGTCTCAGTTCTCATGATTTCCACTTGTTTCGATAACGTAAATATCTAAAGTGATGGTAAACAAGCTAAACACAGACTGTTTCCTGTGTACGGAAAATAACTTTCCACCTAGTGTTGCTAACATCTGGGTAATCGCTCCCGTTACTGGTTTTGATGCAGTCTATGGCAGCTGTGAACATCTGAAAATGACTCTCAAGGAAACAGACAAGATCCCGGGTTTGAAGCAGCTGATGGTAGGACAACGTGAAGCAGAGCTCAGTCAACTATGAGAACCGAAACATGTCTGGCTTTACTCAGCAAGGGGCTATCTACACAGGTTTGGGGGAACTACAGCAACAGCTTCAATTTTATTAATTCATTTATTTCAGCTAGTCTAAGAAAAATTGAATCTACAAAAGACTAAGGAACATTAAGGTTACTGCCCACTAAAAATAAAAATAAAAAAAAATAATAAAGCTAGCAAACACTGTAGTTAGGTGGAGATAAGGCAGGAGGTACGCTTTTTGATTTCAGTGTGGGGTCTTCCTATAAGAACTGTCACCTCCTGACACTTTAGTCAGGCCACATACTTTCAAGCCCAGGGCCCTAATGCTGAACTCCAGGAACAAGAACCCCCTGGAGAGTCTCTGAGGCCTTTAAAAGCTCCTATCCAAAAAGCGCTATTCTCTTTACAGGTCCATGGCACGTGGTAATAAACACCTAATGCCACTCTAGGGCTACCCAATGGATTTCAGCATCAGATGCGGCAAACTGGCTACTTGTTCCTGATACCATTAGAGAGGATCTAAAATCCTCAACCACACAGCACCAGAGGTGAAGAGACACCAGGGTGTCCTCTTTCTCTCACTAGAGTGCCCAAGGGAAGACATTCCTGCCAGTGTTCACCCCAACACCCGAGCCCCATCCCTGCTGTCCTCAGGGATGCGTACTCAGGAGGCCTAAACATGGTGTGCTATCACCACACAAATGACAGGCTCAAAGGGTCTAGGCTCAAGACCTAAAACACACCAAAACACACATCCGTCCTTATTTTAGTTTAAGACACATACACAAATCATCTAAATTAGACTATTAATATGATACAATGCATTGCCCAGCAACTAAATCTCTGAAGGATAAACTTCTCCTCTTACAAGATTAAACTGAATATAAAACATTAAAATGACTGTTTACCTTTCCACATAAGTAAATGATACTGGTGTCAGGGTCATAGAAGGGCAGCAACACCCCATTGCTAGTGTCCATTTCATGAAGAGCGATTGGTTCCTGCATATTTTTCTGGGAAGAAAATACAAATATCTGTATCTATCTATATACTTGTATATTCACCCATATTTTTACAAGATGAATCATTATTTTATTAAGTGAGCCATTTCCTAGAATAATGCAAGTCTGAACGATGCACATATATAATATTCATACATGTAAATACCAAAGGGATACTAAATGGTATCCAACCCACTGAAAATTGTGCCCATTTGACAACCTAATCAACGCACACATCTGTGATTCTATGACAAAGAGGAGACAGTTCTCTTTTGTGACTATTTTCTGTTTTAAAAGAAATTTTTCTGGGGCACATGGGTGGCTCAGTAGGTTGAGCGTCCAACTTCGGCTCAGGTCATGATCTCGTGGTTTGTGGGTTCAAGCCCCGCATCGGGCTCTGTGCTGACAGCTCAGAGCTTGGAGGCCTGCTTCGGATTCTGTCTGTCTGTCTCTCTTTCTGCCCCTCCCCCACTCACACTTTCTCTCAAAAATAAACATGAAAAATGTTTTAACATTTTTTTTTCTTAACATAAATACGTGCTCTTTAAAGTTACAGAAACACTGTAATAATCATCCCATATTCCACAATCCCACAATCCCACAATCCAGTGGGTGGCAGAAACAATTGCCATTTTGGTCTGCTTCCTTACACACACACACACACACGCGCGCGCGCGTGCACTGAGATTGTACCATATATACGGTTTATTTTTCACTTATGCTATTAATGTTTTCCTAAGCATGACTGTTCTGATTTCAACATTCGGTCATATTCTTTATAAAATAAAGCTCAGAACTTGGTTCCCAAGTCCAAAACACCGTTTCTTCGTGCATTCTTTGTAAAAAATACAGCCAACACAGACTACTCTGGAGTGTCAAGGATGCATTTTAGTAATACGTTTAGCAATAAGTCTCTAGTGAGGATGAGCATGTCACATCCAATTTCAGACAGACAAGAGTTCAGAAAACTACACTAAGAATCCTATAATCTACTTACCCCCCTCCAAAGACCTGCTCAGAAAGAGAAAGCTCAGGGTAATAAGCCAGTGGGAAGGCTGGGAAGGGACATACCGGATTCCAGAGAGCCAGCTGCCGCTCACTCATGCGGCTGAAACCAGTGGTGAAGACATTCCCGTCAGCCAGAAAGATGGCTCTCATGGGTCTTGCTCCTTCGTGCGCTTTCTCCTTCTCCTGGGAGGCAAAGAGCAAGAGGCACATTATATTCAAACTGCGAGAAAGAAAGGCGGAGTGGGGGCTTATACGCGGAATCCAACCCATGCCGCCATGCCATTCATCCTGATTGCCAGGCGTGTGTGTGTGTGTGTGTGTGTGTGTGTGTGTGTGTGAGAGAGAGAGAGAGAGAGAGAGAGAGAGAGAGAGAGAGAGAGAATTAACCACTGCTCCTCCCAAAATGAGGAAACAAAGAGACACTATGTAAGTTGGCCAAGGTCCCTCAGCTAGTGAGCAAGCAGACTGCCAGGAGTTGACTCAAAAGCCTCACTCTTTCCACCATGCCCTGCTGCCAACCCAAGTCCACACTGCAAAAATAAAACACATGAAAGGACTCTACCAGATGTCTGTTTCTCCAGGGGATAACCTGAAGATTGGGTATACCCTATGGTTTCCACCAATTTCGCAGGACACAGCGAAGTCTAGTTCAGTGAACCCCTTCCTTTATTCATTTGTTCCTTGAGAGTGCACTCGTAGTGAGCCCTGAAAGGTTCTAGTGGAGAAAGCACTTTGCACAGGGCCAGGCAAGTCCCCAGTGCTCGACAAGCACGAGCTGTGGCTGTCACCCAACTTAAGAAGTAATACTGCCAAAGGACCAGCACATCCCAGAGAAGGGGAGACGCAGGACGTTCTGGGGTCCAGCACCTACAGCTTCAACCCCAGCTCAAGTCCCAAAGTCTTCTGTCATGACAGGTGACCTGTTGAGGCCTAGTCTGGGTGGAAGAAACTAAGACACCGAGCTGATAAGATACCCGTGGCGTCTCTGTAACGTGGTCTGACAATGGTTGCAGGAAGGGGCGGGGATCAATGAAGCAATCAATACTCAGTGCTAAGCCAGAAACGCAGTGAACTATCTGGGTTAGCTGATCTAGACTGGTAAATTCTCAAGGATTCTAGTGAACCGATAAAAACTTTGTTTCTTTGTGGAAAATGGTCACCAAGGGAGAGGTACGGCTTGTGTAAATTGTGGGATACACAACTCTGAAGTGTGACCGGGAGGAAGAAGCCTGCAGAAGCCTGTGCAGATTCACGGTCCGGCGTCTGCAGTTAGGCTCCACGGAGCGGGCGCGAGGCCTCTGCCGCCTGCCTTAACAAGCAAAGCTCGCCCTCGCCCAAGTGTGACAAACACGGGCGGCTGTGCCCTTCGCATACTCACAGCAACAATCTCTTGCTTCCTAGGATCGATCACTCTCACTTTCTTGTCTTTGGAAGCTGTGCAGATCAGACTGCCGTTCCGGTTCCAGCTTACATTGTAAATCATGTCCGAGTGCATATCGTCCAGGTTTATGAGGGCTTCCCCCGTCCCCACATTCCAGATGATGATGGCATTGTCACAGCCTGAAAGCAAACAAAACCATGCTCCTCAGAGATGAGAAACACCCATACAGCAGCGCGCTTATGAAAACTAGGAATACAGCAGGGAGACACAGACACAGGAAGATGTTGATCGCGGGGAGGCCCTACTTTATTTTACTTTTATTTTTTTTAATGTTTATTTTTGAGAGAGAGAGAGAGAGAGACAGAGAGAGAGAGACAGAGAGAGACAGCCAGAGAGTGGTGGGGAGTGGGGGCAGAGAGAGAAGGAGACACAGAATCTGAAGGAGGCTCCAGGCTCTGAGCTGTCAGCACAGAGCCCGATGCGGGGCCTGAACTCACAGACCTCGAGATCATGACCTGAGCCAAAGTCAGATGCTCAACCGACTGAGCTGCCCAGGCGCCCCGGGAGGCCCTACTTTATTGGCCGCTAATTAAAAACTAAAGTGACAAAGAAAAAACACATGTATATAAAAGAAATGTATTAAAGGAAAAACATGGTTTGCTCCATTTGGTTTCACATGAAAGACACAAAAAGTAACAACCAAACAAAGAACTCTAAGAAAACAGAATCCTATGTTTTTTAAGAGCTAATGGGCTGATGGACCCCGAGTGATCGTGTGTTTCCTTTTCTAGTAAAACCAACATCAGAATGAATACGACTTCTTTCTTTTCCGGAGGAAATAAAAATGAAGAGTTTAAATGACTGTCTAGAGTACTCAACAAAAATGTGACACAGCACGTTATTCAAATCAACGATGCTGTAAAACATGGCCTCACGTTGAAGGATGACCTAACCATGTGCTCACAACATATCTTTATCTGTAAAAGGGGAGAAAAATAGGTCAAGGCTGGGCTGATCTGAGAAGCCCAAACTATAATCAAGTAGGCATGTGGATCTGGAAGCTGATCCCCAAAGAGGCCACAATGCTGGCTCAGCCACACCCCTCTGTTCATCAATTCCACATTCCTTCAAGCATCTGCCCCAAGGACCCTGTAATAAGTGGCACCATTTGTTGCTTCCAGGACATTAGTTCAAGGACGAAGTAAATAAGGGATGGATATCCTGAAGATAAATTCTTGCCAATAAGCCAACTTTACAAGCACCTCAGAAAAATTAGCCACTGATATCCAGGCACCCAAGCTGTCTAAGGGCCAGAAGTAGAAGACTGGAAACAAACTTGTACGACAGTAAAGCTGGAGCTAAACCCTAGGATGAGACTTGACTCTCCTCTGTCTTGCACACCACAGGCAAACAGGTAACTTCAGCCACCATGGATAGATCACGTAGTCTTAAAATATGCACAACACAGCAATTAGCCATTCTCCTCTGCTTGTAAAAGGCAGAATGGGGAGAGTCTGCTGACAGTACCCTATATTTGACCTCAATGAGAAGGGCAGCAGGAAATTTTCCATGATTGACTTCCATCTTTACAACTGTTTTTTCTCCTTACTGGACTGAGGTGAATATGAGGAGAGTTCCCAGGTATAGTCACTTGTGACTTAAAAAAGGAGAGACTTCTAAGCAGCATCTGTTTTGAAAAGGAGTCCTTGGTTTCAACAGGTACACGTGGTATTTTTTAAATTTATTATATTATAAACACCCTGTATTCCCAGTTAAAAACTCAACTGCCCCCTTCCTTTGTACTGGTGAGGGGAAAGATTTTAAAAATTCTACCATTCACATTAGCATTTCTTTTTTTGTAAGTCAATTTTATGGAAGTATGATTTACATACAATCCAACGCCCTCATTTTTAGTATACATGTGCTAAATTTTGACAAGTGTATATATTCATATGTGTGGCCACCATCACAATCAAAATATAGAACTTTTCCGTCATCCCATGACGCTCCCTTGTGACCTTTGTATGGCTTCTATAAAAGACAAAATCTCAAACTGGAGACAAAGAAGAGATTCCTGCAGGGTAAAACGTGGAAACCACTCAAGTGGCAAACCAAGAACGCTAGATCTTGGTTCGGGGGTTCACTGTAGTGCTGTCCAGCAGCGTAAAAACACAAGCCAAAACCTCCATGTCCAGAAATAGGGGACTGATTACATAAATGAAGATGTCTAGACAACGGACTATCACTGAGGTCGTTAAAAATATGATAGGAAAGGGGGAGCCTGGGTAGCTCAGTCAGCTGAGCACTGGACTCTGGATTTTGGTTCAGGTCAGGATCTCACGGTTCGTGAGATCAAGCCCCACGTCCACTTCTGTGCCTGCTAGGGATTCTCTCTCTCTCTCCCTTTTCTGTCCCTCCCCCACTGATACTTGCCCTTTCTCAAAATTAATAAATAAACATTTAAAAAAATATATCAGAGGAAGAACATTCAATGGCACATGGAGAGGACTACAGCATACCACTAAGTGCAAAAAGCAAGTCACAAGTAAAGTGTCTGAACCTATCTTTGCGGGAGACATCACTCAGGTATGTGCAAAAAAGTACCTTGTGGAGCGAAACATGGACATGGTAATGATGTTCCCTCTGGGCGGGTGGCAGGAGTACAACTGATTTTTATTTTCTCCTTTTGTTTCTGTATATTTTCTATAACATACATGTACTACTTGTATAAGGAGAAAAATGAAAGTATCTTTTTAAAGGAAGGAGGATATTTGCCTCATAGGACCACCCCAAAGTTGGCAACAACATCAGGGCTGGCACCCAGGGCTCCCACCAGGGATCCTCCTGCTCTATCAAGAAAAACTAAGGGGCGCCTGGGTGGCTCAGTCGGTTAAGCGTCCGACGTCGGCTCAGGTCATGATCTCACGGTCCAGGAGTTCGAGCCCCGCGTCGGGCTCTGTGCTGACAGCTCAGAGCCTGGAGCCTGCTTCAGATTCTGTGTTTCCCTCTCTCTCTCCCATTCATGCTCTGTCTCTCTCTGTCTCAAAAATAAATAAACATTAAAAAATAATAATAATAAATAATAAAATAAAAAGAATAACTAAAACTGTGGTCCATGAAGGGCCCCAGCAGGAGCCGTGCATCTGCTGGATTTATAGGTAAGCACGTATCTGTTTATTTCTCTAAGCAAGAAGTCTTGAGTCAGACTGCCAATGCAGCCTTCACACACACACACACACACACACACACACACACACACACACGCACACAGGTGTGCAGGCAGGCTAGAGAACCGCTGCATCTCAGCACCTCAGCGTGGATTCCTAATGAGCTGCTTCAAAGCTGCGGAGCACACATCAAAACGCACTGGCTACTGCCCCCTCCCCCACTGCTCGGCTCCCACCTGCGCTAAGAAGGACGTTGCGGGCAGTCGGATGCCAGGCCACGATGCCAACTCTCTTCGAGTGGCCCTCTAAAATCACCACAGGTTCGGTGAGGGAAAGGGTGAGTCCGTTTTCTGGGATCTGCCACACCTGTCGGGAAAGGAAGCGAGAGGATCCACGTGAGGTAGGACCTTTCACGATCACCCTCCCTTGACCATCCGGTCTGCAGACGTGCTCTGCATACACAGAACACACACTGGTCTTTGGACGAAAGGCGGAATACTGCACGTCGACTCTATGCAGCTGTTTTTAAAATGGAGTGCGATATTAAAGATCAGAACATCCACCAGGCCTCCAAAATGCTGCGTCCCCACTTTTATTTAACAGTAGTTGACATTTTATTCTAAATTCTCTGTTAAATTCAAAACTCTCTGACTAGAAGCATATAGAAATACTTCAAAGAAAGAGGGAGAACGACCGAGGGCCCCATGAGAGGCAGCACTGGGGTGATGAGCCCTCGTGGAGCCCACGGGTTTTGAGGGGAGAGACGCCACCCACCAGAGCTCTTGGGATGGTGCAGCGTTTAAAACATCATGATTTCTCTAGTTTTACGTTTGGAAAATAAAAACACACGTAATAGTTCTGTAACATCTACTACAGAAAAACCTTACAAAGAAACAAAAGATAAATTTGGCCTCGTGGAAATTTAAAGCTTTGTGTTTCGAAGGACATGGAAAGAAAAGCTATAAAGAACTCTTACAAATCAACAATAAAAGTAAAATAACCCAATTTTTAAAATGGGCAAAGAATCTGGACATTTCTTCAAGAAAGATATACAACTAGTTTTAAGGCACATGAAAACACGCTCAGTATTATTTAGTCATTAGGGAAACGGAAATCTAAACCACAATAAAGCATCAGTTCAAGCCCACGGGCGGCTATAATCAAAAGGCAGATACCGAGTACCGACGAGGATGTGGGACAGTCAGGGCCCCCACACACTGCTGGTGGGGATATAAAATGGTGCAGCCGCTTTGGAAACGAGTCTGACAGCTCTCAAGTGATTAAACACGAGAGTTTATATGGCTTAGCAACATCACTCCTAAGGTAACCCAAGAGCAATGAAAATATATGTCTACACAAAAACTCGTATGTGAATGTTCACAGCAACATTACTCATAAAGGCCAAAATGTGGAAACAGCCCAAATGCCCGGCAACTGAGAAATGGATAAACAAAATATGATAGATCTATATACAATGGAGTATTACTTGTCCACAAAAAGGAATTAAGTACTGATTCATGCTACAATATGGATGAAGCTCAAAAATATTACGCGAAGTAAAAAAAAACCTAGGTCCACATATTGTAGGATTCTGTGTATATGAAATGTCCGGGACAGAAAGATACACAGAGACAGAAAGTTGATTAGTGGCTGCTTAGCGCCGGGGACTTCGGGACAGTGATAGTGAATGGGTACACGGTTTCCTTCTGGGGTGATGAAAAATGTTCGCAAATGGTCTCTGGGGATGGTTGTACGTATCTGTGAATAAATCGAGACCACTGAATTGTACACTTTAGATGGGTGAACTGTATGTGAGCTGTAGCTCAATGAAGCAGTTTAAAAAATGCTTCTGACTGGTGAAGACACACAGGATATTCACCATATCTTAAATGGGGATGTGCCTGCATGGTAGAGGGGGTCGGGGATGGGAAGAACATCAGACGGAAGGGATAATAAGACACTACGACAGAGGAAGACATGAGTTTTAAAAGATTAAGAGAAACCCTCTATGAAGAACCGAGTACCAACTAAGCCGAACAGCACCAAGAATCCTGTAGAAAACCAGACATTAAGTAATACTTAAGTTTGTGAAAAGGTTCAAGTTTAAAGTAATTATCTTTTTACATACAGAGAGTAAAACACATTAAATATGTTAACATATTTTAAATTGTTTGTATATTTAAAATATATTAAAATATTACAATATTAAATACGTATTAATGTATTCAAATAAGTAAATTCACCACCAAAAAAGATTTTAAGGAACTAGTTCACGAAAAATTTAGAACTTGCCAGTGAAAAATCATGCTCAACAGTGGAACAAGTGAGAAACAGAATTTTCCTTTGTTGGGGATTTTTAAGGAGGAGACAAACAATGTCTGTTTTCAACTGCTTAGCGGAAGGCAAAGATCTGGATTAGATGGGTGTTTAAGGTTCAGCTCAGTTCTGCTGTCCCGCAAAAAATTAGAAGAAAAAGTTTGCCATCCTGAAGAATGGGAAAAAGGCATGAATTAAGTGATCGTTCATTCTTACGGCTAAATTCTGCCCAGGCTAACTACAACCCCTTACGCCAATCACGGCAAAATAAACCTGGCCTTTTGAGGGCCTGAGTTGAGGATGTCACCTAATTTCCCCTGAACCCTCACCATTCAGCAAATTGTCAACAGTGCAGTTGTGAACGAGCACAGAAAGCAGAAGGAAAACCTACCTTGCCCCTCTTCTCCACCAAACAGACCTGAGCCATGGCCCCCTCCCCCGGAGAATGTGGGTATCTGCTGAACACCCCCAGCACTATAGGTTGCTTTCATCCCATACACATTACTTTATAATCAAAGGTTTATGATTGGTAAAACAGCTCCAAATTGAACTTAGCTATCTGAATGCAGAGCAGGTCTTGTGTTTTGTTGTTGTCGTTTTTTAACATAAGGAACAGAAAACAACTGCTGATTTGATCAAAGCATGAAGTCAGAGAAACAATTACGAAATGGGACTTTAGTGACTCATCAGGAAATGCATTCTCCAAGATGAAGTCCGACCCGGGCTTAGAATCGGAAGAGTGGCAATACCACCTGCCGTCTCCAGATGGCACCACAACCACGGGCTGCTGGTTTTCTTGCAAGGTCTGCGACACCTCTGTACCCCGCTCTGACCACAATTAAATAGTGTGTTCTCTAAATCCCGAATGGGGCATGGACTGACGGAAGGCTTTGTTTAGAGCCAGCATTTACCAATCTTAAACACGAAGGTGGAAGCGGGGCCCACGATGGGACTTTACCTTCTCCTGTCTCTAGCTTCTCTCTCGTTCAGGTTTTCCTTGGATGGCAAGGAAATTTTAATGATGGGGCAAAACACTTATATAATTTGTAAAATGAGGAAACTATTCCTTTTTTAATTTCACCTTTAGAAGATTCAATGGTTCCTAACCCACTTTACCACCTTGGTCGCTCATTCACACAACACATCTCTTGAGTAGCCACGATAAGGCAGGCTCATTACCAGGCAAGGGGGAAAAAGGGTGACCACGCACGGGCCCTGCTCTCAAGGGGTGTACAGTCTAACAGAAAGCAGAGACTTCTAGGAGACCAAAAATCAAACATAACTGGTGTGATGTGGGGGCTTGGAGCATGGGCTCCAGAGCCAAATAGACCCTGGTCCAAACCCTGCCTGGGCCACTTACACTGACGGTCCTGGGCAAACTTTCTAGGGCTGCTGTGAGGATGAAATGAGTTCATAAGCCCCGGAACAGTGCCTGGCATACAACCTGTGCCCCCCAAATGCAGAGACAGAACAATGCAATGCTTAAGAACGTGGGCCCCAGAACTAGAACAGATTGTTCAATTCCTGATTCTGCCTGGTATCACCTGCATAACCTTGGAGACCTGCGCCTACACTTGCTGGGCCTTAAGTTTTCCTCACCTCTAAAATGGGAATAACAATGAATCTGCTTTCATCAGGGCTGTCTGGAGGACAAATGTGGTGATATGAACCTAAAGTGTTTAGAGCGATGCCTGTCGTGAGGCAGGCTCTTTGCGAGTGTCAGCCGCTGCTGGCACTTGTCTTGTGCACCAGGAAACCACGCGGTGTATGGAAGCAACGCTATGCTGCCGTAAGCCACGTGCTGAGCGAAAATGCAGGCGTCGTGAGGTTGCTTTCTTGCTCTCCCCAGATGGTACGTTCAGGAAGGCCCTCTGAGGGAATGACCTCTCGTAGCGACCAGGACTCAGAGGAAAGAAGGGAGGGGTAACACAGGCATGAGGATTTACAGCGGGAGGAGACAGTGGCCGGAAAAGTCTATGCAACTAAAATGAGGAGACGACGGAACCCTTGCCTCCGCTGGTAAGTAAAGGTGGTGGCGTCGCGCACTGCGGGCTGCGGGAAAGAGCTGGAGACCCGTGAGCCTTTCTCCATCAAGCGAGCACGCCCCCCTGGCTGGTGCCCACTAGCCCTACTCACAGGCTGTCCTTACATGGCTCTCTGCCCTTTTTAGGGTTGTCCGCAGCTTCCAAGCAGTGGCCTTCCAGTCCGGACTGAAGAGGTCTCACCACCGGCAGGGCAGGGACAACAAAGCAGAAGGCCCGCTCGGTACATGTTTAGTCTTCTCGTGTGTAATGTGGGACGCGGGCTGGTGCGGAGAAAGGACACCGGCCCGGCTCCTGTCACAGCTGGGACGCTAATTGGCTGTGTTAGCATTAAGAAGGGGTTTCACTTCTGGAAGCTTCAATTTCCTTGCTTGATACGGGGCCAGGATCCGCTTATAGGCATTACTGGAAGCATGAAACGAGCTAAACCACCTTGCATACCCAAAGCATTCCCCTAATGTGAAACAGTGCAAAAAGGGTGACCTTCGACAGACCAGTTACTGCCTGGACTGGTGTTTTCCTAAGCTTTAAAATGGGACATACTCTTGCCTTACCGTGCTGTTATAATGATTAAATATAATCATTGCACATAAGGACTTATGAAACAGGGCTTGACCAAAAAAATGCTTATTGTATGTTCGTGGTTATTTTTCTTGCCGTTACTATGACCCCTGCATATATTTTCAGGATGTGAACACCAGGATTTCCTTCAAGAACCTTGTCTTCAAATTAATTCAGCACTTTCTAATTTACATCCAAGGTATTATGTGCGAAAGCTCTAATACGTGCTTAGGCCAATTAGCACAAATGAGAACAGCTCTGATCTCTATGCAGGTCTATTAGCATCTGTTACCGTGGCTAAAGCTAGTACTCCAAAACCAATCAGCTTTTTCAAAAACACGTCAGTGAGCAGAGAGGAAAACAGGAGTCAACCACCCTCTCTCTGCTGTGCCCAGACTGAGCATTTCAGCACGGCAGGGACAAGCTATCTCTTTCCTCCACTTGATTTTTTTGCTTTGTTTTGTTTTTCAAATAATACTGTGTATTCCTGAGATTTTCTATTTGGACTGGACATTGCTATGGCAATGTTTCGTTCTGGGGGGAAAAAAAACCATAATCAGTCCCAAGGGCTTCCACATGAAAAAGTGAATCAATCAGTAAAAACGCATTGTGGTTCTGGAAAAAAAAAAAAACAAAAACAAACAACTTTTAAGTGCATGTTCAGGAACTAATGTATCACTGGAATCCTTTTCAACATGTGGAATTCTGAAAATGGAAAAAGGACAGCTCAAGAGAACAGCTCCAATAAGAAAAAAGTGATGAATGGGGTGCCTGGCTGACTCAATCAGTGGAGCGTACGACTCGATCTCAGGGCTGTGGGCTCAAGCCCCACGTTGAGTGTGGGGATTATTTAAAATCTTAAAAGAAAGAGAAAAAGAAAAAGTGATGAAAATGAAACGTGGGTTTCTCTCAAGGAGTAATTTTAAAGTGCAATTTGTTTGATGGTTTTGTTAAATCTCAAACAGTGCAAAATTTAAACGTTACGGGAAGCGTTTCCAGACACCTCTTCCCTATTTCAATCCCCCATTCTGAACTTGCTACTGGTCTAGGCACTAGGGCTACAGCCATAAAAAGGGCTATCCCCCCAAAAGGCTATATTTTTAAATGCGAAGGAAACCAATTCCAAAGAGAAAATGAAGAAAAGAGATGAGAGGAGACGGGAGGAGGCTCGCAGATTCTACAGCAGTGGCAGGATCCCCGACAGAGGCTGCCTATCCAATACCCATGGGGCAGCATGTAAGAAGTCAGGATGTGCCTCAGTGAACCATGACGTTAAGAACAACATTAGTTTTGGCAAAATCAAGAACTGAGAGCTGGGCTCTGATCTGCCCAGGTTACAATACCCACTAGCAAATGGCCCAGATACCATCTGCCGAATGACCAAGGGGTCAGAAATCTTGAGGAATTCACTCTCATTACCAACTACAATATCGCTTCCATTTTTATTTCAAGGCAAAAACTGTATTAGGAAAATTTATAACAGAAGCAACAACGTATAAAACAGGGAGTTTATCTTTGCTGATTTCCACCCAAGTGTAAAATTGATTTGGGAGAAGGGAAAAATGTCCACTTAAACTTCATTTGGGATGGGCTAGACACAAATAAGACAAATACTCCACAAGATCTTTCCCTCTCCCTGACTCTGGAAAAAACAATTATGCAACCCACTGGGTGAATCAGCCATTTTTTGCATTTGTGTTTGATTACTACCCAGCAGATAAGCAACAGCACTGAATCGAGATCATTCACTAAACTTAACTTGGCTGCTCTTTGTGCTATGGAAAGCAGTAATATTTTCTTAGAGCTAAACTCTTCCCAAGTAAAATACTCAGCAGCCACAATCTTTAAAACTCTCCGTGAGAACACACTGTTGGAGAAAAGAACTCACGGTATGAAAAGTCTGGAAAACCTAGGAGCACAGTCTAATTTCTGGGAGGAGGATTTGTAGAATTCCTTTTTGCCGGTGTAAAACACAGCTTCAAAAAGTAGTACAAGAAAGGTAAACTATGCCAATATAATTCGCTTTTGGGGCTGCTTAAAGAAGCCATCTGTAAAACATGAAGGAATGTGCCATCAGCCTGGCATTCCTTTTCCTAAACCTGCGATCAAAGGGACATCACTGTCATTGAATCAATGCTTTTGCCACATTAACAAATCAGTGCCTAACTGCTCAGTGGAATTAGACTATTAATACAAAAAGCGGGGAGGGGGGGGAGGTTCTAAATATTTTTTAACGTTTATTTTTTGAGAGAGAGACAGAGTGTGATCAGGGGAGGGGCAGAGAGAAGGGGAGACACAGAATCCGAAACAGGCCCCAGGCTCTGAGCTGTCAGCACAGAGCCCGATGCGGGGCCCAAATCCACAAACTGTGACATCATGACCTGAGCTGAAGTCAGATGCTTAACCGACTGAGCCACCCAGAAGCCCCAATACAAAAAGCAGTTTTAAAAATTAACCTAATTCTTTTACAGTTCATTTGACAAAGTGGTTCTATTGTACTTTTTTTTTTTTTTACTGAATATTTACTAAAGATATTCTCATTGCTATGAATCTGCTATAGCTACACTGTAAAAAATAGTAACTCACTATGTATTCATAGCTTCCTCGTTGGTGTTGTTATTGTTGTTGTTATTTTACGTGTAAGGCAACTGAGGCTGAGAGCATTTAAGTGGCCTATACACATGCTCCCAATTCTCCATCTTGAGCTTTTCTCAGTATTCTTCCCCTGCTATAATGAGGCTTTGTTACACTATCTACTATTTGTAGCTCTGGGTTACCACCAACAGCCTAGGCTTGGGAAACTAAAGAAAGCTTTTCTGTTTAAAAAAAAAAAAAATGGTGTTGGAGCGCTTGGCTGGCTCAATCAGTAAGTATGCGACTCTTCATTTCAGGTTGTTGAGTCCCAGCTCCGTGTTGGGCACAGAGATTGCTTAAAATATAAAGTAAACATAAAATGTTAAAATGGTTTTGTTTGAAACTGTCTGATCTATCATACAGTGTTCTTTTACCTTTAGGAGAGCAAAGTGGAAAATGAGGTATTAAGAGGTGGGATAGGAGACAATCAACTATTTCTTCAAAATTTCATTTCAACTGCTAAGCTACAAAAGCTTCTTGTAATTGCCCCAATAATAAAAACAAATTATTTGGGGGACCTTAAACGATTAAAATATCAGTGCCATTCTTAAGAGCTTAAAAAAATAAACTAGGGGGAGGATTTACCTCAAAGCATGACTCAATTTACAAAATGTTTAGTCTGGCAATACCAATAAAAGGGCAACAAAGAAAATTCTGGAAGGATGGTGGTGTTAGCGGCAAGCACAGTTTTGGGATCTTCCCAAATCTCTCCATAAAAACACAGAGCAAGCAGATAACAAAACAAAAACCCAGAACTAGGTGATAATCCCCAAATGCAAGCGGGAGGAGGAAACCACCAATAGCCACGTGACCTGTGTATTATCTATCGGTCTCTGTGTGGAAAAGTCATGGGGCAGCAATGGGGGGCTTCACAGACCTGACACCAGTAGGCCCCTATGACACTAGCAATGGAAACTGGGAAGGTTTTTGTCCTCTCCAATAGCAGGTGAGGACGGGGACCTGAACACAAAGGTCTGAAGGGGCTGGAGCAATCTAGACTTCAGTCCAGACCCCGTACTCCACAGGTCAACCAGAAAGGGCTCCTTTCTGAGACAGGCCCCACAGTGAGAAATTCCAAGGAATGGAAACAAATCTGAGAAAGACAGAAGTCAGAGGGGCAAAGGAATGACAAAAACAAAGAAAGGCAGGCTAGGAAATCTAAGAAAGCAAGCCACCATGATTCTGAACGCCCCCTGGAAAGGACAGACGGGGGGAGCTCTGTGAAGTTAGGTTGGCTATGTGCACTAAGCCACCTCCGAATGACTCTAAATGCACATGAAAATAAGGGGCGCCTGGGTGGCTCAGTCGGTTAAGCGGCCGACTTTGGCTCAGGTCATGATCTTGCGGTTCGTGGGTTTGAGCCCTGCATCAGGCTCTGTGCTGATAGCTCAGAGCCTGGAGCCTGCTTCAGATTCTGTCTCCCTCTTTCTCTGCCCCTCCCCTCCTCATGTTTTCTCTCTCTCTCTCTCTCTCTCTCTCTCTCTCTGTCTCTCTCTCTCAAAAATAAACATAAGAAATTTAAAAGGAAAAAAAAGCCAAGGCCCCCCAAATTACTATAAGAAACAAAGAGAATAAGGCATAGAATAGCATTCCTATAAACAATAAAAGAATGCTAAGAAAGGAGGCACCAGGGTGGCTCAGTCGGTTGAGCGGCCGACTTCGGCTCAGGTCATCATCTCACAGTTTGTGATTTCGAGCCTGGCTGGGATCTATGCTGACAACTCAGAGCCTGGAGCCTGCTTCTGCTTCTGTGTCTCCCTCTCTCTCTGCCCCTCCCCTGCGCATGTTCTGCCTCTCAAAAAAAAAAATAAACACTAAAAATTAAAAAAAAAAATTAAAGAAAGAATGCTAAGAAGGTATGCTCAAAATGAGGTAAAAACCATCACATACTATTTCAAAACAAAATAAAATCCAGGACACATAAATCAGAACTTGAAAAACTCAAAAGTAAGGTAGCAAAATTTTTTCAAAATTAGAAATAAGGTTGGGAGAAAAACTAAACAATACTGGAGACAGGTAAAGAAGACAAAGCATATGGATTAACAGGAGTCCCTGAAGAAGAAAACCAAGGCAGGAAAACAACAAATACAAAGACTGTAACTGAAGAAAACATTCCTGGGAGGGGGAAAAAGACCTGAAACCTTATACTGAAAGAACGTACCATAGGGCGCCTGGGTGGCTCACAGTTAGTTGAGCATCCAACTCTTGATTTTGGCTCAGGTCATAATCCCAGGATCATGGGATTGGGCCTCAAGTCAGGCTCCACACTGGGTGTGAAGCCTGCTTGGGATTTTCTTCTCTCTCTCTCCTCCCCTCTCACCACCCTACCTCCCCCCGCCCCCAGCTCGTGGGCACATGCTCCAGCTCTCTCTTCAAAAAACAAAGCCAAACCAAACCCAAAAACATACCACAAACCATGGAATGCCAACTCAGAATAACCAACAATATTCTAGCAAGATTACTATTATATTAAAAAAGGTTTTTTTAAATGTTTATTTATTTTTGAGAGAGAGCAGAGCATCAGCAGGGGAGGGGCAGAGGGAGGAGACACAGAATCCGAAGCAGGCTTCAGGCTCTGAGCTGTCAGCACAGAGTCCAACACAGGGCTCGAACCCACGAACCGTGAGATTACAACCTGAGCTGAAATCGCATGCTTGCTTAACTGACTGAGCCAGCCAGCCCCATAGATTACTATGTTCTAAGAAAAAAAATCTTATGAACATCTAGGCAAAAAGAATATATGGTTTACAAGGGAGAAAGAATTAGATTATCTGATTTCTTTTGACAACAACACTTTATGACAAAAAAAAAAAAAATGGAATAATATATTTACATACTTGAGTAAAGACTGTGAACCAAAGATTTTATATCCAGAAAAACTCACCTTCAAATTTGTAAAGATCACAGACCAGCCATTATCTATGTAGAAGAACTTAGAAAATATTGTTCCCATGAGCCTTTTCTTTTGATTCCATTCTTGAGAATTTCTCCTCAGTGTGGGGCCTGTCCAGAGGCGAGCACTCTCTGGTTGGGTTCTAGTGTACTGAGGTCTAGAATCTACCTGGGAAGGAGCTTCAGATGGTCTAAGTGACTAGAAAGACGTCAACATAAGGACCTATGGAGAGCACTAAATACGGATGCCTACAGAACTAAGGAGAGGCTGTTAAATATAATGGCTATGTGATCTTGGAATTACAGAGCACCTCATTTGATTTTTTATTTATTTATTTTTATTTTAGAGACAGCAAGAGTGGAGTTCGTGCAAGCTGGGAGAGAAGGAGAGGGAGAGGGAGGGGGAGAATCTTAAGCAGGTTCCATGCTCAGCAGAGCCTCTTGTGGGGCTCAGTCCCACAACCATGAGATCATGGCCTGAGCCAAAGGACACTCAACCAACTAAGCCACCCAAGCACCCCCAGAGTACATCAGTACATCATTTTTTTAAAAACAAATTTAATGTTTATTTATTTTTGAGAGACAGAGTGTGAGCAGGGGAGGGGCAGAGAGAGAGGGAGACACAGAACCCGAAGCAGGCTCCAGGCTCTGAGCTGTCAGCACAGAGCCTGATGCGGGGCTCGAACCCGTGAACCGTGAGATGATGACCTGGGCCAAAGCTGGACGTTTAACCGACTGAGCCGCCCAGGCGCCCCCATCAGTACATCATTTTTAAAGAGGGAGAACAGAAATAGCGCAGATTAAAAAGTTGTAGCTTTCCGGGGCTCCTGCTTGGGATTCTCTCTCTCCCTCTCTCTCTGCCCCTCCTCTACTTGGAGGATTTTCTCTCCTTCTCTCTCTCAAAATAAATAAACATTAAAAAAAAAAGTTGTGGAAACTATTTTCAGTAATCATAAACTGATTTATGGTGGTCACAACAGTATTTTTGCTTTGAATCTGTTGTATGTAATAGTAATAAAGCATGAGACATGGGACAGATCAGGGCAGTCTAATTCACCCCTGAGCCCTTCAGACCCCGGATTCTCAGTATGCAAGAAGGTGGAGATGCAATAGTGAAGGTTAGATTAAAACTATATAGTCCAGAATTTTAACAGGGAATATTAAAGTGAGGTCACATGGTATCTTATCTTTAAATATATATGTATATTCTAGCCCCATTTACTGCCAAGTCTTTAAAAAGTGATCACCATGGTCGTGGTCCGTGAGTTCGAGCCCCGCGTCGGGCTCTGGGCTGATGGCTCGGAGCCTGGAGCCTGTTTCCGATTCTGTGTCTCCCTCTCTCTCTGCCCCTCCCCCGTTCATGCTCTGTCTCTCTCTGTCCCAAAAATAAATAAATGTTGAAAAAATAAATTAATTAATTAATTAAAAAGTGATCACCATGGTAACAATGACCATTCCTAGCACCCAGACTGTGATCGAGAAATTCTATTTTCCATTAAAAGAAACCAGAGCAGGGCACCTGGGTGGTTCATTAGGTTAAGCGTCCGACTTCAGCTCAGGTCATGATCTCCCGGTTCGTGGGTTCGAGCCCCGCGTCGGGCTCTGTGCTGACAGCTCGGAGCCTGGAGCCTGCTTCAAATCTGTGTCTCCTTCTCTCTCTCTGCTCCTCCCCCGCTCATGCTATGTCTGTCTGTCTGTCTGTCTGTCTCTCTCTCAAAAATAAACATTAAAAATTAAAAAAAAAAGAAAAAAGAAAAGAAAAAAAGAAAGAATCCAGAGCTTCGGAGAGAAATGACTGATATGAAGTGTAGGTGAAGAGATGTCCAAGATGAGCACGGAGCGCCTTACCATACCAAATACCAGGGAAGCTATCAAAAACAACCAGGGTATGTCAAAGGACTCAGGAACCTTGAACAAGTTCCTATTAACAAAGAGTGGATGACCTGGGCTTTGAGGTAAGAATTGTAATGAATCAAAACCCACGAAAGATGTTCCAATCCATGAATTCAAAATGACATGAAAGGGGGAAAAACCCTAACTGGTCGTCTTCTGAGGAAGAGAGAGAACCAATTCATTATCTTGAAAACTGAGTAAACAAAAGGAGAGATTCAAGCATCTGTCCTACTTTCCTATATGAACAGTACTACTGGCCAAATAGTAGATAAGAGGGGGCATCCCCTTACAATTTTTACCTGCTAAAAATTGAAAACAAAGTAACACAATTTAATATCACCATTTTGCGACCCCTAAGGATCTGCTGGATCTGGGTGCTGAACATCAACAGCTGCACGAATCATCCTGGTATCACGGGCCTCTTGATCAAAGAACGTAACACTAGCTATCATCTTGCCAAGGGGATCGAGCCTGAACGTGATCACACTTCAGGATCCAGCTGCCAATTTATAGGGAATTTAGAGGACAGAGGAATATGTTGAAATGCACCATGCATGTGCAATCATCAGAAACGAAGTTGAAAGATGCAGGTCAAAGGTCGGGCTTCTTCATCAGATTCATTGTCAAGGACAAGAAAACGATGGAAGAGGAGCCAAGAGGTTACAAAAGATGTACCAAGTTCTTTAAAGTGGCAAGACTGAGCTACAGCGTCTAGAAATACACGTTTGGGTGATTAAAACCATGGAGAATGACGAGGGGGAGTAGCGGATACTTTTGGAGGGAGGGAGGTGGGGGGGGTGTTTATGACAGGGAAGGGGCACAGGGAGAGTCTGAGAAGGCTGGCAAAGTTCTATTTCCTGACCTGGGCAGTGGTTACACGGGATTCACCTAACTGAACTCCCTTACCTGTTTATTTAGCGTGTTTTATAATAAAAAGCGTTTTTGTTTTGTTTTTGTTTTATTTTTCAGATGAATCAAACTTGCTTCTTCAAGAGAAGTTAATACTCTCAGTTTAAGATTTGGGCATCAAGGGTCTAAACAATGTTCCTTTCCTTTAGTAAAATGTGTCTGCAGCCATGAAAATGATCAATTTAGCAAGGCACGCTAAGCAGAACAGTTCCTTTTAACATATTTCCTTAATATGATTTGGCTGCCAAAATTAGGACACCACAGGAGGAGCTCTCCTCAGCCAAAAGTCCATGAGGAAAAATGAGTAAATGTTTAAATGACACAGTTCAGGCATTAATTTGTTTATGTCAAATAATTTTAATTAATAAAAAAGCCTTCCAAACACGGTTTCTAAGTCTGGCTCGGTCCACAGAAAATGAAGAGGGAAATAAGAGTGGTCTCCAAGCTCTGCACCTGACATGCGTGAGAGCGCCTGTAACTGACGCAGGCACGGCCTTCACTTAGCTCAGCTCTTAATGCATTACTCCCCATCTGTGCCTATGTTAACCTTTCAACATATTTGGGGCTAGGATTAAAAACTGATCCAAACCCACAATTACATTTCAAGGCTAAGAAGAACATAATCAAGAACAAGACGCTTGACATTAAAAAGCATCCCAAAGCCTGGTTTCACACATAATCTGCTTTTGGAATCTAAATGGGGGAATGTAAAGAACTTACTTTAAAATTCTTTCATATTGTTTGTCTACCTGAATAAGAAGGAATTTCTTAACCAGGGTCAAACTAGACAGAACACACCTTCTGACGTTAGCTTGAAAATAAGCACTTTACTTATTGCAAAACTTTTCAATTTCCCAATATATGTGATATATCCCATTTTATACGTATAACCTTTGGCATCTTATTTCACTATAAAGTTTCCATTCATGTTGGTAGTTTCTTTCCTTTTGGGGGAGGGAGAGGAGTTATGTGGTCCAGTGGCATTCACAGAATTACTGCAAGGTCATTTTACTGTCCTCAAAATCTTCCCATGGAGCAGACGTGACAACAGCCAATAAGCACGTCCACATGCACGCTCATACAAAAGAAGAAGAAAAACAATACAGTACAACCTCTTTGATAGAAGGGCTTATAAAAGGCTTGGCTACAGTTGTCCTTTCATCTCACTAAATCATGGTATAATCCAATGGACAATCAAAACTGCTATGACTTTCTGCTTTTCAAGCCTCTGCACACACATGCTTTTTGAAAGTCGTAGGTAGGTCTCACTGGCCTGTGTGCATGCCACCCCCTGGGAGCTTACCATAACCGTGCAGTCCTCTGAACCGCTGGCAATGACCTGATCGTTGTGCGGGCACCAGTCTATGTCGAGCACCGGTCCCGTGTGGCCACATACTGTAGGGTAGGATTTGTCAATTCGACCAGTCTGAAAGAAGAGAGAAACAAACGTACTGTGTAACACCAACACCACAGAGTTTGTAGGTTTGCTCAGAATCATTTTTCCTTTATTACCTCCACCCCAAACTCTCAAGTATCTATATATCACGGTCAATGTCAACTAGTCAGAACTGTCAAGTTTTATGTTCAGAAATAGCTACTGCCAAGGACATGCCACCAAATTACAAGAATCCAAATTTCTAGAACCACAAAGATTTTTATTTAATCAACTGCATTAGCAGACATAGTGAACGAGAATGCTAAATCTTTTCACCAAAATACGATTTGTAAATTATAGGTGTGTCTTTACTGTTAAAAAAAAAAAAAAAACAAAACTTGGTGTTACTCAAAATGTTAAATACAACTCTTAGTAAAATCAGCTAATACCCTTGAATATACAAATCACTAGTTCTGGAAATGAATGGCACTGTGAGCACACAAAGTTAGGGTAATAAAAAGAAAAGCTTTAGCTAATGCTTAGGGGCTCAATCTGTATAAGACTGTCTCAGTCTCTTTACTGTCTTTGATCAACAGAAGAGTCAGCCAGACCAACTCATTAACACTAGCTTAGATCTCACCCATTATCTAGTCCACGTCTCATTGAGAATACAATATTCAGGGGCGCCTGGGTGGTTCAGTTGGTTAAGTGTCCAACTCTTGATTTCGGCTCGGGTCATGATCTCATGGTTGGTGCAATCAAGCCCCACATCAGGCTCCATGCACAGCGTGGAGTCTGCCTGGGATTCTCTCTCTGCCCCTCCCTCACTCGTGGATGCTCTCTCTCTCTCAACGTAAACAAACATTAAAAAAACATTTTTCAATGCTGATCATAAGTAACCATCACGATATACTTACGTGACACATCTGAATCTAAAAGTCAATCTGGCTTATCAAGCCAATTTTGTGTTGACCAAGATAAATGCTATTGTAACAGGTACACAAAAGCTATTTCCTTTTTTAAACATGTTGGTGCAATCCATGGTCCTGTATGCTCTAAAAGCGAGCGTACAACAAGGAATCATGGCCAAGCAAAACTGAACCTATTTTGTTGTTGTGTTATTCTCCTGTTAAGACAAGTCAGTACAACACTGGGGCAAGGCTTCCCAGAAAATTTTCAAGATCAAGGAATTCTGTGATTTCTCCACTGTGACTCAACTGTGGAAATGTTCCGAGAAGCAATTATGCTAAACACAAAGACCACAGTACTGAGAGTCAGACAGATATGGGTTCAAATCCAGGCTCTACTGTTCAAACAGTGGCTGGCCTTAGGCAAGTCACGTAATCTGAGCTTCAGCCCATCATCTGTGAAAGGAGTGACAATAATGCTCATCTCCCAGGATTACCGTAGGATTAAATGAAATAAAGTTTTTAGGTAAATCATAACTTGGTATTACAACTATCTGTATATGGTATGTAAAAAATTTAATTTCAGATATACCTCAGAGATATGGCAGGCTCTGGTACATATTAGTGCAATTAAAGTGAGTCAAATGAAGTTTTCAATTTTACTGTGTACACAAAAGTTGTATTTATACCATACGGTAGTCTATTAACTGTGCGACAGCATGATGTCTAAAAAAACACAATGCATAAACCTTAATTAGGAAGTACTTTATTGCTGAAGAATGCTAGCCATCATGTGAGCTTTCACTGAGTCATGATCACTGATCACATATAAACCATAAATGTAACAGCAATGAAAAAGTCTGAAATATTCCAAGAACGAACAAAATGTAATAGAGGCACAAAGTGAGCAAATGCTGTTGGGAAAATGGCATCGACAGACTTCCTCGATGGGGGATCGCCACAAACCTGGTTTGGGAAAAAAGAGTATCCGTGAAGTGCAATAAATGAGGTAAGCCTGTATGGTGCCTGGAATATAGTAAATACTCAATATAAAACTACTTTTATTACTAGTTCTTCTAGTTTAATACATTAATTTACTCTATCATTAAGAAGGACAAACATGTGTCACTTATGAACTCTCATGGGGCCCAGACGCTGTGCTGAGTATTAGAGACAGAGAAGTAAACACGGCAGCCCTGTCCTGGCGGGACGAAGAGGCCGTGTCAACCACCAAATACGGTGCAGCAGAAGACATGCGCCACAGGACAAGCACACGTGGCAGGAACACAGAAGAAGGGCATTCCGCCAGGCCTGTGGGGATCACAGTCTTCAGGGAGGTTTTCTTTCTTCTCTTTTAAGCTTATTTATTTTTAGAGAGAAGGACAGTTCAAGAGTGTGGGGGGAGGGGCAGAGAGACAGAGAGGGAGAGAGAATCTCAAGCAGGCTACATGCTGTCGGCACAGAGCCTGACGCAGTGCATGATCTCACGCACCATGAGCCAGATGCTTAACCGACTGAGCCACCCAGGCACAGAAAGGTTCTCTGCCGAGAAAAGAAGCAATTCTAAATTGAGGTGTGAAGATGGCCCTGTCCACAGACCTAAAGCCTAGGTTTTTTCACATGCTCGTTTTCTCTTGTAAATCGAATTAAACCCAGTTTGGACCTGTGGAATTGCATCGCCAGAAAAGGAATCCTAAAAGAAAGTGCCAATGAACACAGAACCTGGGTGTTATAAGGAGGGCCACACGGGTCATGTACAGGCAGCAAAGCACAGATGGCTGAGAAGCAGACTGCCTGGGCTGGCGTCACGACTCTGTCAGGTTCCAGCTCTGATGCCCTGGCCAAAATGACTTCACCTCTCCACCTCATCTCCTCATCTGTAAACTGAGAATGTCATGATTCCTTCTATACGAGCCGATGTGAAGACAAATTGAAGATAATCCAGGTAAAGTACTTTCCCAGCACCTGCAGGGCTCAATAAACGTCACCCCAAATTCAACAACTGCTGGAATCCACTCTGTCATATCCCTGATCCCATCTCTCCTTAAAGAAGCAACTGCTGCTGAGGCCTCCAGCCAGGTTGTTTTCCCTATTTTCCGTACTGCATCCTCACAAAAACCGTGTGAGTGACCCAGCCCGGAAGCTACTACTCCCTGTAATACTCTATTTCTCATGCAGGTGGCGGTGGACTCGCAGGTGTTCATTTTACAGTAATACTGTGATATACGTAATATGTAATTGTAGTATCAACATCTTGAACCCACCGGCTAAAAGACAGCATGTCTCAGATTTGATTACAACCAGCTACAAGACATATTTTAAAAGTAATAAAGGAACTAAGTTAAAAAATAAAAAGGTAGGGGTGCCTGGGTGGCTCAGAGTGTCCAACTCTTGATTTCGGCTCAGGACATGATTCCCAGGGTTGTGGGACCGAGCCCCAAGTCGGGCTCTGCACTGCACATGGAGCCTGCTTGGGATTCTCTCCTCCCCCCCATCCACCCCTCTCCCCCGCTCATGCTCTCTCTCTCTCTCTAAAATAAACAAAAAACAAGAAAACTAAAAAGTAATTAAAGCAGGGGAAGGCCGTAAAAATATATGCCAAATAGCTGAGTGAGGACAGACTTTAAGGTAGAATGCACTATTAAAGATTAATGTCACTGTATAATATTGAAACAATTCACTGGGATGCTACAGGCACTAGGAAGTCTAATTCCTCTAACTGCACAAATTCAAAATATTTATAGCAAAAGCTGAGAGAACTATGAAGAGAAAATGACAAGGCCATAATCTTAAGAGATTTTAACAAAGACTCACTCTCAAGGAAACAGACAAAAATTAGTATGAATATAGAAGACTTTAACAAAAGTCATAGGCTTTGGGGCTCCTGGGTGGCTCAGTCGGTTAAGCCTCTAACTTTAGCTCAGGTCACGATCTCACGGTTCATGGGTTAGAGCCCTGCGTTGGGCTCTGTGCTGACAGCTCGGAACCTGGAGCCTGCTTCGGATTCTGTGTCTGTCTGTCTCTCTCTCTCTCAAAACCAAATAAACACTGGGGGAAAAAAAGTAACAAGATTTATCTAATGGATATATCCAGCCTTGGAGCCAATATTTAAAAATGAACATTTTTTTTCAAGCACACATTAAACATTACCTTTTTTAAATGACCAATTAGGATACCACAAAGCAAATCTCACAAAATACCAAGAAATCAATACCTCATAGTGCATGTTCAGAGTACAATGCAATGCAATTAAAAATTAATAGAAAAAATATGAACCAAAAATCCCTAAGGCATCTGAAAATTTTTTAAATTTACTAAATAATTCACATAGAAAGTCATAATGGCCGATAGAAATGTTAAAACTGATCAATAAATACATGACGTTTCTTAACTTGTGGGAGAGGGCTAAAACAGATCTTAACGGTAAATCAATTAGCTTTAAATGCACATATACAGAAAGTCTGAAAATTAAGGAGCTGATAATAAGCACATGAAAAGGTTGCCGTATTTTTATATAGAGCACACCCAAAGAATGTAAAATTATGAAAAGAAATTAACAAAAAAGAAAATAAATAATAAGCCACATCAACACAATAGGATAGATTAAGAAAGAAGAGAAAGCACAAATATCAGCAATTTAACAAGGGACATAACTTACAAATATGGTGTAAATTCACATAATATGAAAATACTAGGAATAACATCTGATAATAAATTTTAAAACACCAAATGAAAGAGGCAATCTCCTAGAAAAAAACATATCAAAAAATTGTCAATAAATAAAAAACCTGAATAGACCAATAGCCATAAAAGACCAGTAACAAAAGTCCACATACTACCTACCTCCCCATGAACCTAGTCACGTAATACCAAAGGCCACTAGGCCCACGTGGTTTTACAGGAGAGCTTTACCACACACTCAAGGAAGAGATCGGCTTAGACAAAACTTCCCAGAGAACAGAAAAGAGCAGTACCGCTCAACCCCTCACTTAAGGACTGTACCACCCTGATGACAAAGGACGGTATGACAAAGAGATACTGAAGCCTACATGACAAACACCGTTGCGAACTCCCCTCAAGAACAACAAAAAAACATAAGCAGAGTGCAGACAAGTTGCAGACAGAGACAATACATATGCAACATCCATATCCAACAAAGTCAACAAACAACCTAACAGAATGATGGCAAACGACAGGAGCACAGGAGCACTGAATTCACGGAGAAGTAAACTTCAAAAGCCCATACAGATGTATGAAAAGATACTTGGTCTCACTCAGTGAACTAGAAATTAAAATGCTATGGTAACATCTTATACCTATTAAAACTGGCAACAATTTAGAAGCCTAATTACAAGTGTTGGCAAGGATGTCAGGAAAGAGGAATGCCAAACAACCGTTCACCGAAGGCTCCTGCTCCGATTCTTTTTGAGAGCAATCTGGAAACAGGTAGAGGTGAAGCTGCCCACCCCTGAGCAATACCATTTGAGGTGGTCTGTGGGAAAGAAAGGTTCCCGTATTTGCACAGAAAGGATATTAACCGCAGCATCACTGGGAATGGTGAAAAAAGCAGAAGCAATTTAACTGTCCTTGGTATGGAAATAAATACCACTTACACAAAAGTTTAACACACACAAAAATCAGTCTATGTACAGACACATACACATGTAGTAAAAGTACACAAATAGAATACATACCAACTTCGAGGAAATGATTACCTCTGGTGAAGGAGAAGTGGAAAAAAGGGGAATGGTATTTTAGTTACATCTGTTATGCTTTATTGTTTTTTAAAAAATGGGAGGTAGGAAACAAACATGGTAAAATATTAACATCTGTTTAATCTTGTGGGTGAGTACATGAGTGTCCTAGTATTTTGTCTCCTATCTTAAAAAATAATTTAAAAAAGAAAAAAACTTTACTCCCTGGGGAAAAAAGTTTTTGTATCTGAATTGTTTTATCTTTGCATTCTTAGGCTCTGCCCAGCAAACCACGTCTGGCATCTTTGATGGCAAAGTACAGTTACTAAACTCTGAGCTTCCAAGGACATCAAATAATTTTTTCTAATACAAGTTGTTCTTAATTATACTGTGAAACTTACTAAATGACTTTTTTTTTTAGGTTAAAATTACACAATCGTGGCTTAAAGATACCGTTCAGTCAAGTCAGACATTTGAGAATAGTAAGTAGTAAGCCTCTCTTCCACTCTCAGCTCAGTGCGGACAAGTCCAGAGCATCAAAGTATTAAAGAGCCGAATGTTTTTGCAGGAACTTGAAGCCCAGTGAAAGGGCAACTGCTACCAACTGCCCTTCTTCCCATCAAAGCCAAATAAGAAGAAAACTTGCGAACCCTTTCAGAATGCTTATGTTACATGGTAGGAACCGTACGAAGACCTTTCTGTCTTCATTCTCACCAAGCTGCTTCATGACATAGCTTCTTTACTGTCCCCATTTTCTAAATAAAGAAATGGAGTGAAGCAGCACAGACCTAAAGCATCAGTGATGATCCATCCGTACTAGATTTCCATAGGGCAGGAAAATTCCCACTAGGCCAAGGGTTGTGAAAAAGGCACAACAGTAATGTTAAAACTATTGGCAGCTGGTCATCAGAAATAGAGCTCATAAAAATGATATCCTGCCACCAGCTGTTTCCTCTGGTTGTAAACACCATCACAAAGCCTTACAACAAATAAAACAGGGAAAGTGGCATCATATTGCAGCAGAACAAAAAGGCCATCGACTACATGTCTGATAGTGATAAAGGAACAAAAAAGGAAGAAAGTGTGAGAAGAACTGGCATCTTAATGGCACACTTGGGGCACCTGGATGGCTCAGTTGGTGCACTGTCCAACTCTTTTTTTTTTTTTAATTTTTTTTTTCAACGTTTTTATTTATTTTTGGGACAGAGAGAGACAGAGCATGAACGGGGGAGGGGCAGAGAGAGAGGGAGACACAGAATCGGAAACAGGCTCCAGGCTCTGAGCCATCAGCCCAGAGCCCGACGCGGGGCTCAAACTCACGGTCCGCGAGATCGTGACCTGGCTGAAGCCGGACGCTTAACCGACTGCGCCACCCAGACGCCCCTGCAGTGTCCAACTCTTGATTTCGGCTCAGGTCATGATCTCAGGGGCTCAGCTTGAGCCCCACTTTGACTACTTGCTGGGCATGGAGCCTGCGCTCTCTTTCTAAAAAGAAAAAAAATTTTTGAAAAAATTTTGAAAAAAATAAATGTGCCCTAATCGTTTTACATACAGGATGTACGCAAATCAATCAAGGGTCAGCGATCACGATTTCAAGGGCTTACACTTGAGTATCTTCTTACCCATAATAAAATCAATTAAGAGAAAAGCACAACATATTTTACCCTATAAGTATATGTTATTAAAAGGGCAGAGCTGGGCACTTATAGACTGCTGAGAGCTCGGTACAAGGAAACTGAAAGAAACCATACAACACTGGCCGTATACGATAAAGATGTGGACACACCGTTCTGAGAAACATTTTGCACTAGCATTTAATGAGAATGTATTTCTCATTCCTACCCATGACGCATCCTCATTCGTCATCCAGTCAACGAACCGAGGCATCCATGTCTAATTGCTGGCGTGTGGGGGGCCATTCAAAAGAGACACCCACTGTAAGTCAGGCTGGCAACATGGCTCACCTGAGCTTCTAAGCAGCAAATGTAAATAAATGCAGAGGCTGGAAAGAAGAGTTACAAGAATTTAATGCCAGCCCCCCCCCCTTTTTTTTTAACTAAATGGTGGTTTATTTTAAGAACTACCTATCAATTTTCCAAGGCTCCTATAGAGAGTAATTTCATTTACTAACAAATCAGGTCACTGTCTCATTAAGGATGTGTCACACCTCAGCTGCATCATCTAGAATATTCCCACTTTTCTAGCATGGAATTGAAAGTTTAGCTGAGAATAGTCTGTCACTCTTTAGACTCCCTGCTTTAAATAATGTGTACAAATTCATTGATTACTTACTAGTCCCAGCCACTTGCCATGAGAGAACTCTATGTACACCTCTCTAGCTAAAACTCCAAGTGGTGGGAATTGCCAGCAAGTCAACTCAAGGGGCAAAAAATGACCCAGGTTACCAAAGGCTCTGGCCCCGAGCCTCGTTCACACACTTGGGGAATACTAGTGGACTAGGTCAGGGCACCGAGTTATGCACTATCATTATCTGAAAGATCCTTTGGCCTGCCCGGGGCCCAGCAACATGAGCCCCAGGGAAAATTCAGCCTCCAAAGTGCGTGTACAGCTGGCACAAGGCAGAGGTGTGACAGCACAATTTCCATGTGGCTGGCCCGAGCTGAGGCTGATGGCTTTGACATGTTCCAGCCACCAATCCGCATCGTGGCAGAAAACCACCTAGACACCAGCATTATCATTTACTCTGGGTTTGGGGAAAGTTCTCAAAAATTTCAAAGCAGCCACAAAACTCAAAAGAGCTCCTGGAAAACTGATGCTTCAACTAAACCCAAAGTTAGGCAACACTTTCCTCCAACAGGCATGTTTGGAGAGGGGAAAGTGAAATCAAAATTTAAGCACCAGTAAATGTATTCTCTAACTGCTCTAAGAAGGAACACTTGTAATTTTAAATAACTTTGCAAACACATTCCTCCTGAGGTATACATACAAAATGCAGTGTAACTCTTATGACATGATAGTCCCGGTTGTTCAAGACATTTCCCATCCATTTCAATGGGAAACCGTAACTGTCCCACCTACATCTACCAGTGCACCTTACTTCTCACACCTCATGTCAAAAAGGAACACCTACTGGGGCACTTGGGTGCCTCGGGTCAGTTATGAATCCAACGATTTCAGCTCAGGTTATGATCTCACAGTTGTGGGACTGAGCCGTGCATGTTGGGCTCTGCACTGACAGCACGGAGCCTGCTTGGGGTTTCTCTCTCTCGCTCTGCCCCTCTCTCTCAAAAGAAATACATAAAAACTTTAAAACATACACACACAAAGGAATCCATACTTAAGAAGTGAACTCATCCTACATGCTGAGGGCAGTACTGAGCAACCAAAACGCTCTAAATATCTACAGATAAATATGTACAGTAGTCCTCTTGCATATTTGTTCCTATAAAGGAGCTCCACTCTGGGATGTGTCTTTAAAGGAGCTAATGGTGGCTCAGTCCGTGAAGTGTCCGACTTTGGCTCAGGTCATGATCTCACAGTTCATGAGTTTGAGCCCCACGTAGGGCTCCGTGCTGACAGCGCAGAGACTGCTTCAGATCTTCTGTCTCTCTCTGTCCGTCCCTTCCCCGCTCTCTCTCTAGTTCATAAATAATAAATAAATAAATAAATAAATAAATAAATAAATAAATAAAAGGAGCTAATGGTATAGCTCAGATGAACCAGCAGACATTTTCACCCTCCCAAACTCCAAAGTCAACAGTAGGAAGCTGCCAACATGACCTCTGCATTCTATAAAAGATCATTCGGAATAACTGTTTCTTGATGTAACAACGACCCCTCACATGATAACCATTTTCAATCCACACATTAGCTTGCTCGCTCTGGGAGCATCTAATGGATGGCTCTTTCAAAATGTTACCATTCGGTACAGCTACCCAGCACTTTGCCCAGCAGGCTCATTCTCATGATAACACAGGTTTCCAAAAAGTTAATAAACTCCCACGGTGTTAAAAAGTGACGTGTTGGGGCGCCTGGGTGGCTCAGTCAGTTAGGCGTCCGACTTCGGCTCAGGTCATGATCTTGCGGTCAGTGAGTTTGAGCCCCGCGTCGGGCTCTGTGCTGACAGCTTAGAGCCTGGAGCCTGTTTCAGATTCTGTGTCTCCCTCTCTCTCTCTGACCCTCCCCCGTTCATGCTCTGTCTCTAGCTCAAAAATAAATAAAGGTTAAAAAAAAATAATAATAAATTTTAAAAAAGTGACACGTTAATTTTATCAGTCAAATCAAGCATTCCCCCGTAAGACGCTCCTTCTGCATACGACGTCTTTCCAGCTGACGTCCTGGCATTCAGCAATGCAGACACCCACACTGTTCCAGGGTGCTGGCTTCTGAGAACAGTCCACACCATCCCTCTTGGCTGGTCCGGCACGGCAGCTTCCCAGCGCCTTTCCAGCTTCGGACCTACAGTCATTTTATCCAGCCGCTTCATGACCCATCATTATAATCTGTGCTTATTATCCAGACGGGCTATTCTACCCTCGGATGTGAGGGTCTAACACAACCACTACCCTATCCTGAATCAAGGAACAAGAGACAAAGATTTTGCAAACTGTCTGTCCCTACTTTATCTTCACATAAGTTTTTATTTTAGGAAAAAATGTTAATCAAAATCACTTTATATGCCCAAAGTTCAATAACTTTGTCATTCCGTCCATACATTTGAGGATCTTTTTTGTAAGGCACTGACAATAACTCCTTGCTGGCCTTGGAGGGACACATTGAGAACTCCCCAACTCCCTAAGGAGGACGGGAAGTCAAGCAAATGCTCAGAAGCTAAGGAAAAGTTTTCCGCCAGGCAGAAGGGCTCCAGACACACCGTGTGGAGTTCAAAGGAGTCCAAAAAGGATGTCTATTAAAGTGGGCTTTCTGGTTTTTCAACTACCTTTCTCTGGTATCAGTATTCTTTACGTAGATACACGCTCTGCTGAAATCTCTTCAGGCCCTGCTGCCTCACACGAAGATAGCTGGGGAGGCCTCTCCCCAGGTGATGAGACAGGGACTTCCACGGCAGACTGGAAAGCCTGAGGCACACGATATCTGACTTGTGGACAAGCTGGTCACCAAGAGGAATAGCTCCTGACCCAGGAGTAGTACATTCGGAGGAGGTTTTACTTTAAGAGAACCAAAAACACCAACCTTGAGGGTAAGCGGAGGTGCCCTGGAATAAAACACACAGATTGGGTTACCCAGTCCTGGAAAGTAAGCCAGACACTCGAGCTGCCAGGGAGAGGCAGGGCGCTTCTGCAGAGGCCTCACCTGCCTGTGAGTGAAAAACAACAGTCTTCACGGGTCCGAGAGAAAATGCCAAACAGATTATTTTGGTTATCACGGGCCCTCTTTAAAACCTGGGTCTAATACTGCATAGACCATTTTAAAAGTCCTCATTAAGAATCTGAGGGAAGTTACTGTAAAACTATTGATTTCATTATCAGAAAGCAAAAACAGTGGAAGTGAACGTCTCCTTACTCAACTGCACCCAAATATGTAATCGGGAATAGACACTGTATTTCCTAACAAAAAATCTGTAAAGTGAAAACTTCATCACTACAGACACGTAATTCCAAACACTTCTGGTCTGAGAACAAACAAAAAACTAGGAACCCCAGATGAGGTGGAATCTAGTCAAAATAAAATTCAGCTTGAAAGCAGAAGGTGAAAAGCAAAATAACTATTGATATAACTGCAAATCAAGGAAATTAAACCATTCAGTATCAAACCAGAAAGCAGAGTAATCGCTTGCTTGTACTAAGCAAATGACACTGGAGGAGTCTCCCCCAGGACCCTCTGTGAATGACGAGGCGTTCCAGAGCTACCACCCCTTTCGATCCCAGCTCTGCACGGGTTTACATACAAGCTTCAGAATAAAAATCCACCCTCCCTGAAGTAAGTAGGGATGAAAACCAGAAAAATAGTGTTTTAAGTTGTTTTTTGGGTTTTTTTTTTTAAGGTAAATGCCTTGGGTTCCATGGCAGAGGCAGTTCACACCTTGCAGCAGTTACAAACACGCAGGACAGGAGGACAGACCCAATTCAGCAGACTGTATCATTTACTCATGACTTACAAAGCTCAGCCAGAAAAGAAACCCAAGTCACCGTTCCTCTAAGAGAGCCAACACGTGCTCCATCACTCACCCCTCCCAGGTCAGCCTCCCCTGGACTCAACTCAGGTCCCACCCCTAACGAGCACAGATATTCACCTCGGCAGCAGGAAATTTGCTGCACATGGTTATAAGGAGGCTTCTGGACAAATCAGGACTGCAGATGTTTGTCCACTAAACCCTGGGTCTATTTCAGAGTAATCTGAGTTCAGAAACCTTTTCTTTGCCTCTTCGCCAGACTTAGGTTATAACGTTTGGACACCGAGGGCTTCTGCAGGCAGCACTGGCCCGTGTGCTCAGCCCAGATTCACGCTCCAAAAAACCAGCAAAGAGTTAAATGTTCTTTGCACTTGACTCAGTGGCTTCCCTTCACCACACACTCCCAGATCCCACCATTCTGTGAGCCACCAAGCAGCCAATCAAAGCAAAGGAAGGAAATTATCCTGGCCGGCTGACAGCCCCAGAGCTCTGATGGCCATATATGGTAAAAACCACTGTCAGAGCCCTGTCAGGCCTGCGGGCCGGCTGCTGTGGACAGATCAGTGAACTGCAGCGGCAGGAGAAGCCGGCCAAGGAAACGTACAAAGGACGGGCTGCCTGCTCATCTCCAGGGGAGGAGGATGGGGAGGGGAGGGGAGGGGGGAAGCCGTCATCTGCCAGGGCACACTCTGAGTCACAGCCACTCACTGTAATCAAAAATAGCCCCGGGGTACATTGTGAGGTTCCTTCTGCCAGGATTCTGTGCTCCGTTGTTAACTGGGGGTGAGCAGTGTATCCCCCCGCCATGAGCCCCTATAGCAAGACTGTGGCAAACAGTCACTGGGAGAAAATGAAAGGGCCCTTCTGTGGCACTTCATGTGGTAATGAGGCCGTACAGTGCTCGTGTGGCTGGCGGCTCGTGACATAATTTGGAAGTCATTGTTCTGCACCTGGTGCCCTTCCCCTGCATCCTCCTCCCCCCACCCCTGCCTCCCAGCCTTTCAAGGCCCATACAATCGACAGTTTTAAGGTGCTCAGGGCATCAGACAGCGTCTATTTCAGGAGGCGTGAATGGGCATCCCATGACACATCAGGATACTAGCACTGAATAAAATTATTCCCTGCCCGTGACACCAAAGCTACCATGTGCCAAACGTCCACATCTGTACAAAGGGCTACTGGCGTCGCTACCCTTGTCCAAAACGGATCACTGTTATTTGTGGGAATGGAAATTGCCTGTCAGCCGTGTACAGTAAGGGGGAGACGCAGCCAATGCAAATCCAGCAGGTGCTGGCAGTGACTGGGGGTCATGGAGAAAAGCACCATCAGGAGACTGGCATCCCTTTGGAACTAGCCCGTGAAAGAAGGCACTTATCAGCACGGTGCCTGGCGCTTAAAGGACACCCTCAGTAATGTGAAGTGCTGCGAGATCTCCTCGCTGTGGCCGTGTCCTCGAGGCACGGTACAGACCCAGTATTTTCCAAACCCTAAGACAATTCTCTGAACTGACAGAACCAAAGCCCTGACGAGCAAGCGTTTTGTTATTAAGCCTTCTAACCCCAGAGAAAGAATGCAAAGGATTAAGTATCAATTAGACCACAGTTTCTGTATCAAAACAAAAACAAAAACAATCTTTCGCACTCAGTGTGGGAAAACGTTCACCAAAAATATACACGATATACATGTACCAATCAAATAAAGACTCAGAGACCCAGGTTCTAATCCACGAAAGACCCCACAGCTCTGGGCAATCACTCAGTCTGAGTTTTGATTTCCGCAACTGCAGAACACAGGGATGAAAGCCACCTTAACCAGTGCAAAAACTAAGACACCATGTATGAAGGGGACCCTCCAAGCACATTCTGATGTCACACCCGAGTCTCATTTTTATGAATAAGACATGACGTCACTGCCTTCTCCTGAGGAAGAAACAGGAACGATGCTGTGTTGATCCAGTTATGACAATCCTAAAATGGAGAACGGTGCTGCTTATTTTCTGGTTCTTGTCCATATGATGATTAAGGAAAACACCAATTTTGCACTATTTACACTGGAAGTGACAGACAAAAAGAATGAAAGAATTGGTGTTTCTGCCAAAAAGCTACCTGTCACCTCCTCTTAATCCCTCTGATGGACCATCCCATTTCACCAGTTTCACCAAACACCCACCTCCACTCCCCAAGATCCAGGAATTTGAGGGAGAATGTGGCTCCCACCTCATTCTCTGTCCTTCTGGGAACAGAGCACCTCTTCAAACTCATCAGTTTAGCGAATTGGCTGGGCTCCTCTTCTGTTTCATCCCTGGCTCCTACACACAGGAGAAACCTGAATTCCAGTAGAACCTTCTCTGTGATGTCTTCCTTGATTTAGGAGCCTCAGCTGGAACTCATCTCTCATCACTGTGTCAGACAACTTTATGTGCACACAAAGCTCCCCACTGGAGAGATCAAGGTCAACCATTACCAAAGCTTTTTAAGAGCAAGAGCCCAGCAAAGGTCCTGGCGTTGAGCAGGTACTCAAACATCTAAGGACTGAGTATGAATAGGTGGACGAATAAATAAGATTTTTTTAAGATACTGCTTTAAAGAGACTCTTAAAAACTGAAAACAAACTGAGGGTTGATGGGGGTGGGAGGGAGGGGAGGGTGGGTGATGGGTATTGAGGAGGGCACCTGTTGGGATGAGCACTGGGTGTTGTATGGAAACCAATTTGACAATAAATTTCATATGTAAAAAAATAATAATAATAAAATAAACATTTTTAAAAAATAAATAAAAAGAGCCTTTAAAAAAGCAAAAAAAAAAAGGTACTGCTTTAGACTTCACTCAAGCTTAAAGAACAATGAACTCTTCATATATGTTCTGATAGTATTACTGGTAATACTTTTAGAAATAACCTTTACCTATAATAAGTTCATTGTAAAATATTTTGAAAAAATACAGGTAATTATAAAGTAAAAAATAAAAATCACCTTCAGTCCCACCATCGATGTTAACATTCCTGACTCTTCCCCAAAACCAATAACATAATTTGAAGTTACACACAGGACAGTGACTATGACGTTCCAACACATTTTTTAGGTTATACGATAATATCGTGGAACACAGGATAACCAAATCTTGCCATATAATTTTCTCTTGACACTGTACAGAATCCCTCAATTATTCATTTAAGATTTATTTAAGAATGTTATATACCTGAATCTATCTACGTATCTCCATAAATATGTGGAAAGAGTGCCTAAAACTACCAAAAGGCCTTTTAGGTCGCTACTAGTAACTCATTTATTCACACATTGTGTGACCTAACATTATAAGTCAAGTGCTCCGCTATATTTGAAGAATACATGTATTAGTTATCAACCACTGCTTAGTAAGTTACCCTGAAACCTAGCTATTTAAAACAGTCAACATTTATTCTCTTATAGTTTGAGGGTTAGGAGTCCCAAAGCACCTTATTTGAGTGGTTCTGGTTCAGAGTTCTCATGAGTCAGTATGTCAGTCAGGGCTGCACATTCCACTTCCAAGACCACTCACTCACATGGTTGGTCAGCTGGTGCGGACTACGGGTAGGAGGTCCCATGACCCCTCCAGAGAACTGTTTAAGTGTCCTCGAAACATGGTGCTTCCCAAAGGGACAAAGTGGAAGCCAGTAAGTTTTCATGACCTAGTCTCAGAAGTCACATGCCATCAATTCTACCATATCCCAGTGGTTACACGTTCAGCCCTATTTACTGTGTGTGTGTGGGGGGGGGGGTGGAGTTGGTGGGGGGCCACAGGACACCACGAATACGAGGGCAGAATGACTGGAGGACATCCTGTAGGTCCACCACAATGGATTAAGGCCAGATTCTGGAGAACCTCTACCAAGGGCTACTGTACAAACAGCCATCCAGTTTGCATCCTCCATCCAAGTGACTGTCAAAGAGATCAAGAGGCTGTAATTATAATCATCCTCCTCTTATCTGTGAGGTGGCTAAGAAAATAATTCTAGTACAATGTGACGGTGCAGGCTGTGGTACTAGTGGCACAGACAAGCAGCTAAGGGAACCCAGAGGAGACCTTCCCCTGACTCTGAGTCAGAGAGAACACTTGAGTTGCATACTAGACAGTGAGAAGAGGTACTTAGGATACTGACCAAAATGAATCAAGATTTCTTCCTCAATCGTTATGAAAGAAAAACACTCTAAAGCAACCCTTGTCAACCCAGGCTCTGTGAGAAAATTAAGTCCTGATGCTCTAAGGCAACACGTGTATGTGATGAATTAATTTCTCTCGTATGCATCTAGAAGGCATAGCATGTCCCATCCTTGAGAGAACCAAGAAAATATTTACTGAAATTATTTTCTGTTGGACTGAATTCTTTCACACAACCCTAGTTGATAAAGACTACAAAAGGAGTTGAAAAGATAGCTCAGAGACAAATAAAGCAATGTCGCAAATATCCCCACACACAGTTCCTACAACAAATGGGAGAAACATCACTGTGTGTAAGAAGGTACCGCACAGCTATTCCAGAGAACCAGGAGAGGAGACAGTGACCCAAAAGGTTAACAGAGGCCTGGCCCCACACCCAGCCCACCATGGCCCAGAGCTCAACTTCCTTAGAGGCAATTACCGGAAGGATGAAATTAGCCACCACCCCAAAAACCCCAAGTCGGAAGGGTCCAGGGAGGAAGGGAGAAAGCAATTAGGGGAGATAGGAGCCCTCCAATTTGCATCCTCCACTTAAGTGAACGTTAAGAGATCAAGTGCATATTAATCTAACAGCTCCCCCCCCCCCACCCTTGTTTTAAGTCAGGATTTAGATTCACTGTGATTTGAAGTTTCAGTGTGTAGGTGCACACACACACACGTACCGTCCCACAAACACCGGTGTTTTGAGCCACCACAGCTCACGACAGGGATGGGAATGCCCCATCCCGCATCACCAGTGCGGCTGCCCCACAACAGCAGAGGCTTGTTCATGCCCACGTGATACAGCACACGGGGAGCTGAAACCTGTATGCTCTTGATACAAGGCAGCTTGTGTAACCGAGCGGGGGGGGGGGGGGGTGCATCCCTACAGTCAAAACCACAAAGCCAACTTCTGTTCTGCAAGACTGCTATTATTCATCCTCTGAAAGACCAAATCCTAAGAAAATGTATTAAGCCACACCTTGCAAGTCATGACAGCACGGCATGCCACAGCTTGAGAGGAATATTACAAAAGAGATCGTGAACCATGCATGCTAATCGAAATCACTCCACCTCAGGGCTGAGTACTTTCTGTAGTCCTCTAGCAGTGACCTCCTACGATCCCACTCTCCCTAATACAACCTTCTTAACAAAAACCTCAGAAACCATACACTTAAAATAAATATACATTCATTCCTAAGTTTGCCTCTTGCTATGTATGTGTTTTACTGTCTTTGTCTCCGCTACTCTTTCCATTTTAAGTCCCGCAAGACAGAGATCAGGATTTTCCCAGAATCTAACCACAAGCCTCACGAAGTAGCAATAATAAGCCCTATTTACTGCTGACACTAACCGGCTTTGAAGAGAAATTCATGGAAGGCCGTGTTTTTTAACAGGAGCCTTCCTGAAAGAGTCACAATACATCTGAAGATCGATACGTGCATATTCAATATTAACATGCACAGAAAGCCCCAAAGCATCACCAAAACCAACCTGCCTGTCTATAGTCAGAAAGAAGGGGAGGGATGGACATTACTAGAAGTCTCTGAGATGGTCATTAAAAACCATGCCCGTCTCCTACAGTTCACGTTTAGAGTAATTCCAGACTATCAGCACGCACTGGAGCCCAGCACACACCCAGAGCATCGCTGCCTGCAATCTTGATTTCGGGTATCATTTTGTATTATATGTGAGAATTTGGTTTTTCTTTGCTTTAAACAAAAGCAGCACCTCGTTATAAAACTATCTCAAAGTTGTCAAGACACTGAAACTGCAGGAAGGACAGTGACATATCCGTGTCCCAGTATAAGTCTGCAGTAGAGCCGGGACTGAACCACCCGGCTCCCCAGTTCCCAGACCCGCGCTCTCCCTCTATGCCACAGCGACTCTAAGGGCTAAATACAGACACTTTAGGACACAAAAATCCCACATGGTACATGTGAACCCATCGATTACAAAAGTCAGTAACTCCCAAGTACTGACCTCATTTCCAATGGCCAGGCTGTCACCTCCTCCAAAACAAATTAATCTTTGAGGAGCAGAGCCACCCAGACCGTATATTTGTCTGGGAAAAAGATCCTTGAGGCTCCTCCAAAAACTAACACTTCTTCCAAACATGGTAACTTATTCTATCTTAATTCCTACAAAACTGGGAAAGGAACAAAATACCAATGCAAGTGAAAACCAAATCCTAAGATCTAGTTAGCTTAGGAACCACAGGCAGGTCTCCCTTAAGTGGTATTAATGAAGCTCAAAGTTTCCCATGGTTTGTACAAGTAAAGACGGACTCACAGAGCCTTTTGTGGGTGAACTTGAAGAGAACTGTCTCAACTCGGACAAAGATTAGCCATTCAAAAGTTATTTCGGGCTTCTCAATTAGCTTCTTCCATTTCTTTGAAAGAAAAAAACCAACCCAAACGTATCCCTCAGTCTATAAAAGGGGGATAAAAACGCAAACTCCCAAACAGATGGCGGTGGTCCGGTACTGCTGGATCTCGGCTGACAAGCTGAGGTGTCCTGTCATCTGGCCACTGTCAAACCCGCCACACGCGACTGACCGTAAATTCAAACTCCCACTCTGGAATCGGGTAAGCAGTTATAATACTGTAATGTATTATTTGCCACAAAACAGCCATTTTCTCCACAGAAAGAAAAGTATTCAAGTAGAAAATTAAATTTCAACTTAATGAAAAGATTCTCCTTTAAAATATAATCACCAGCTCTGCCAATAAGGAAGGTACATTTGGAAAACACTTAACAAATTTGTTTCCAAAACGCATCCCTCTCCTATTTCTGTAGTGAGATGGTCCCATTGTGGACTATCGCATCAATCGGGCCACTGAAGTAAAAATCAGGTGTTAAAATGAGTCAGTCATGAGCATCTGAGAGAAAATAAAGTACAGGAGAATTGGAAATTTTCCCAGTGAGAGTTTTCCCAATGAAAAAACACCAAAATGTAATGGGAAACGATACTTTAACAGCAATTCACTTTACTGTAACCACTTTCAGAATCACATGGTCCATTATGAGATGTACCCCTAATATGCATGGCTGAGAGTCAGGGGGACCCAATGTTCTCAGCAGAGTGGAAAGAGCTGTAACATGACCCAACACCTGCGTCCTCACCAGTACTGAGCCCTTATCACTAGAGCTCAGGACTCATCAAACTTATTTTCCTCCTAGAAGCCAACTACAAAATGACGCTTTGCAAGCTCTCTCTCTCTCTCTCAGCACCCCCTCCCTCCTTATCTGCAATGCTGTGATTTCCTGTTAAAGTAGTACTGAGTTTCATCTATAATATTCAAGAACAGTCAGAAATTCCCAAATCTCCTACCTCCTCCCCATATGGGAGAAGGCTCTCTGGAAGGAGAAAGTCAGGAGACCAGGAAGTGGGGTAAGGTTGAAGGTTACACGTAACAGCTTTCAGTAAAGACCCTTTATTTCTACCACTTATTTGCACTGCTTAGATTCTATGCTAAAACTCAGTCTTGTCCAGACTTGAAACCTGCACTGTTTGGGGACATTTTCTTAAGCTCTCATTCCACTTATCATTCAAAACACCAAAAAGTCTCAAAACTGATCACTCACTACACCGGAGGAGGAGGAGGAGGAAGATTAACTTACAAATTTCTGCTCCTCTTAAAAACTGCACTTTTGAGAAAAACTCCCGTGAGAAGAGGATTATTAACAAAATCATAAGATGCCTGTGCCTGCCCATGCTCACAGCATCATTATAATCTCTTATCCACAGCAGCCACACCCAGAACAGAGTTCACCATTCTGTTTAATGATTCTCTGTTAGAAAAAACTGATGGGATCAGTAAAGTGTGGAACTGAGTGTCAATTACATTGGAGCCTAACGGTCTCCGCAAGCACACAAGTCTTAGTGAACTATCAATCCCCAAAGTCAATCTATGACAGAATAAATCGAGATTACCAGAGGGTGTCTCAGAGAATGGAAAGTCAGATTACTTACCTTGTGCAGAGGGAGCACAAGGAACGCCCCGCCCCCACTCGCTTCTATGATTATGGCAACAAATCGGGGATTGACAGCGCAAAAGGAACTATCCCAGGTCACTCGAGAAACCCGGATGTCATCGTAACACTGGTCATTTTTCACCGCTTGTCCAAATACATGCCGAAACTTGCTCTGTCGTACCACTCGCCTCATTGTGTCTGTAGAAGAGCAAAAATTATGTTAAAATTATGCACCTACCTGAAAGCTTTATTTTTACAAATGAGAAACTCCGAGAAAAAAAAAAAAGCGAACGAAAGAAAGGAAGAAAGAAATCAGAATGATATGGCATTTTGTCTGCTCTCCTAAAAAGTAGCCAAATGGCAAATACGAATTTCCTTCAGCAGCACATACCCAGAGAAAACTGCAAAATGCGTCAGGGAAAGAACTACAAAGAAATGAAAAATTCCTAATTCAAGATCCAGAAACAGCTCATCAGTTTTAATTTCAGGACAAAGATCAAGGCAAAGAACGAAGGAAAATTAGCCTTTCAGGGTTGGGTGGGAATTGAAAGATAATTCACTCCAACCCTCCCCATTTATAGAAAAGGAAACTCCAGAGTGAAGTTATGTGGTGAATTTGAAGCTAAAGAAAAACCTCCAAAAGTTATGACGCTGTGGTTTTTTCCTCAGTCTGCCAAGGTAATTTTTCAGATTTTGAGCATTTTCCCCAGACACCAGCACTCCGCTGAGAGCCGTGCCTGCTTACGAGTGTTTCTACAAGACCAGCTATGTGTGGTGGCAAATTCAAGAGACGTAAGCAACCATCCTGGTCTTCAAGAGCCTTCCAATGTAGGAATAATAATCAGAGCAACTTACAACAGAACTCCTGGTGCCAAGTGCCAACAGGACTGTGACTAACACAGCAGATGGGTCAAAAGCCAGGTCTTAGAAAAGAGAAGCAAAGATTTAAATATAAAGTAGTGTAATGAAAGTGCTATTTAGGATGGCAGTAGCATATTAGACGAGGAGAAGCTACAGGCAGTAAACCAGGCCTGAGAAAGATCTGAGACGATCATGGCAGTAGGAGCCAGAGGAAAAGAATAATTCAGGGAGGAGAAACAAAACCAGGTTGGGTTTTCACGTCATTTCACCATAGCCATTTCACCACAGCCATTTCCCAAGTAACCAGGGGACCTGGGAAAGGGGAAGTGACACTGAGCTGGTGTTTCTGGGCTTCCTCAAGGGTCACTTCGGACTCCAAATTCCATCAGGTGTCCCAGAGACATGTGCACTGAAAGCTGCTTTATCACCAGGCCTCACCTGATCAAAGTTTCCTAGACTGCACCCAATATAATTTTCCTGTCTTGCTAATGCAAGACATTCTGTTCCTATTGGCTAGGATAGAAGGAGCCTGCAGAAAACATAAAAGGAAATGGAACATGGTCAAACCTGACAAGTCAGCTGAAAACCAGTACTCCTGACTGCTATGCACAGAGGAAGGTTAACACCTGTCCACTCGTGCCAAATGGGACACATGGTGGGCTGTTGCTAATTCCTTCCCTCTGACAACTCCCTTCCTCATGGCTCTGGGCCCACTGCTAAATGCAGAGGGAGATCATTTATATTTGCCAGAGACTCCTTCTACCCTTCCAAGGCATGTGCAAAAGTGGACTCTTTCCAAGCCTAGGGCATGTGGCTGGGCTGAGGCAACAAACACTTGGCAGGCAGCTGAGCACCCGTGTTCCTCAGCCCAGCTGTTGCCAGACCTTTCCAGCTGACGACCAGGACCATATATTTAGAGTATTTGGTAGAGGAGATGGCAACTTATTCGCTTCCACTTGGCCAGAGTCTGTCATTTGTGAAACAGTATGAGTAGTTCTCAAGCATGAATAGATAAGACAGCTTCTATGAGGTGGTGAAAACCACAAGAAAATCACATCCATACAAAAGTCAAGGTACAGCCAGCTGGTCTCAGGATCCACTTCCCTATACAACCATCTGTATAAGTTAGCAAAAGCTGGAATCTTCCCCACTATCTTCCAGCAAGTGTTTTGAAAGTAAGTTTACAGAAAAGAAAGGACTGTACCCGTTACCATATGTCAAAGAGGTATCGTTCATATACATATAAAGTTTTTACAAATTCAGAACATGAAAACCCCAACAGAAAAATTTACAAAGGACATGAAGAGGTAATTTACAAAAGAAATACAAATTGCATTTATCTCCACTCCTTCCTGAAATCCTAATAAAATGCTGTAAAGGAATAAAAGTAGGTGTAAACACCAAAGGCAAGAAAAAGGACACGGGAAAGCCTACAAAAAAGCAAACGTGGAGGCACCTGGCTGGCTCATTCGGTGCAGCATGCGACTCTTGATCTCAGGGTTGTGAAAATTCTAGCCCCGTGGTGGGTATAGAGATTACTTAAAAAAAATAAATCTTAGGGCGCCTAGGGGGCTCAGTCGGTTAAGCGTCCGACTTTGGCTCAGGTCATGATCTTGTGATCTGTGAGTTCGAGCCCCGCGTCGGGCTCTGTGCTGACAGCTCAGAGCCTGGAGCCTGCTTCATATTCTGTCTCCTTCTCTCTCTGCCCCTCCCCCGCCGCTTGTGCTCTCTTTCTGCCAGAAAAATAAATAAACGTTAAAAATTATTTTTTTAAAGTTCATTTATTTATTTTGAGAGAGAGAGCATGTATATGGGGGGAGGAGCAGAGAGAGAGAGAGGGAGAGAGAGAATCCCAAGCAGGCTCTACGATGCCAGCACAGAGCCTGACACAGCGCTCAGTCCCATGAACCATGAGACCATGACCTGAGCTGAAATCAGCAGTCAGACACTTAACCCACTGAGCCACCCAGGAGCCCCTAAAAAAAAAAAAAAAAATCTTAAAAAAAAAAATGTGACAGTGAAATCTAGGAAGACAGAAAGCTATCATGCATGTGTAATGGACTTAAGCATGAATGTTCTCTACTCAGCTGAGTGCCTCAGCGGGAGAATCTCACCAAAACGATGCCCGCCAAGGCCCACTGTGAAAACGCAGAGCACTCAGAAGAAAACTTGTACGCCTCTAAAGATAGGGATGTGGGATACGGCTGTGGAAAAAGTTGACTGAAAGTCTAAAATTAAGAGCAGCTAGACACCCTCCTCCAGCGCTGCACTACCAGGGGACTGCCCCACACCAGCCTCGGCAGAAGCCAGGCTTCGGGCCCTGGACACAACAACGCCCAGCACAGGTGTGAGCACAGTGTGAGCGGTACGACCGACAACCTGGTTCTGTGGAGTGGAGCCTCCAGCCCTTGTTCCGGGGACTCCCAGGCCCAGACGCCACCCACTCTGCTCTGCAGGAGACCAAATCTAACCTCCCTCCGTGAGTTCCACCACTCAACCAGCCCCGCCACCCACACAAGGCATCAGGTCAGCTTTTTGTGCCTCTTTTGAAATGTGAATGGACGTTTGAGGCCTTCCTCAAGGCCTTTAACTTAAAAAAGAGACGTTTTTTAAGTTAAAAACTATTTACTCAAATAGGCTAGATACCATCTAATCTCACTAACAATATGAATATTATATAAGCACATAAAGTGCTTTGGATATCCTTGTTGAAAAATATTATGCGACTCTGCTGGGTGACTGACATACTAAAATACCCTTAAAAGTCATTTCTGTATTACACGTAGTGACAACTTATTTTCATCCTAACCACGTGAAGTCAGAACAGAGCAGAGCGCTGGCTACATAGCAGAGCAGTGAGAAAAGACCGCGCTTCACGGCACAGTGCTGACTGAGCCCCGCATGTTCAAGTGGAACCTGAAGGGTAGTGTGCACCCATTCAGATCCAAGGTCCGACCTGATGTGGGCTCAGCTGTCCACATGTGGCACAGCTGCTTTTGCTGCACACAACAGAGGGAAGCAATTACGACGGCAGGCCCCAGAGTCAGACAGCCTTGTGAGTGAGAAGCACAGCTGTACCATTTACTTTCTGGCCCAGGTTCAGTAGGGCAAGTCACTGAATCTCCTTAGGTGGCAGATTCTCTATGTGAAAATGGGTATGAGATACATAAAACTGAAGTTATTACTAAATGGGCACTGGGTGTTGGGACTGTAGCAGAAGATTACCACGTTAAAGCACCTCGTATGGTTAGAGACACCTAACTAATTATGCAATAAATGTCAGCTATTGTTATCATCCTAGAACTTGACATAAAGTAATTTGGATTAAGATCCCAGTTTTCCCACTTACTAGCAAATTACTTAATTTGCCTTTCTGAGCTTCAGCTTCCTCTTCTATACACCGAAGGAATTGGTACTTGTAAGAGTTAAAAACAACATCTGACAAACCCAGGTCCAGATAGATGATTTCACCGCCAAAGCCTATCAAACATCTAAAGAATTAACACCAATTCTTCACAAATTCTTCCAAATAACAGAAGAGGAGGAAACACTTCCAAACTAATTTTAAGAGGCCGGTATTACTCTAATACCAAAATCAAAGACATCACAAGAAAACTACACCAATATGTCTTATGAATAGAGACACAAAAATCCTCACCAAAATACTAGCAGACCAAATCTAGCAACCTATAAAAAGGATTATACACCATGACCAAGTGGGACTTGTCCCAGGAGTGCAAAGTCAGGTCAACATCTGAAAATCAATTAGGGTAACATATATCAATCGAATAAAAACAAAACTTGTACAATCATCTCACGCAGATAAAGTACTTGACAAAATCCAACACTTTCATGATAAAAACACTCAAGAAACTAGGAATACAAGGAAACTTCCTCAAACTGATTAAAACAAAACAGAAACCCCACAGCTAGCACAATCCTCAATGATGAAAGAGGCTTTCTCTCTTGATCTCCAAGATCGAGAAGCAGATAAGGATGTCTGCTCTTGCCATTTTTATTCAGCAATGTGCTACAGGTTCTAGCCAGGGCAATTAGACAAGAAAAAGAAAGAAAAGGCATTCAAACTGAAAAGGAAGAAGTCAAACTATCTCTGAACATAGATGACATGATCTTACAACCCTAAGAAATCCACTAAAAAACTATGAGAATTAATAAGTTCAGCAAGGTTGCAGGATAAGAGATCAATACACAAAAATCAATTGTATTTCTATATAACTTTTTTTTCTTTTTAACGTTTATTTTTGAGACAGAGAGAGACAGAGCATGAACGGGGGAGGGTCAGAGGGAGACAGAGAATCTGAAACAGGCTCCAGGCTCTGAGCTTGTCAGCACAGAGCCCAACGCGGGGCTCAAACTCACGGACCGCGAGATCATGACTTGAGCCGAAGTTGGCTGCTTAACCGACTGAGCCACCCAGGCGCCCCTATATAACTCTTGATAAACCATCTGAAAATGAAATTAAGAACACAATTCCATTCACAGTAGTATTAAAAGAATACAAAACTTGGGAATAAACCCAACCAAGAAGGTGAAAGAAAGACTTGTACACTGAAAACTACAAGACACTGCTGAAAGAAATTAAAGAAGACCACAATTAAATGGAAAGATATCCAGTGTTGATGGATCAGAAGGTTTAACATTAAGATAGCAATATTCTGGGGCACCTGGCTGGCTCAACTGGTAGAGCATGTGACACTGGATCTCAGGGTCGTTACTTCAAGCCCCACAGTGGGTATGGAGCGTCCTTAAAAAAAAAAAAAAAAAAGACAGCAATACTCCCCAAGCTGATCTACAAGTTTACAGCAATCCCTTTCAGAATCTTAGCTGACTTCATAGAAATTAATAAACAGATTCCAAAATTCATATGGAACTGCAAAGGAAACCCCCCAAAAACAAAACCACCTTGAAAAAGAAGAACGAAATTAGGAAGATCGTATTTTTTTATTGCAAAACTTACTACAAAGCAATGAAAATCAAGACAAGGATGAACATACAGATCAATGGAACAAAATTCAAAGTCTAGAAATAAATTCATACATCTTTGGTCAAATGATTTTCAACGAGAGTGCCAAAATCATTCAATGGGGGAAAAATTGCCTTTTTAATGAAAGGTGCTGGGACCACTGGATAGCCACATACAAAAGAAGCCTGACCCTAACCCACACTATATAAAATAACTAACTCAAAATGGGTAAAGATATAACCCATAAGAGAATTAAAACTATGAAACTCTTAGAAAGAAACATAGAAGTAAATCTTCATGACCTTGGATCTGACAAGGGATTCTTAGACATGACACCACCAAAAGTACAAGCAACAAAATAAAAAGTAGATAAACTGGATCTTATCAAAATTAAAAACCTTTGGCTTCAAAAGATACCATCAAGAAAGGAAAGAGACAACCCATCAGAATGGGAGATTTTTGCAAATCATGTATCTGATAAGGCCTCTGTATCTAGAATATATAAAGAATTCCTACAATTCAGTAAGACACATAATCCAATTTAAAAGGGGGCAAATAACTTGAATAGATATTTTTCCAAAGAAGGTACACAAATGTCCAGTAAGCACATGAAAAGATGCTGGACATCATTAGTCACTGGGGAAACGTAAATCAAAACCACGAAGAAATACCACTTCATGCCCACTAAGATGGCTAGAATCAAAAAGTCAGAGAATAACTTGACAAGGATGAAGTGTTGATGTTGACAAGGATGCAGAGAAGTCAGAACACTCATACACTGCTAGCAGGAATATAAGATGGTGCTGTTGTTCTGGAAAGCAGTCTGGCAGTTCTTGAAATGATTAAACAGTGACCATATGACCCAGAAATCCACTCCTAGAAATACACCCCGAAGAATTAAAAAGAAGTATTCAAACAAATATTTGTACATGAATGTTCTTAGCAGCTTATTTCACAACAGCCAAAGGGTGGAAACCACCCACTGGTTGCATATCCATCAGACGAATGGGAAAACAAAATGTGATATACTCATACAATGAAATATTATTTGGCAATAAAAAGGAATGAAGTAGTAATACACGCTACAACTTGGATGAACCTTGAAAATATTATGCTGAGTAAAAAAGGCCAATCATAAAAGTCTACATATTATGATTCCATTCACATGAAAGTCCAGAATAGGCAAATTTACAGCTATAGAAAGTAAATCAGTGATTGCTGGGGAATGGGGGGGGGGGGGGCGGACAACAGGAGAATAAAAGGTTACAGTTAACAAGTATAGGGTTTCATTCTGAGGCGATGAAAATGTTCTAAAATTGACTGTGGTGATAGTTGCACATATTTGTAAATATGTTTTCTAAAAACCATTGAGCTGTATGCTCTAAATGGGTGAACTGTATGGTGTGTGAATTACAGGTGACCCCTGAACAACATGGGTTCAAACTGTACAGGTCCACTTGCAGATGTTTTTCAATAAACACTGTACAGGACCGTAAATGTATTTTCTCTTCCTTAAATTTTTCTTAACACTTTCTTTTCTCTAGCTCACTCTATTATAAGAATACAGTATATAATACATGTAATACAAAATATGTGCTAATCCACTGTATATGTTATCGGTATAGCTCTCAGTCAACAGTAGGCTGTTAGTAAAGTTTTGGGGGAGTCAAAAGTCATGTACAGATTTTTAAGTTTATTTATTTGGGGGGGGGGAGAAGATATGAGTGGGGGAGGGGGAGAGGGAAAGGGAAAGAGAGAATCCCAAGCAGGCTCACAGAGCCCGATGCGGGGCTCGATCTCACGAACTGTGAGATCATGACCTGAGCTGAAATCAAGAGTCGGACGCTTAACAGACTGAGCCACCTGGATGCCCCGAAAGTTACTGTGAGTTTTGACTGCACAGGGGGTCAGTTTCCCTAACCTCCATGTTGTTCAAGGGTCAACAGTATATTTCAACAAACCGGTTTTTTAAAATGTCTGCAAAGTACCTAGTACAGAATCTGAAGCATAGTAAGCACTATCCAATGAATGTCAGCAATTATTATTTAAGAGCTCCCTAATAGGTTTCTCTACCTGAAAAGATCCAAATCAATTCCCTACTGATTACGGGCCAAGAGTATAATTTTCACATAAGAGAACTAGCATCAGTTATCAAGGACCCTTCACAAAATTTATGTTCTCCTACCTCAGCATGGTATTTACTACACTTCAATTTTCCCCTTAAAGGAAAAAATATGATCTATCTCAAATAGAAAAACCCTCCTCTCAAGAGAAGCTGCTTGCATGATGAAATGGCATTAGTGTTTGACTGTTCTTGTTTTTTTTTTTTTACGTGCTCAGCCATAAATTTCCAAATTGAAATGTATTATCCAACCTTAGTTCTTTTAATAATCTTGTCCCAAATTATAGAACTGAAGTGTCCCCCAGTACTAAGGTACTTTATAAAGAAATCTAATGCTCAATTATAGTAAAAAGAGTAAATGAAAAATCCTGAACTAATACAACAGACACAAAGTCCAAAGAAATACTAGGTATAATTTTAAATGTCTTGTCAGAGTTGGCCCCTGGAGAAGTCACCTGTTCATTAGGTCTCTCGAGTACAAATTCTTAAAAATGCGTAGGGCTCTTTCTTTGTAATTGTAGGACTGTCACAGCAGTGGAGAAGATGTAGCAATAAGTCATTCATTAAGCAAATCAAAGAACTGTTCACAAATTTCAAAATAAATTGACTTTAGATGTGAGAAAAAGCAACGTGGTTTTTAATTTCCACCAAGTGTAAAATTACAAACCTTATCTAAGGCTTTATAATATGAAAGTTTATCATTCTACCCATATTTCTAGTAAGACTGGGACTATCCTAAGATGGTTTTCATTATAAAAAAAAACTGAGGTCCTTGAAAGATAATGTGAGAACAGGTTGAGAGCATAGGCTCAACTATGAAATGTCCTCTCTGGGGTTTAGCTGAAACTCTACTTTAGAAACATGGGGAGTCATCTCCTCTGCCCAAATCCCCAGGTAATACTGAACGCCAGAAAAAAGGATTAAGAGTTAGGTCTTGACTGTCCAGAGACTATCATAATAAATTTATTTTTTTAAAGTTCTTTACCTTTTCTGTGGTCACCATGCTGTAAATTACAGCCCCAAGACTTATGTATCTGAACATTCAAAGTCTGTACCTTTTGATCGCCTTCACACATTTCATCCACCTCACTCCCCCCACTTCTGGCAATCACTGTTCTGTTTCTATGAGTTCTGCTTTGGCTTTTTTAAAAAACGTAAGTGATATCATGCAGTACTTGTCTTTGTCTGACTTATTTCACTTAGCATAATGCCCTCTAGATCCATCCATGTTGCCACAGATGGTATAATTTCCTTCTTTTTTATGGCTGAATAATATTCTAACATATGTATTCTATATACATACATATACATTTATATCTATACATATGCAATACATACACACGTACCACATTTTCTTTATCGATTCATCTGTTGATTGCACACTTAGATTGTTTCCAAATCTTGGCTATTGTAAATAATGCTACAATGAACGTGGGAGTGCATATATACCTTTTCAAGATAAAGATTTCATTTCCTTTGGATAAATACCCAGGAGTGGAATTGCCAGGCCATAAGGTAATTCTACTTTTAATTTTTTGAGGAACCTCCATAATGGATGCACAGATTTACATTCCATTTGCTTTCCATAATGGCTGCACAAATTTATATTTCCACAAAGATTTCTAAACAGTAGATAATATACTTCTGTTTTCGCTTCAAATAAAAATCTAAAAGCTGACTACTGACATTCACAATACCTAACAGTTCATCTACGGAAACAAAAAAACAATTAAAATTTTCTTCACATGTTGGGTGATCATCTTAACCAAGAACAAGCTGTTAAAAATAAGGTCTATCTCTATGGGTTAAGGGCTTATTTTATTTTTTAAAGATTTTATTTTTACGTAATCTCTATACCCAATGTGGGGTGTGAACTCACAATTCCAAGATCAAGAGTCACATGCTCTACCAAATGAGCCAGCCAGGCACCCCAGATAAGTTGTCAGAGGAAAGTTTGCTAAAAATCACTCTCAGAATAAAACTTCCATCTTACGGTCAGTTGATAATCCCCAACCTCGAGGAGAGTGTAAGAAGTCTTATGGTGCTGCCAGGTTATACATAGAAAATTTATTTCATAGGTCATACAAGAAATGTGTTGGATGTGAGGAGGAAAAAATGTAGACAAGACAGGGTGTTTATACTGTAATGGTACCAAATAAAATACACTCAAAACACCTGAGTAAATGTTACTACATTTTCTCTATTCTCTGTCTACTTCCATCAATCTCATAAAAAAATGACCACAATTTTGACATTTTCCTGTTTATTGAGAAGTTATCTGTTTAAAGATTCCAGCAGATGTATTTCTACGGTTCATATAAAAGGAAACACATCCTGCTAGGAACACATACAGGAAAACCCCTACTAGTAGCAAAATCCTGCCCAGCACATTTGCTGAGACTGTTCCAGAGCATCAATTACTCAAGGGCTCACAAAATGTTCCCTAGCCAGCAGCAACCACAGGAAGACTCCAGAATGTCCCAACAGGGAAAGAACATGTTCCCTCTAAGTTGTTGCTTTTATGGCAGGCACTTTTTAATGTGGGAGAAATAGGATGCATTATTTAATAGAAAATGCCAAGTGAGACAGCGGATGAGGAAACAAATGTCTGAAAACCAGCTATTTAAATGGCAATACCAACAGTTAAAATTGCTTTTAAGAAGCTGGAAATGGAACATGTAAGCCTACGTAAAATACACATTTAAAGAGAGCAGACACCCAAAGCAAATATGGGAGGTGCTCTGATTAAATACAAAAATTCAACATTCATCAATTCTGGATAGGAGATGGCTCAGCTCTTTTGAATTTTCTTAAAACAAAATCTACAAGTGACATTCGAATTCATCCAACAAATAATTCTCATTGCATCCAGTCCCTTAATTAACAGATTCATATGTGACACGCTCCAAGGAAAAAATATATGTAATTTGCCTCCTTTAATAGAAGCTGTTTTAACAAGGAAGAAATTCTAGGACCACATGCAACGTTTCTTACAAAGCACAACAGACCTCACACACAGCAGCTATGGCTAAAAGAGATCTGGACTCCACTAATGACAATGAGGTGCTGGAAAAGAATGGTTTTTTTCTAGAAAAACTGCTGACCATTTATGACAACTGACTGCAAGCATGGAACAGCCTTGATGTTGGTTCAATCTGTCATGACATGGAGAACAGTAAGAACAAAGCAGGAAAATTCATCCTCATTACAGCCTCCCAAATAGTTCTATCCCATCATCGTTATCCATCCAGGTCATAGGCAAAATGCCAAGTAATCAGGCATCAATTACAAAGGCACTTTGTTTTGATCCAATAACCCATTATCATTTTAGTTTTTAAATGTTTCCAGGAACAACAACAACAACCAAAACAAACAAACAAACAAATAAAAAACACCCCACAAGTAAGATCCACCAAGAAGCATCCAGGCTCAGTCCTCACAGAAGCCGGGAGTGGAAAAGGTTCCAAAGCTCATCAATTCCAGGCCCTTCATTTTCAGTGCGGAAACATTATGTGACTTGTCCAAAGATAAGACTTCTGGAAAGACACAATGACCTTGCACCACAAAGTACAGGGCAGTTCAACTTTCCGTCCCCTGAACTTTCATACTTTTTCAATGATAAACTCCCCCTCATACATACAATTTGGCTTTCCCACGTCAGCCTGTAATGCCACTCAGCGCTCTCACTGGGCTGTTGCCTCAGCAGTTCAGGGTTCCACTAGGCCTGTTTGTGCAATTTTTAAACATGAAATTACATTTTGCTCACATTTTATAAAATATAGAAACTGGCTGTAAACATCCAAATACAGAGAAACCAAAGAGAGCATTAAGTATGCCAAAGGAGGCAAATCTTTACTTCTGACTGAAAACCCTTAGGCTTAGTGCCAGAGGACTATGTACTCAATTGTCCAAGAGAACAGCACGAAAGGACATGCATAAAAAGCCAGAAATCTATATATCAAGGACAATTTCTGAAAGGTGAGGAATAACGAATCGGTTTATATTTTTTAAAGCTTTCTAAGAAAACAATTCTTACTTTTACATTTCGCAATTTTGTACCAATTTAAGAACTTGTTATAGAGAAAAGCTGAGGACAACGGATGGTGACTTAAAGGCTCACTGATGATTTGGACTAGAACGGGAAACTATGAAAACGACTGCTAAAAATGAAGTCGGACAAGATATGAAATGAGCTACAGAACATAAATCAAATCACCACAATACACATTTCAAATATCTTATGATTTTACGTCAACTACACCTCCTAAAGCCAAAATGTAATAAAAGCAATGAAATCAGCATATGGGGGCTCCTGGGTGGCTCAGTCGGTTGGGCGTCCGACTTCGGCTCAGGCCATGATCTCACAGCTCATGAGTTCAAGCCCCGCGTGGGGCTCTGTGCTGACAGCTCGGAGCCTGGAGCCTGCTTCGGATTCTGTGTCTCCCTCTTTCTCTGCTCCTCCCCTACTCACACTCTGTGTCTCTCTCAAAAGTAAATAAACATTTAAAAATAAAAATAAAAAAAAGAAAGAAATCAGCATATGAACAGCAAAATAGCAACATATAAAGATCCTAAATGCAAAAAATATGAAAATCTTCAAATTCTCTCACATTTGTATTAAAGAGACCCTTTATCAACTAAAAGATGCCCTAACAGGGCCTGTAACTCGCTTAAAATATAACAATAATGACATACATGACAGAAATTTTACAGTTACTAAAACATGAGATTGTGAGGTTTTAGAGGTCATCTCTCACTCTTCAATGACAGAAATATATTTTTTTATTGCACTATCAGAATAAGAGCAGATTTTTCCTACAATAATATGCAAGCATGACATGTTTACTATCCCTCACATTCTTCCAATTTGCTGCTTATCGCCAAATCTTCAGAAACACAACCACCTCTACCCATCCCCGGAGCTTTGGAAAAGAATTGTGTAAGAAATCTCCATCACAGAGGCTCTACCTGCCCAGAGAACACTGTGGATCCGACTTGGGGACTGCACCCCAAGAGACTAGTCTCAGAAGATGAACTCTGCCTCTTCTCATCAAAGAGCCAAATTAATCCCAAGAGTCTTCGTATCAACTACAGAACTTTTACAGACGTGACTGACCCAGCAATCCCACTTAAAAATTAATGATGAATGTGTTTCCAAATAGTCTTTCTATACCAATGACCTACTTCTCTTATTAACAACTGCTAAAAAGCACACTGTGTATGACTGTTCAAACTCACTAAGTCTGTTTCCACCACTTAGTCAGATGGTGTTATTCTTGGAATGAAATGTTAATAATTCTTTGCCAATATACTTGTACCAGGAAATGAAATTACCGGACTCCCAGATCTTTTGAGGGTTTTTTAAAGGCATTTTTATGAAGACCCTCAAAAGGCTAGAGTCACAGGAGAAACTACCAATGTCAAAAACAAAGTAATCACCTCCCACTGAAGAATTTCAGTCTTCCCTTTTTAATGCCCTGTACCCTGGGCTGTGACTAAACATACACACCTGACGAATGTTTCAAGGGAACAGTGAGGTAGAGTAGGAAAACTGTGGCTTAGATGCAAGATGCGAGTTTATCCTGACACAGTCACTTAGCCACTAAATCATTTCTGGTCCTACGGTTGCTGGTTTCTTCATCTATAAAATGGACAAGTAAAATAAGTTATTATTCTATGGTCCTATTTTAACCTGAAGCCTACAAGTCAATACGAAGCACTTGTTTCACTGGGATCCAGTCCACACGCCCCCGATAAAAGGCACACAATTCACTGAGAACTCAATTAGTTTTTACAACTCACAGGGGTATACGTACAACGCGTACCCTCAACTGTGAATGCTGAGCAGGTCTCTAGTCCTAGTCGTTCATCATTCATTTATTCCACAAATATTTATTGAGCTTTGTCATGTGCTTGGCATCATGACAGACACGGCAGACGTGGTGGTGAGCAAGGATGGAGGCCTGGCCCGAGCTCTCATGCAGCTCACAATCTGCTGGAGGAGGACACATCATAATCAAATATTCCCACTGACATTAATGTGCTGCTATGGCAAATACTGGGATGCAGTGCGCACAGAAGGACAGAAGGAGTCAACAACCAGGGCAAAGAACCACCTCTTACTAGTAACTCCAAAGAGCCTTCTCTTTACAAGTAGTGTATTTGAAAAGAGAAAAAAAAGTAGAGAAAAAATTTCAATCACTTATTGTACCTTTTCAGACTGATAACTGGATTCATGGGTTTAAAATTAAGGTACTCCATCCACAGACGTGCCCAGAGCTTGAAGGTAAACATACTGAGCACACAATTTCAAAATTAAACTAACAACTAACACTCTTTAAATCTAAATCTCCCTGTCTCCAGAATGTTCAGACATCCTATAGAAATAGGAAAGTATACCTCTTAAAATCTTACTACACCTCAGGGCAAAACATTTTGTCTGATCCTTTTTGGTAAAAAAATACAAACTACTGGGGTACCTGGGTGGCTCAGCTGGTTAAGCGTCTGACTTTTGATTTCGGCTCCAGTCATGATCTTGTGGTTTGTGGGTTCGAGCCCCACATCAGTCTCGGTGCTGACAGTGAGGAGCCTGCTTAGGATTCTCTTGTCTCCTTCTCTCTCTGCCCTTCCCCTGCCCCCTCTGTCAAAATAAATAAACTTTAAAAAATTACAAATTACTTCCTTATCAGCACACCTCTCTTCAAAAGGAGCAGGGGCAAAGACTCCCACAGCATATCAGTATCTACAACACAATACAAGAAACTAAAGACTGAAAATCCACTGGGGAAAATATAGTTAAAATATAGTTACTACAAATAACTACTTTGCCACCACCCACTACCTTCCGAAGGTCTCCATTCTTCAGGTAAAAACATCATACATTCCATTTCACCAACAAAATGAAAAAACCTCCAGGGAAGTGAGAAAAACAAATAAGGCCCTCTTTAGGGAAGAAATAGTTCAGCTAAGTATTTTGGGAGTGAATATTCCATAGCTTTTAGTAGCCTTGGTTAACAAAACTAACACAACCCCTCCCCGCCAAAATCTACCTTCCTTCCAAACTGTATGAAGACTTGAAAAGAAAATCACAGTCCATTTTTTATGTTAAATTAGACTATAACTAAAAGACAAATTTTATATGCCTTAAAAGAAAGTACGAAGAATCCTCTTTAAAGCACTGTGATTAGGAAACTAGCAGAAAGATCAAGGGGCTTCCCATCCTTAATACTCTCTTAAAAGACTGCATTTATAGCAAACAGACAAGCAGAAAAACTACATTTATAATTTAGTAACCTCTAAAAACTGCCAGAAATACACACATATACCACACGCAAAAACAATTACAAAACAATTCTTTTTTTTTTCTCTATGACCACTGTGGGGCTTGAACTCATGACCACGAGAACAAGAGTCCCATGCTCTACTGACTGAGCCAGCCAGGGGTCCCTACGAAACAATTCTTATGATCTGTTATCACAATTACAATGTTTTTTGTGATCGCTCATCACTAATATGATATAAACCAAAACCTATAGTTTTTGAAATTTTAATACTGCACCAATGAACCCCCAAATGATTCAACAGTTGGAATGGTATACAATTTGCCCGATTTTAATTTGGCCATTTCTTGTCAATTTCTCAAGTCAAATGAATCCAAACGTATTAAAACCTTGGAGCTCCAGGAGCCACTGAAATGAGCTTAGATGCATCAGGTGATTTCTCTGGGGCTGGCCTGGAGGCCCCTCAGGGGCCACCGTGGGCACTCGACAGTCAGTCAACATGTTGAAGGTTAAGAAACTTAAGAGAAGAACGACAGGAAAGACAAACTCGGTTTTTTTTCCATGGCTACCTTAACTTTAAATCTTCATCTTGATACAAATAATGGTTCTTCTCATATGTATTTTGACAAAAACTCACAAAATGAAAGCATACTTCCACTCTGATGTTACTTCAATTGTTTCTAAAGTCAAAGTTGCTAACCAGACTACAAAACAAAGACCTAAAAACCCCATGCTACCAATATTTTCAACTTATTCAAGAACTAGGGTAAATTTGCAATGGTGTACCCATAGGTAATGTAACTCTTCTTTTTCATCAGAATTCATGCTTTAAATAAATAACTCCAAAATGTGCTTTACAAATAAAACACGTTTCAATAATTAAATGTGTACATATACACCACGTACTGCTTACAGTATTTATAATAAAAATTATAGGGTTAGATTATAAGATAATTTAATAAACAAATGTTTACAATCAGCAATCCTTCTACACCATAGAAAACATCCCCATCAGGACGCCTGGGTGGCTTGGTGGGTTGAATGTCTTGACTTTGGCTCAGGTCATGATGTTGGGTTCATGAGTTGGGGCTCCACATCAGGCATGCTGCTGTCAGCGCAGAGCTCACTTCAGATCCTCTTTCCCCCTCTCTCCTTGTCCCTCCTCCACTTGTGCTCACTCTCTCTCTCTCAAAAATAAACATTAAAAAAAGCAAAAGAAAACGTCTCCTTCATTACTTTCATCTTCTAGTAAAATGGAAAGGAAGACTGAAAATCTCTATCACAAGTGTATCACATAAAACTGAAACTCAATTATTCAACTAACATTTATTGAGCACCTACTGTGTCTCAGGCAACATCCTGGGAAAGGGAGGCACAGAAAATGTAAGACGTTCTCTGCCTTCAAGGAACATGGAATATGGTGGTATTAGTGTTCACTTTCACAAACTGAAAATTAATAATTCCACACGGATATTTATTTTTACTTATTTATTTAATGTTTTTACTTATTTTTTGAGACACAGAGAGACAGAGCACAAGCAGGGGAGGGGCAGAGAGAGAGGGAGACACAGAATCCGAAGCAGGCTCCAGACTCTGAGCTGTCAGCACAGAGCCTGACATGGGGCTCGAACTCACGGACTGTGAGATCATGACCTGAGCTGAAGTCGGACGCCTAACCAACTGAGCCATCCAGGTGCCCCCAGATATTTATTTTTAAATTTATATCCATTTAACCCAAAATACAATTCACAGTAGTAGAGAAACATTAACATTAGTGACACCCACAAATTATATTTTCATCTACCTTTGTAACTCCCCATCTAAACTCTATTTGCATTTTACCTAAATGTGCTGTATAAAAGTATACTCTATTATGACTTCCCACAATCCAGGCCATCTTCTCTATCTACCTTACACTATTCCTCCTCTCTTACACCTGTTCCAAACCAGCCAAGTGCTATTTTGCACACCCTCGGGCAGGACCTGAACCCTGTGTCCCATAGATACTGACCCTCCAATATCTTGCCCTCTCAACTCCCGGAGAGCTCAGTCCCCACACAGAATTCGGTATTAAGAATTATACACTCAAGGGGTGCCTGGCTGGCTCTGTCAGTAAAGCATGCAACTCCTCATCTCGGGCTTGTGAGTTTGAGCTGCACATTAAGCATAGAGACTACTTTTAAAAAGTTTACAAGGAAATGGAAATATAGAGAGATCAATGCCTAGCTCTAGCCAGTATAAGCCAATCCAATTTACAGCCATTACCCTGCCCTGATCCCCTTTTCAAAGGTCAAAGCAACCAAGTCAGTGCTAAAACCTAAGACCCTTTCAAGAGTGGTTCCAAATGGAAAAAAAAAAAAAAAAGGGGGGGGGGATCACGAGTATTTCGGGAAGGGGGGGCACGAAAAGCTAAAAAAACACAAAACTCACCAGATTGACTGTTTTAGAGGTAACAGGAAGAACCTTTCAAAAGCGGGCAGGGCTTCTTCCTGATTGCAGGTACCGGGGCCAGCCTCTACACGGGCCATGCCTGATCCCACATGCATCAGTTCAACTTTCCCCTCCAAACCTTGTTACGCTGACCGAATGCCACAATTTCAGAGAGATGATTTATCACAAGGAATCTCCTTTTTAAAAATATTAGTACTGTACCCCGGAAAGGGTTGAGGGATGTGAGAAAAATAATATAATGAAAGCCCTTTGTCACCCTGGCACTGATCAACAGTGGTAGTCTAGTTGTAACTGTGGCCACCCAGGAACACATTAGTGAAAATGCATTTGAATCATTTGCTTTACTACTGCTTAAAGGAGATCAGCTTAAACAGGGGAGAAGTTTCAAATTAAGAAAGATGGATGAAGCACACAGAGGACTGCTGGGGCAAGAGGCCACTAGATGTCAACACAGGCTGGTGGGGGAAGAACATGGCTCCTTCCTTCTTTTTCACATGACTCCCAGCTCCCAAGATCTAGGATTCCACTATCACCATTAAGAGTTTAAAACCCTGGGGCGCCTGGGTGGCTCAGTCAGTTAAAGCATCTGACTCTTGATTTGGGCTCAGGTCATGATCTCATGGTTCGTGAGTCTGAGCCCCACATCGGGCTCTGCGTTGACAGTGTGGAGCCTGCCTGGGATTCTCCCTCTCTCCCTCTCTTTCTGTCTCTCTCTCTCTCTCTAACAATTAAACTTTAAAAAAAAAACAAAACAAAAAACAAAAAGAGTTGAAAACCCTGTGCTATGAATTAAACAGAATTCTTCAGTCTAGGCTGGAAACTTACCCACCACTTATAATACTGACTCCATACCAAAATGCCATGCCATCTGAGTTCCAAATAACTGAGTTCAACTTTGGAACACAATCCAGTTCTGGGTTGAGGACTGAATGTATACAGCGCCTACAAAACAGAAACTGCAGCTGGGCTCTCCACAGTTTTAGAAAACCGTGCGGTTCACAACTATCCTTTGCAGGTAATATGCATTATTTGTTCCACTTGACAATGTAATTCAGCCCAGCGCATGCAAGATATCTCTGCACTGCATAAGAACAAACTGAAAGTCTCAAGGTATTAAAAACAAAAACAAAAACAAAAAACCTTCCAACTTACCTTTTCCTATAGTAGCACTGTAAGCAGTGGCTCAAATAAGGAAGTCTAAGGTTACTCTATTTCTAAAACAGACAACAAGCATCTTATTAAATACCACCCCAAAGAGCTATGGCCAGCACTTGTTGGCTGAGGCTGCACTCTGGCTTGCCAAGAAAAACTAGGATGACAACGTTAAGCTAAAGACACCACTAACCGCAGAATTAATTCGCCATCTAGCTTGTAAAGTGATGAGTCTCCCAATAAACCCTTCTGCTTAAGGGAGATGATAACTCAAGTTTACATGTGTGTCTCAGTCACCACTCAGGCAGCATTTGAGTTTTTATATTAATAAGTCAGCCTCAATTCTTTAAGTTCCTAAGAATGGAAGGAATTAGAATCTTTAACCAGAAAAGAATGCTTGACCATAATGAAAAGGAATTTAAGTATCTTTCATGTGCAGTAAGCAAACAATAGTGATTAAACATTTGTGCTAAGGAGGGGGTGCTTGTGAATTATTTTCAAGAACCCCTAAAATATCCAGAGTGGAAAATACCCTCTCAAAGGCTTCACTCCCCCTACGCTACTTTCCCACGTGTGTTTATGGCCTTTCATGAAACTGAAAAATGACAGCTTTGTTCATTCAGGATAAAGACCTCAGCAGTTGTCAGAATATGGGGACACACATCTGATTCCACAATGGGGCAAACAAGGCTCTTGCACCAAACCGCCAGGTGCCCAGATTCCCAGAATGTCTCGGTTCTGTGGAGACAGAATGACCGCACTGTGAAGCTGTGGTCAACCGCTAGTCCCGAAGAGTTTTCACGCTGCCTGTTACAATCTGTGTAGTTCCAGTACCGGGTGCGTGTTGCCCCTCTCAAAATTAGCATCTTCATCTACACGTGGCCTAGTAGTGCCGATTATTCTGGCAAGACACAAAGCAAAGGCATCTCTGCAATGTTAATTGGCCTTTGAAACTTTTGCGATACTTACAACTACTGCTTACTAATGGTCAGATTAGAAGATTGAAGAAGTAAAAAGGGATTTTTTTTTTTACAGTAAAACTAGGAAAATCAAATCTAACAAAGGCTTATCCAAGAGATTCAGTGTATTTTTAAGTTCCCCGAAAACGCATCTTAAAAAACCTGAAAAATCTGGACCAAGCTTCATGTGCAATCTAAAGACATGAGAAAACACACAAACATTGGTACAAACACTGACAGCGGTGATAAACTGGAGAAGTACAACCTCTGTGAGTAGATCTGGCAAGAGACCGTGGTGGAAAGTCAAGAGGGAACTGGTGCATTCAGTCAAGGACTAAAAAGAGAAGAAGGCACACCAGGTTCACAGCGTCTAAAAAAAAAATTTTTTTTTCACACAACACTATAAATCAACACCACCAACTCTACAAATGAATTCACACTACACATGGAAAGAGGTGGAAGACAGCTGGGGGAGGTGGGAAGGGACCGTTAAGTGCCTGATCATGGGCGTATCGCTCATGCTCCTGACCACAATCCCCTCATCTGTAAGATGTGGAATAGACCAGTAAGGTACTTTCCACTCTGGCTGTGATTCAGAGTCACCAGGGAGGACAAGCCCAGGCAGCTGTATTCATAAAGGTATACAGCTGATCCTCGTGTGCAGTCCAGAATAAGGGCCTCTGGACTTGAGAAATAATCTCCCAAATGCCCCCAAAATGATATATTCTTAAAAAGGTGGTAAGATACTGGTCTATGTATGATCCGTTTTTATCATTTTTAAAAAGTAAATGTAAGGCGATTTCATGACCCTAAAGGGGGAGGACATATATTTGCGAAAGTATTATCTTTAGCCATACAAAATATAAGCCTTCCTACCTCCCTTTGTACCACAGTTTCTCTCACCCTGACCTTTGTATTGATCTGATTTAATTTCTCTTTACTGTGGCAAACAGGAGGAACTCTTTTCGTTATTAATGTGAGATTCAAATGACAAGCCCCATTTAGCATCCCATGAAACTACTGAGGCTCTTTTCCCACACAGAATGTTACAGTTTATCACAATGCTGCCATTCACATCATAACCAGATGACCATCTATCTCAAGCACCGGAGCACGGTCTCCTTCCAAACCCTAAAAAGATCAGTCTTTTCCAGGAACTAAACCACCTTCCTCAAAATTGACAGAGACTGAATACAAGGGAGGCCTGAGTAAGAGAATCTTGTCTAATAGACATTTCCAATTCAGACAGAAGGCAAAAACAAAACAAAACAAAACCTGCCTTATCTTTAATATTACCTTCCTGCCCTAAAATTAGACTTTTTTTCCCTCTTCAGTAATTCAACTTTGATTTGAAGTCTAAAATGCTGAGGTGGGAGTAGGAATTCATACATTAATAGCTTAGTATCAGAAATGAAATGTATTAAACTTACTCTACTTGATTCTCCCCAGTTCCATTCATTAACAGACATGAAGAGTGAAGACGGAGGGAACACAAACTTATTCACTGTCTACTTGATGACCCAACAAGGCACCATTAGCATCTCCACACCACAGAAGAGGAAACAGGCCCAGGGAGGTGAGGTGATTGGCAGTCACAGCTATTCAAAAGTGGAGCCAAGGGTGAAACCCAGCTCGGTCCAGCTCTAAAGGCCTGCACCTTTCAATTCCTCAGTTTCTTTGTATACAAAACTCTGTGGCAGCTCAACTATATAAGGGAGAGACGAGAGCCCAGTGAGACGAAGAAATTTTTCTTTTCTTTACTCCCTTACCATAAGCCAACCACTTCAATAGAACACGCACACAAAAGAAACGTTCCCCAAAAAGCCGACTGGTTTCTCCTAATTTTTTTTAATGTTTATTTATTTTTGAGGCGGGGGGTGGGCAGAGAGAGAGAGGGAGACAGAGGATGCAAAGCAGGCTCTGTGCTGACAGCAGAGAGCCCGACGCGGGGCTCGAACTCACAAACCCTGAGATCATGACCTGAGCCAAAGTCGGATGCTTAACCGACTGAGCCACCCAGGCGCCCCTGGTTTCTCCTAATTCTTAAGATGCTAAGTGGAGTATTCTCAATGAAAGTATTAAAAATGAACATAAGAACACAAAATATAACTAAAGACTACTACCTGAGTCAGATGCTCTGAGAGAAGAGAGCAGGGGAAAAAAGAATGAAAAGCAAGAAAGCGTGTGCCCTGAAAACCCAGTCTACACCCGTTATCGGGTATACACAGAGGTAGTTCCAGTACTGACCGACTCCACACCAGCAGGGCTGGCCTCCATTTGGCGTGGTAAGTCCTACCAAACTAAAAATGTTCCCTGGCCATCTGTCCTACTGAGAAGGCTGTGCACCAGTCACCGCTGGTCATCAAGGGGAGAGAACCTGCGAGGATGTTCTGCCCTTGGACAAATGCTTCAAACGCTTGGTTTTACGTCTGAGCAATTTTTTGGCAACAGCTGGACTTGGGTAACAGAAAGGCAGAGGGGAATCACTCCGCGTTACTTCAGCCCAGGCCACAAAGACGTGTATAATAATCCGAGACGTGCGCTGACCTCGAGATCTTTCCAATTAACTTCAATCACCCTCCATTCAGCAAACAACCCAACAGGCACTCGAGACCAAGCGGTGAGCAAGGGAACCCAGTCTGCCTTGCAAGTGAACTTCTCTCTCACATCCTGCCTTCTATGGAAGGCGCCTCTCAGACAGGAAGCTCGAGTTCAGGTCCAGCTCCTTGGGGCAGCAGACAGTAGTGATGGATGGAGGATGCACGAAGACAAGGACAATGTCTGCCTGCAGGGATGAGGAAGGAGGCTCCCAAAGGACAACTGGGACTCAGCAGATGGAAGGAATGGGGGGTGCGCAGCAATGAGCTCGTCGCGAGAAGATCTGAAGGCTGGGATGTTTGGGGAAGTGGCAGCAACGATGAAAACACAGGTAGGAGAGTAATGAGAGACGAGGCAGGCTGAAATCGGAGACACCTTGATCCACAACCCCACGAAGAAGCCTGAACTTGAACCACAGACGAGGAGGTAGGAAGCCACCGGAGGATTTCCGCAGGGGAATGACATGTTCCTGATGAACCCTTTCTGATCTAGAACTAATTCAATCTTTCCCTGACTCTTTCACATTTGGCTTTTAATTTATACAACCAAGATACTGATGATGAGGTGATTTGGGGTCTAAACAATTTTTAACTCCATTATCAATTCTGACTCAATTATGCATAAATTGAATGTTACCAAAATGTTGTGCTTCAAAGGACACCATCAAGGAAAGTGAAAAGGCAACTCACGGAATTGGAGAAACATTTTGCTCATCATACATCTGATAAGGCACTATATAATCTAAAATATATAAATAACTCATAACAATAAAAACAGAACCCAATTTAAAAATAAGAAAAACATCTGAACAGAGATTTCTCCAAAGAAAATATACAATTGTCTGCTGATGACTTCAGGAGATGAAGGACATCCTTAGCCATCAGAAAATGCAAATCAAAACTACGATGAGATACTGCTTCACACCCACTAGGATGGCTAGAGTCAAAAAGTAAGAGAACAGCTAATGTGACAAGGATGTGGAGAAACTGAAAACTTTATACACTGCTGGTGGAATTGTAAAATGATGCAGCTGCTTTGGAAAACAGCGTCTGGCAGTTCCTCTCATAGTTCAACACAGAGTAACCAGTATGACCCAGCAATTCTCAAGAGAAATGAAAACATGTCCACACAGAAACTTGTACAGGAATGTTCATACGGCAGTATTATTCATAATGACCAAAAAGGGGAAAACACCCAAATGTCCATCAACAGATGAATGGATCAACAAAACACGGTATATCCATACAACAGAATATTATTCGACCATTAAGAAAAGAATAAAGTACTGATACAGGCTACAACACAAATGTTGAGAACATTATGATTTAAAAAGATAGACACAAAAGACCAGTATGGAATGATTTATATGAAATTTACATGAAATGTCCAAAACAGGCAAATTCATAGTGACAGAAAGTAGACTAGCGGTTGCGTAGGGCAGGGGAGGGATGAGAATGGGGGGGTTGGAAGACCACTAATAAGTCTGGAGTTTCTTTCTGGACTGATGGATACGTTCTAAAATTGTGGGTGAATATAATAAAAACCACTGAACTGTACACTTTAGACAGGTGAATTGTACAGTATGTGACTTCTACCTCAAAAAGCAGTTATAAAGCAAAAAAGATCCTGTTATGCACTATTAAAATACAAACAAGCTCTCAAAAAGGAGTATAGAATCTTGCTCACTCATTTTAAAGGATCCAAACTAGGGCAAAGAAAACCCAGAGAGATTCTATTACTTAAGATTCTTGGTACTAGGTCATACTGAAATATTCATGACGATTTCCATGTTTTAATACAGAAAAGGCATCTTAAGTTGAAAAAGACAGAGAAGTGTCAGAAAAGTTTTTTTAACTCAGAAACAGGATAACATAGGGAAGTCACCAAATGAAAAACGAACATGTATTTGTACCCTGAATATGCAAGAGGCACCGCAATTTATTATTGTTTCACCTCTGAAAAAGTCAAAGGTAAAACAGCCCAGGTAACAATATCTGTTTCTAAAGTACCAGTTTGTGACAAATCAAAGCATTAAGAAACAATCTGCCATTATAAAGAACTGAATCTCCACATTCCCAGTCACATAACTGAGAACTTATCATTTATCCTTTTGAACATTCCATTTCACAAGCACTGGAGTGACTCTCCTCCTCATGGTTGAAGTGGATCCCAAAAGTGACAGGTGCATTAAGCATAAAATGTAAATCAAAAAAAATAAAGTGTTTAAAAACTACTATTTGTCACCCTGAACCTAATTCTAAACCATATGTAAATTAATAGACATAAATGCTGATTAGCACGATCTGCAAAGTAACAGATGACCACGCACATTCAATACTATGTGCAGTGATAGCTCACCAGTACGTGTCTATTAACATTCATCAGGCTTGGGACACCTGGGTGGCTCCGTCGGTTAAGTGTCCAACTTCAGCTCAGGTCATGATCTCACGGTCCGTGAGTTCTAGCCCCGCGTCGGGCTCTGTGCTGACAGCTCGGAGCCTAGAGCCTGCTTTGGATTCTCTGTCTCCCTCTCTCTCTCTGCCCCTCCCCTGCTCATGCTCTGTCTCTCTCTGTCTCAAAAATAAATAAACGTTAAAAAAAAAAGTTTAAAAAATTTTAAAAAATTAAAAAGAAATTCATCAGGCTCTAATGTACCTTCCACAAATAATAAAAAACAAATAGGGAAAAGGCACCTTCTGGATTTGTCAAAAAGGTGTGTACCCGACTTTTATACCAATCTTTGTTCAATCCTCAGTACACAAGACTATCACCTATCACAAAACACTGAACATCAGGCCTAATTTACAACATAATTCCCAGTTTTATTTCATCCCCAGCCTCCACATATTTATGCAACCTCTCAGACCCCAGGGTTACTACTAGTAGACTTCACACCCAAACACCGCGTCTCTGAAATGTACCTCCACTCCGAAAAGAAAATTAGTTTCCTAAAGTTAGTTTTCTGAAATACACAGAATCAAGTCCAAAACAGATTTTTCCCATTTCTTCAGTTTTACAGAGAATGCAGAAAGTGAAGATATATAAATAGATATCTATTTGCCTTCACAAATGAACAGACGGTACAAAGCAACTGCTTATACTTAATCATGTTTTTGTCTATTCTAGCAGGCCCTGGTGTCAGGAGAGAGTTCTGCCAGATAAGGACAATGAAATGCATTATTATATGGAGTGACTAAGAGCCCTACAAGTACTGTTTTAGAACGTAATCCCAGGCAGGAAGGCTGCGGTAAGAGGGCCTAATATTTTGTGATAACTATTACCGAAACTAAAGACATTCACCACCCAGTACCAGTTTAAAACCTCGCACTATATTCAATTGTTTAAATGTCTAACAGGAAAGAAAGGCCTTTGTATCTTCCTATCCTGGGGGAGACGAACAACTTGCAATTTGCTTCTCACACTGAATCCCACGTTTCCAACATGTAGAGGAAGTACTTTGGACACCACAAAACAAGGGCAGCCTACATTAAGGCCAAATATAGGATGTGATTCTAAACCATGATGCCGTAAAGCCTACGTTTCCTTTTCCAGCGATCAAAAAAAAAAAAAAAAAAAAAAAAAAAAAAAAACAAAACCCTTTGAACGCTCCCAAAAAAGGACCGCAGGGCCAGCGCCTCCCTCCAAGAGGAAGCCCCTTTCTTCTCGGCGCTCCCTTGCAGCCTGCCACTTCCCCCAACACATTCAAATCATTTGGGAGACGGAGAGCTGGTGTGTACGCGCCCGTGCGGACAGGCGGGAGAGCTGGGTTCCTGCATTTCCACCCTCAACATCTGACCTCATCCCCAGTCATTTAGGCGCAGCGGAGCCCCACCTGCACCTCGCTCCTTTTGACTGCGTCCCTCGCCAGCTGCTCCGCTATTGGGGGAGCACATCTCGGAATCACCCAGTTCACCCAGACGCTCCTGGCCCCCGACCCTGCAAGCAGCGTGCCAGCTCCGTTCTTCCTCGAGACCAACACCCCCCACCCCCCGCCAGTCCCAGCCCTCCCAGCCCGCCGCTCCCACCGCCCGGCTCGTCCGCTTCCCAAGCCGCCCCCCACCCACGTTACTCCAGCTCCAGCCGTGCCCCGCCCTTCCCGACCCCGGAGCTAGAGCTTCAGGGCCCGGCGCTGGGCTCGCACCCACCGCCAGCAGTCCTCGGGCCAGACCGCCGCCCTCTACCCCTCCCACGCAGGGCCCCAGCTTGCCCCGGCCCCACGTGAGCCCGGCCCCGGCCAACCCCCCACCCACTGGCTCCCCAGGGCGGCTCAAACCCCGCCCCCAGGCCCGGGGGCCCCCCGGCTGGGCGCCCTGGCCCCGAGCAGCCCCTCCCCACCCCAGGCCCCACCCAGCCAGGCGAGTCCCCAGCCCCTTCAAATCCTTCCTCGGGCAGCCCCGTCCCCCCTCAGCCCGCGGCTCCTCACCCGGCCGGGAAGGGTCTGGAGCCCTGAAAGCCTCCCCTGGGCAGCCGCCTCCCAAAGGGATCCCAGTTCTCTCTCCCCAGGCCAAGGGGTTCGGTCCCGAACCTCGGCCAGCAGCCCCGGCTGCAACCCGAGACACACCGGCCGGGGTAGCCCCGGCCCAAGGATCCGCGCCCCGCGCGCCCACCACAGCCCACTCCCCTCCACCGGGCCCTGCTCCACGCCCCGCCGGCTCCTGTCAGCCGGCGCCGGCACATGCTGAGAGGGCCAGTCGGCCCGCCGGCTCGCTCCCGAGCGGCCCCGCCCGGCGCGCGCTGCTCACCAGGGCCGAAGTGCCTGAGGCGCCGCCGCCGCCGCCGAAGTCCCCGCTGCAAAGCCCGGCGTAGCCTCCAACCGCTGCCGCCTCCCGCCTGGCACTGAGCGCCTCGCGGGGGAGGGGCGCGGGCAGCCACCGCCGCCACCGCCGCCGCACGCAGGCCCCGCCCCCGCGCCGCGCCGCGCCCAACCAGAGGGTCCTCAGGCTGTCGAGCGCCACGCCCACTTCCGGGAGGGGAAGCCCACTTCCCACCCCTCGTTCCACGCCCCACTCTCCTTAGCGCCCCCTCTGGTCGCGCCGAGGGATGCGGGTGGGCTGCGGGGAAGGTGGTGCCGAAGCACACGCACCGCCCACTAGTCAACTAGCCGGAGGGCCACGCCCACTGCTCCTCAAAACGGGGAGCCGCATTCTTAGAGCTCCGCCCACTGACCCGCTTGGCTCTGCGGGGCCACATCTTCCAGCTCCTCAAAGGTTCCCAGAGCCTCTCCAAACCGGAACATCAGCTCCTCTGAGCCCCGCCCACTGCCCTAACCAAACCCTTAGCCGGCCTCCGGGCTCCCTAACCCCGCCTACCCTCTCGTAGCCGCCGAACTGGCCCGGCGGCCCCACGAAACCGCGCCCCGCTTCTAGAAAGCCCCACCCACGGGCCAGCCACCCTAGTCTCAGCATCCCACGGGCCCCGCCCACTGCCTATCTAAACCCGTAAACCTCTAAGCCCCGCCCCGAATTCTCGAACTCGCGCCTCCGGCTTCCGAAGTTCTGTCCTTGCTGCCATCGCCCCCTCCCACTTCCACTTCTGGGGACTGCCTGCGCTCAGGCCCGCCCTGCACTTTCCATTGTCGCATTCCTAGCACAGGGTGGCTGTCCCTGGACTGGGCCACACCACTACTCAAGGAGGTCCCATCTTGATCCCATTTTGCAGATAAGGAAATAAAAGATACAAGGTCCTTCCCTTCTTTTTCCTGGCCAAAGCCCCTCACCCGTTTGCTTAATAACTGGGCCAGCCAGGCCAAAGGGCAGTGGATTCGAGTCTCATCTTGGCTGCTGTTCAGACGACGTGTCCTAGGTCAGTTCCCTTCGCCTCTTCAGGCCAAAATTTCCTGATCTTTCGCGTGAAGCTGTCCTGTTAATAGAGTCCCATTCTGAAATACCAAGCTCTGAAATACCAAGATTTGGGGAACTGAATCAACAAAGCAAGGCATCTTTGCAATTCGCAGGGAGGGATTTTTCATTTTAGGCATTGGCCTCAGAAATGTGTGTTATGTAAATCATGGTCCACCTTGAACCAAAAGAGCTGGAACCGCAACTTACTTACCCTCTCTAGGCCTCAGTTTCTTTAGCAGTAAAGTAGGGACTGTAGAAGTCACTCCCTGGAAGGATTCCTTGAGCTTAGTAATACATTAGGTAGGGCGCCTAACTTGTGATGAGCCCTCCACAAATGGTACCTGTTGCCGCTACTGCTGTGCCTCAACAAAGTGGAGGGGTGAGTTTCATTTTGCCTTCAAGCAGCCACTAACAGGAGGGACTGAGCATCCCTTCCACAGCAAGACTTGGCCACTTCGTCAAAATGAGAGATGATGATAGCAGAGCACCTAGCGCAATGCCAGGCATTTGGTGATGCACAAAAACACTTGGCTATTATTAGGATTCCTATTTTTAATGAAGCAAGGGCATTGATAGCAGCAGAGCTCTGAGTGGCTTAGGGGAAATGAAGGTTGATGCAGTGCTCTGAGAAGGAACCAGGAAACAAGCTGGCTTACTCTTGGGGAACAGATTATCGCCAACATTTTCCATCGCTTCTATGTGCCAGGGACTATCTGAGTGCGTTGAACACAAAATCCCCTGAAATCCCCCCCCCCAACAATCCTATGGCTACAAAAAACAATTCTTAATCCTCATCAATAGAGGTGAAGAAAATAAGAAGTGGGGCGCCTGGATGGGTCAGTCATTTGAGCAACCGACTCGTGATTTCAGCTCAGGTCATGATGTCACGGTTCCTGAGTTCGAACCCCACGTCGGGCTCTGTGCTGACAGTGCAGAGCCTGCTTGGAATTCTCTCTCTCTGCCCCTCCCCTGCCCCCCCCTAAAATAAACTAATAAACTTTAAAAAAAGTTAAATGAATTGCCCCAGATCACACAGCTTGAGCCAGGCAGAGTTAATGATAGAACGCACGACCCCCTAAAGGCAGAATTTGCACCCTTTGCCAGTTAGCCCTTACACTCAACTGCCTCTATGGCTGCATGAAGGAACAGAGAAAACAGGGACTTTAGATCCTGGCAGACTTGGCCTTACGTTCAAACTCCTCTACTCACCAGTTGTGTGACCTTGGGCAAGTCATTTTCCTTCTCTGAGTCTTACTCTCTTTATTCAGTGGGGCACATCCAAATGCTTACTTCAGGGAGGGGATTTGAAGATTTCAGGAGTTCAGATTCAATGCATTAAGGTATGGCAAAGCATCCAGTACAGTTGCCTGTCATACAGCAGTTGTTTAAAACTTGTTGATTCACTTATCCCGGGTCTTTAAATGATTAAATTAGAAGTAAAATCTCCCACGACACCAATTCCCCCCAGATGATAACACCATAGAACAACCATGGAATACAATGAGAAAGAAAGATCTCCAGACCTTCCCCTTCCAGGTGACTGTTTCAGTTCCTGGTTTTATCGCTGGGTTGGGAGAGGTGATTCTTGCACAAGAAACAAGGCCAGAAGCAAGGTCACTTTACCACCCCACCCCACACCTGCTCTGAATGTGGTCAGGTGAGAGTTCCTACTCCCAGAAACAGCAGGAAAATTGCATAACCCTTTCCTGGGAGAAAACTGCCCCATCCCTGTTCTAGAAACCATAGCAGTCCCTTTGTGACCCTGAAGGAAATCTTGGCTCTGCCCAAGCCGGCCCTTACATGAAGGGACCCGGATCCGGGTGAGATGCTGGATTTTATTTTATTTTTTAATGCTTATTTATGTACTTTGAGAGTGGGGGAGGGGCAGAGAGAGAGAGAGAGAGAAAAGCAGAGAGAGAATCTCAAGGAAGCTCTGCGCCCAACACCGGCCTCAATCCCACCAACTGTGAGATCGTGACCTGAGCCGGAATCAAGAGTCAGTCGCTTAACCGACTGAGCCACCCAGGTGCCCAAGATGCTGGATTTTAGAGTCTTCTCCAGTTCTCAAAGCCAGTGATCTTTATTTAAAAAAAAAAAAATTTTTTTTTAACGTTTATTTATTTTTGAGACAGAGAGAGACAGAGCATGAACAGGGGAGGGGCAGAGAGAGAGGGAGACACAGAATCTAAAACAGGCTCCAGGCTCCGAGCTGTCTGCACAGAGCCCGACGCGGGGCTCGAACTCACGGACCGCGAGATCATGACCTGAGCCGAAGTCGGACGCTTAACCGACCAAGCCACCCAGGCGCCCCGCCAGTGATCTTTAAAGTGACCTGAGACACGTGCTAGATGAAAGGGAACTTAATGATCAGGAAAAATAAGAGTGATTCCAAATCCTACATGACACAGGGGCCAGCTCATGTATGAAGAAGAAAGGATTGTTAAAACCTACATTTGGAGGCTCCTTAGCACATGGTTTTTCTGGTTTCTCTTTGTATCCAATGGGGACATTCGTCTTGGGTTGCCAGGGCAACCTGGAAGCTGAGTGAATTAGCCCTGTGGAAGCATTAACAAATAATAATAATATTAAATAAATGAGACTGAAAACCCCTGGAGTAATCTCAGCAGGCAAAACCCCTAATTGAGTGACAGAAGAGGACAAAGCTCAGAGAATATTAAAATTCACACCACATTGATAAATCTTGATCCTCACCGCTCTGAGTGCTTCTTTCTGCAAATGAGGAGTTGGAAATGATTGAGCAGCCACAGAAGGATTGCCTTTTTTTTTAATAAAAATTTTTAAAATGTTTATTTATTTATTTTGAGAGAGAAAGAGCGTGAGTGAGGGAGGGGGAGAGAGAGAGGGAGAGAGAGAATCCCAAGCAGGCTCGGAACTGTCAGCCCAAGGCAGGGCTCTGTCCTAGAAACCGTGAGATCATGACCTGAGCCAAAACTAAGAATCAGATGCTGAACCACCCAGGTGCCCTTTAATTAAATTTTTCATTTTGAGATCATTGTAGATTCACATGCAGGTGTAAGAAACAATACAAAGAGATCATATGAACCCTTTATCTTGGTTCCCCCAATGGTAACATTTTGCAAAATGATAGTACAATATAACAACCCAGATGTTGACATTGATACAGTCAAGATACAGAACACTTCCAAAACCACAAAATCTCGTTGCCTGTTCAGAGCCACACCCACTTCCCTCCTACCCAGCCCCCCTTAACTCCTGGCAACCACTCATCTGTTCTCAATTTCTCGAATTCTGCCATTTCAAGAATGACAAACAAAACGATATAGAATGCAACTCTTTGGGATTGGCTTTTTTTTTTTAATGTTTGCTTTTTTATTTTTTAGAGAGAGAGCATGAGTGGGACTCAAACTCATGAACTGTGAGATCGTGACCTGAGCCAAAGTCGGACACTCAGTCGACTGAGCCACCCAGGCGCCCCATGGGATTGGCTTTTTATCACTCAGTTTAAATTTCTGGAGATGTACCCAGGTTGTTGCATGTGTGAATAGTTTGTTCTTTATTATTGCTGAATGGTATTCCATGGCATGGATGTACTACAGTTTAACTATTCAGCCCTTGAAGAGTTGTTTCCAGTCTGGAGTGGTTTATTATATATATTTTTTAAAAGCTGCTATAAACATTATAAACATTCACGTACAGATTTATGTGTGAACATACATTTTTATTTTTCTCTTAACAAATAATTTCCCCATAGTACAATGGTTAGGTCATATGGTAATTGTATGTTTAGTATTTTAAGAAACTGTGAAACTATTCACCAGTGTAACTGTACCATTTACATCCCTATCAACCAGTAAGTCATAAGTGATCCAGTTTCTCTGCATCTTCACCAGCATTTGGTGTTGTCATTATTATTTTTTAGCCATTCTGATAGGTAAATAGTGATATCTTATTGTGGTTTTAATTTGCATTTCTCTGATGGCTAATCATGGTGAAATCTTTTCCTATGGTTATTTGCCATCTCTTCATGTCTTCTGCCCATTTTTTTTTATTAAACCATTTGTCGTTTTGATTTTTGAGTTTGAGAGTTCTTTATATATTCTACGTACTAGTCCTCTGTCGGCTATGTGGTTTCCAAAAGTATCTCCTGTTATGTAGTGGTTTTTCATCCTCTTAATGTAGTCTCTCACAAAGAGAATGTTTTTAATTTTATTCAATTTGTCGGTTTTCCTTTTAAAAAAATATTTATTTATTTTGAGAGAGACAGAGAGAATGTGAGCAGGGGAGAGGCAGAGGAAGAGGGAGAGAGAGAATCTGAAGCAAGCTCCTTGCTTAGCTTGGAGCCCAAGGTGGGGCTCGATCTAACAACCATGAGATCATGACCTGAGTTGAAATCAAGAGTCAGATGCTTAACCGGCTGAGCCACCAGGCACATCAATTTTTCTTTTTTAGATTATGCTTTTGTTATTAAATCTAAGAAGTCTGTGATCCATATTGCACTATTGTTTAAGTTTATCTTTTTTTTTTTTTTTTTTTTTTTTTTAGTAATCTCTATACCCAACGTGGGGTTGGAACTCACAGCCTCAAGATCAAGAATCACATGCTCTTTCAACTGAGTCAACCAGGAGTCCCTTTGTTGAATTAATTTTTGTATAAAGTTTGAGACTAGGTTGAGGTTAATTTGGGGGTGTGTGTGTCAATGTTTATTTATTGAGAGAGAGAGAGAGAGAGAGGTAGAGCACACAGGGGAGGGGCAAAGAGACAGGGAGAGAAAGAATCCCAAGCAGCCTCTGCACTGTCAGTGCAGAGCCCAATGTGGGGCTTGATCTCGAGACTGCAAGATCATGACCTGAGCTGAAATCAAGAGTCTCATGCTTAACCTGCTTAACCAACTGAACCACCCAGCGCCCGGCGGTTAATTTTTTTTTTTTTTTTTTTTTTTTTTGCCAACAATTGTACAATTGCTCTAGTATCATTTTTTGGAATTGCTATCTTTCCTCCATTGACTTTTAATTTTGCACCTTTTTTAGATATCCATCGGGCATATTTATGTGGGTCTATTTATGGGTTCTCTATTTCTTGCATTGATCTATTTATCTATCTTCTGCCATTAACACACAGTCATGATTACTGAAGTTATATAATAAATCATGAAATTGGGTATACTGTTTCTGTCCACTTTTTTCCCTTTTTAAGAAATGTTTTAGTTATTCTAACTTCATTGCCTTTCCACATAAATTTTAGAATAATCTTGTTTGTATCTGCAAAAACGTCTTCCTGAGGTTTTATAGGAATTGTGTTAAACCTGTATATCAGTTTGGGGAGAAGTGACAGTAGCTTTATTGTGCTGTTTTCTAATCCATAACATCATATGTCTGCTTATTTGATTTCTTTCATTGTGTTGTCTGCTTCAGTATATAAGCCCTATACATGGTTTTTTAATTTTTTTAACGTTTATTTATTTTTGAGACAGAGAGAGACAGAGCATGAACGGGGAAGGGGCAGAGAGAGAGGGAGACACAGAATTGGAAGCAGGCTCCAGGCTCTGAGCCAGCATCCCAGAGCCCGATGCGGGGCTCGAACTCACGGACCGCGAGATTGTGACCTGAGCTGAAGTTGGTCGCTTAACCGACTGAGCCACCCAGGCGCCCCCCTATACATGTTTTTTGAGATTCACACCTAAGTAATTTTTTTTAATTGTAAATAGCGTTGTATTTTTAAATTTCAGTGTTTGTGAGTTCCTCGGAAGTATATTGAAATATAATTAATTTGTTTGTATGTTTAACTTGCATCCTGCAACCTTCTCTTTTTAATTTTTAAAAATTTATTTTTCTTATGTTTGGGGGGGGGGGGCTGTGAGTGGGGGGAGGGGTAGAGGGAAAGAGAGAGAGCATCTTAAGTAGGTTCCATGCAGAGCCCAATGCAGGGCTCAATCCCACGACCCTGGGATCATGACCTGGCCTGAGATCAAGAGTCAGATGCTCAATCGAGCCACCCAGGCATGCCTCTTGCAAACTTCTTGAACTCACTGATTAGTTCCAGGAGGTATTTTTTAGATTTCTTGGAATTTTCTATGTAGACAATCATGTTATGCATAAATAAGGATAGTTTTATTTCTTCCTTTCTGATCTGTATGCCTTTTGTTCCCTTTTCTTGCCTTATTGCACTGGCTAGAACCTCCAGTACTATGTTGAGTAAATAGTGAGAGCAAACATCCATGCCTTTTTCTTGACTTTAGGGGGGAAGCATTCAGTCTTTCATCATTAACTATGAGGTTAGCTATACTCTTTATCAAGTTGTGAAAGTTTCCCCTTTATTCTTATTTTTTAAAAGAGTTTTAATCATGAATAGCTGTTGAATATTGTCAAATATTTTTCTACATCAAATGATATGCCCATATGATTTTTTTGGTTTAGCCTATTAATAAAGGAAGTTAGACTGGTTGATTTTTGAATATTGAGCCAGACTTATAAGCCTGGAATAAATTCCACTCGGTCATGGTGTATAATTCTTTTTATATGTTGCTGAATTCTCTTTGCTAATGCATTGTTAAGTATGTTTGTTTCTAAACTAATGAGGGATATGGGTCTATAGTTTTTTTTTTTTTTTGGTACTCTCTGCCTGATTTTGATATCAGAATAACACTGCCTTAATTAAATGAGGTGGGATGTGTTTCCTTCTCTTCTATTTTCTGAAAGAGATTGTGTAGATTGCTATTAATTCTTTAAATGTTTGCTAGGCTTTTCTAGTGAAACCGTATGGATCTAGAGACTTTTTCTGAGGGGGAGCTGTTAAATTACAAATTCACCTTCCTTAATAGTTATATTGTTCTTCAAATTGTTCCCTATTGAGTGACTTAAGATAGTTTGTGCTTTTTAAGATATTGGCCCATTTCCTCTAAGTGGTCAGATGTATGTGTATAGAGTTGTTTGTAGAATGTTCTTATCTTTTGATGTCCGCAGGGTTTGTAGCGATAGTTCCTGTTTCATCCTGATACTGGTTAGTTGTGTCTTCTTTTTGTCTTGTTTTCTCGATCATTCTTAGAGATTTGTCACTTTTACCTATTCTTCCAAAGAACTGCTCTTTGTTTCGTTGATTTTCGCTATTGTCTTTCTGTTTTCAGTTTAATTGATTTGTGCCCTTTATTATTTCCTTCCTTCTTCTTGCTTTGGATTTATTTTGCACTTCCTGTTCTAGGTGCTTGATGTGGGAGCTTAGATTACTGCTGTGAGACTTTAGCTAATCCTATATAATATATAATACTATATATTTCTGTCTCAGTACTGCTTTAGCTTGTGTGACACACATTTTGATATTTGCATTGTTGTTTTCATTCAGTTCAATGTATGTTTAAATGTCCCTGGAGACTGTCTCTTTGACTCATGAATTATTTATAAGTGTGTTGTTTAGTTTCAAAGTGTTTGGAGATTATCCTGTTATGTCTCTGCTATTCTTTTCTAATTTGATTTCCTCATGGTCAGAGAACACATTGTACGATTTCTTTAACTGTTTTAAATTTGTTGAAGTTCCTTTTTAATGGCCCAGGATATAGCCTATGTTGGTATATGTTCAGCGGGTACTTGAAAAGAATGTGGGGGCGCCTGGGTGGCTCAGTCGGTTAAGCGTCCGACTTCAGCTCAGGTCACGATCTCACGGTCCGTGAGTTCGAGCCCCGTGTCGGGCTCTGGGCTGATGATGGCCCAGAGCCTGGAGCCTGCTTCCGATTCTGTGTCTCCCTCGCTCTCTGACCCTCCCCCGTTCATGCTCTGCCTCTCTCTGTCTCAAAAATAAAAATAAAACGTTAAAAAAAAAAAAAAAGAAAAGAAAAGAATGTGTATGCTGTTGTTCAACAGAGTGTTCTACAAATGTCAATCAGATCCTGTTGGTTAATAGCGTCCTTGCTATTGACCAAAAAATACCAATTTTTTTTGTCAAGTTGTTCTTTCGGTTGTTGAAAAAGGAGTGTTGAAATATTAAACTACAAGAATGGATTTGTCCATTTCTCCTTTCAGTTTTGTTTTTTGCTTCATATATTCTGCAGCTCTGATGTTTGCTGTATACACATGTAGGATTATTAGGTCTTCTTGGTGGATTGCCTTTTTATCATTATAAATGTTCCTCTCTGCCTGGTAGTTTTCTTTGCTCCGAAATATACTTTATCTAATATTAACATGGCCACTCTTGAATTCTTTTGATTAATGCTTCCATAATATATCTTTTTTTTCCATCGTTGTACTTTCAACCTGTTTATATTGACATATTTGAAGTGAGTTTTGATCCACTCTCCCAATCTCTATCTTTTAATTAGTGTATTTAGACCCTTTACATTTAAAGTAATTGTTGATTTGTTAAAGCTTGATCTGACCTATTGTTTTGTGATTTATGCTTGTTCTACTTTTCATTTGTCTTGTTCTCTGTTTCCTGCTTTCTCGTGGGTTCCTTGAACATTTTTTAGAATTCCACTTTGATTTATCTCTAGTGGTTTTGAGTGTATCTCTTTGTACAGCTTTTTGAGTGGTGGCTCTAAGTATTACATTATAGATAGGCTAAGCCTATATCATGTTCACAGTCTACTGGTGTCATTTCACCAGTTCAAGTAAAGTCTAGCAAACTCATTTCCCTTTATGTCTCCTTTGTTTATCATATAACTGTCTTAAAGATTCCCTCTACATACATTTAGGACTGTATCAGACAGTGGTAAAGTCCTGACTCTCTATTATGCTTCCTCTGATGCCACCCTAGAGGAGAGAGATGAACACATCATTTCCTCAGTGGGGGTAGAAATCCAGACTTCTCCTGTGGTCTCCACTGACACCAATGGGCGAAGTCTTCATTGACTACCCAGTGGGGATGAAAGTCCCTACTCCACCCCCTACTCAGCCTCCTCTGACACCACCTCGCGACGTGGGAACATACACGAGAAAACGCATGTCGCGCACTTGGCTCAGGGCCCAGCACATGCTGGGGGCTGAGTCCATGCCTGATGGCCGTGATGGACTGAGCTGATGATGGTAGAAACCCTGGTGTCATGATTGGCCCTGCCACCGGTCCTCGTTCTGTGATTTTGGGTGAACCATGCCACCTTCTCGACGTCTCGGGTCCTTTATCTCTTCAATGGGGAAAAATGATGCTGACCTGAGATTCTGTTTGTAAGAGCACCTGCCACAGATGCTTACTACAAATAAATATTATAACAGGACTGGTACTCACTGCTCACCAGGCCCAGTGTTACCAATTTGCCAGATTCTAACTCAAGGAATCTTCACTCTAAGCTGATGAAAAATAATGTGTTTTTTTGTAAATCTCCATTTTACAGAGGAAACTGAGGTTTGTTACGTAATAGGAGGTGACTGATACAACCTCAAAAGAACTAAGAAGGGCTATTCTATGTTAGCTCATAATTCCATTCTCAGAAATTTATCCTGAGGCAATAATCATGGTTACATGCAAAGATACAGTTAATTCTCATTTTTCACTGTTGTTCTATCCTATAATGAAGTCACCACAAACATCGAATACCAAATCCTTGCACCTAGGGGAAATACAGGGTTCGGTTCCAACAGGCTTCCGGTCACAACACTTTCATCAACCAGTGACCATATAACCTTGTTTTATGTGTGTTTCTGTTTAAAGACACCTTTTTTTAGGGACACCTGGCTGTCTCAGTTGGTAGAGCATGTGACTCCTGATCTCAGAGTTGTAAATTCAAGCTCCACACTGGGCATAGAGATGACTTTAAAAAATAATAATAACAGGGGCGCCTGGGTGGCGCAGTCGGTTAAGCGTCCGACTTCAGCCAGGTCACGATCTCGCGGTCCGTGAGTTCGAGCCCCGCGTCGGGCTCTGGGCTGATGGCTCGGAGCCTGGAGCCTGTTTCCGATTCTGTGTCTCCCTCTCTCTCTGCCCCTCCCCCATTCATGCTCTGTCTCTCTCTGTCCCAAAAATAAATAAAAAACGTTGAAAAAAAAATTAAAAAAAAATAATAATAATAACAAAATGGGGCTTATTCCGCGGCTCAGTCAGTTAAGCGTCTGACTTCAGCTCAGGTCACAATCTCGTGGTCCGTGAGTTTGAGCCCCTCGGCGGGCTCTACGCTGACAGCTCAGAGCCTGGAGCCTGCTTCTCCCTCTCTCTGCCCCTCCCCCACTTGCGATCTGTCTCTCTCTCTCTGTGTCTCAAAAATAATAAATAAACATTACAAATATATATATATAATTTAAAAAGATAATAAGACACCTTGTTTAATATATACGTTGTTAATTAATGTATATTTATATAGTTGATTCATTAACATTGAACTTACAGCCAATAGCACTATAACTCAGGCCTGAACAAAGCTTATCTAACGCATGCATTTTCTCCCTAAGGCACATCGCCGCCTCCTTGCACTTCCCAATCTCAGACCACACATTAGCACTACAGTTGGGGGCCACTTTAAATAGCCAATCATGACCAAATGCACACAAATGCTAAATATACGGTGAAAGGACACTTTTTTTTTTTACATTAGGAGAGCTAAAATAAGGCAGAGCATTGCCTTCTTCCATCTCAGCTGGGATGAGTAACATTTTCTCTGCTGTGTGCACATGCCCCCGAATGACTACAAAAGCAGGGGCTGCAAATAAATCGTAACAAGTAGTTGAATTTGCAAGTACAGAGTCCACAATAATGAGGATCAGTTGCAGTGCGTAAGGACATTTGTTGCTGTTTGGGATGGAAACAACCCTTGATGAAAACAAGAAGAGTGGATGGGCAAACGCATTCCAGTGTAGTAATTGGAGCGAACACTATAGGTGAGGGATGTGGCCAGAAAGACAGACTGAGGTCAGGCACTGGAAAGAATGAACAGCGGCCAAAAGTGTCTGTGCCTCATCCTAGAGGCAAATGTGACTTCCCAGAATCCAACCTCTGCTCTCCTCCTGCATGAGGTCTGTGGTCTCCAGCCCCCACATGCCCAAGTAACACCTGCAAAGGACGGGTTTGCCACAAACTATGGACTATGGCTTCAGCCTTTCCCCCTTGTGAAGCCTGACTCTTCTCAGTCCACTGGGAGCCACAGGTTTTTAAGCAGGAAATAGAAAAGAATTTAGTGGAAGAAGATTGGTTGCCCAATTCTATGTCCCATTTCTATAAACACACACGCACACAATAATACAAGTTATCTCTGAGTGACAGGATTCGAGTTATGAGTGAGTTTCCTTTTCCTATTTCCTGTTCTGTGTTTTCTCACTTTTCTGCAAGGGGCATTCAACGGTTGGAAATTTTGAAATGTCCCCTCTTTGAAGAGGGTGAAGGAGTTCTATAAATTCAAGGTGTCCTGTCAAGACCCCCAGGCACCTGTGAAGGTTTTTCAAAATTCAAATACGAACCTCGGTACAAAGACTACTCGCTCACCCAGGCAAGTAAATCTCGTTGAGACCATAAGCTTTCCAGTTGCCTGTACCATCTACAGCAGTGTGAGCAACAGCTTCCAAAGTCTAACTTGGCTTTTGCTCCCCTCACAAATCAGATGCCTCAGCCTCACGTGAAAAGGAAATTATTGTTAATTTGTTAATTAATAACAACGATAAAGGCTTAGACCAATGTTTTCTCAACTGAGGGCAATCATACTTCCCATCTCTGCCGCCAAGGGGACATTGGACAATGTCTGGAGACATTTTTGGCTGTCATGACTAGGACAGTGCAACCGGCATCTAGGGAGTAGAGGCCAGGGATGCTGCTAAGAACAATGTACAAGGCGGCCTCCATCTCACCGATGACAAAAGAAGTATTAGGTCTCAGATGTCATCGGTAGCAAGGCTGAGAAACCGGGGCTCAGACATACGGAGTTTTACTAAGTCTTACTGGGCCAGGGGTTTCACAGGAAAGATCTCATTCAATCATCACAGCAATCCTAGGAGAAAGGGCCTATCGCCATGCCCATTTTACAGAAGAGGAAACTGAGGCTTCAGGAGGGGAAGCAACTTGAAATGGTATGGCTCCATCTTGCATGTCTCTGACTTCAGAGTCTGCATTCTCCCCTCCCCAGCCTGTCTTTCCAAATTGCTGAGTTACCCTTGTTTGTTTATGACGGAAGCTTTCAGAGGTAAGCAAAAGCAAAGAAACCAGTCGAACGGGCCCACGTGTTCCTACTCTCCAGCTTCGGGGCTACACTTGGGACCTCAGAGACATGATGCTCTCCTGGAGAGTCAGAAATGCCTGAACACACCAGGATAAGTCACACCAGGCTTGGACCCTTGCGGGGGGGTGGGGGTGGGTGGGCACATGAGCTCCTCTCCGGTGGTTTGGAATATGTTCCCTTTTTCCTTTACAGGTTTTGACCATAGCCCCCACCAGCCGTTGCCTTTCCCAGCAGAAAAGCTGGGTATAATAAGATCATCTGTTCTCTCCCCAAGGAAGTGCCACCTCCTTTTCTGGAGAGGTGAGAAAATGGCTTTTCCCAGAGGAGAGTTCCAACGGGAGAACACCCCTCTAAGACACAGATGCTTTGTACACCAAAACTTGGTGGCAGGAAGGTATTGTTTGCAACGTGGGGACCAAAGTGGCTCTCTCTCTCTTTCTCTCTGTCTCTGGGTCTGCATGCATTCGCAAGTTCTTAGGATGGGAAGACGTGGCAGTATCTTTTATTCCAGCAAATGCTCTCCGGTTTCTGCTTTGCGCCACACTCAACTGCACCCCGGTCCCAGACTACTACAGACAACAAGCAGTAGTCGGCTGGCTTCTTTCAGATGAGGCCAGACCTTCAAGGCAGGGCAGGAGAAACCGGGTTTGCAACCCAGAGAGGGGCCTCTATTAGTCCCTATTCATATTCGAACTGAAATACGTGTGCTGGGAAACCAGCAGGAGGGATGGCTATGAACGTGAGCTTTGGAATCAGACAGCCCTGGGTTCAGAGTCCAGCTGTTTCAAGAATTAGCTGTGTGATGCTAGGCAAGTTATCCATGTCTTCGAACAACAGTTCCCTCACCTGGAAAGTGAGGATTATTCACTCCGTTTGTTTGGAGCCCCTAACTGGACGCCAATAAGTGATTTCTGTTAAGTTCATTACTACTGAGAACCGTATCATTTCTCATTCGTTCTTCCCAATATCCCCGCCAGGGATGCTGAGGTGAGATTGTAAAAATGATTATAACCTCTCCTCCTTCCCCTAGCCAGGCCCCGTGGAGTTGCTCTCCACGCTGACTCAGGCCTTGACCTTGGGACTGGCTTTGGCCAATGGGACATGAGCAAACATGACACATGCAAAGACCTGTGAACTGTTTGTGTGTGGAGCTTACCCTCTCTTGCTCTACTTGGATCCCAGCCACCATGTGAAAAGCCCAGGAAGACGAAGTTAGCCTGCTGGATGATGACAGTTGCATGACCCAGACACATCCCGTCACCCCGGCCAGCAGCCACCAACCTCCAGACATACGAGTGAGGACATCCTAGACCATCCAGCCATGATCAACCTTCCATCCGGCTACAGCTGTAAGAGCAAACCCACAGCCAAGTTAGCCCCCCAGTCATGAGCGAAATAATGCATGTTGCTTCAAGCCGCTAACACTTTGGAGTGGTTTGTTACACAGCAGTAGGTAACTGATACAAAGCCCTTATCCTCCCATTTTCTAGACAAGGAAATGGAAGTTCACAGAAGCTTGCCCAAGGCCATGGAGCCAAGGCTCACTCTCCTTCTGTGAGGCCCCTTCTGCCATCTCCAACTCCCTAAAGCAGGGCCACTGATTAATCAGACGGCTGACGAGGTGAGGGCTGTATTCACTGCCTCTGCTCAGTGGCCTGCTGGGAGACCTGGAATTGGCTTCAGTAGCCTGGTGGACCTGTAACTGTCCTCTGAGCAGCTCTGTGGAGATATGTCCAGCTCAGAGCACGACAGGGAGACCCACACAACGAATTAGAGGATACATGCTCTTGGAGAACTCAACATTCACTGGGGGGCCCTCACATGTTCACCAGTCTCCCCTGTGTCCTACCCTGTATATCTGACAGCCAGCGAGGGAAGGGGGTATGTATGACCCTTCTGAAACACGCGTGAATGAGAAAACACCTTCCTTGGAGAAGACCGACTTGCAAAAAATAGCAAAAAATACCAGCAGCCTCCTTTACCGAGCACATCACATATATATTGTAGACCTTGGGTCTACGTCTAATTTTATCTTCCCCCAGACCATGTCATGGGGATATAAAGCCGCAGAGTGAAAAAGTTCAGAGCACTGGCCAAGGACCCTGACTGCCTGGGTTTAAAACCCATCTCAGGGGGCCTGGTGGCTCTCAGTCTGTTAAGCATCCAACTTCAGCTCAGGTCATGATCTTGTGGTTCGTGGGTTCCAGCCCCATGTTGGGCTCTGTGCTGACAGCTCAGAGCCTGGAGCCGGCTTCGGATTTTGTGTCTCCCACTTTCTCTGTCCCTCCCCAGCTTGCGCTCTGTCTCTCTCTCTCTCTCTCTCTCTCTCTCAAATAAATAAACATTAAAAAAAAAATTAAAATCTGTCTCAGCCACTGACTAGAGAGTGACCTAACTTCCCTGTGCCACACCTTGCCCATCTGTAAGATGGGGATATGATAATAGCACCTACTTCGCGGGGCTGATGTGAAGACTCAGAGAGTTAAAACGAAGGTAAAGTACTTAAAACAAGGTCCGACACATCGCTGGCAGTCAGTGCAGACCAGCTGTCATCATTGACGGTATTTTACAGATGAGGACACTGAGGCTCCAAGAGGGGACTGCATTGATTAATTTCACTTGGCTATGTCAACGGTGGAGCCGAAGTCTGGACTCTGGTCCGACAGACCAGACCCTTAATCACAGCTCCACTGCTCCTGGAACTTCCGGGATCACCTGCCCATCACACAGAGTCCCGCCTCTGCAGCCAGAGTTCCTGCCCCGAAGTCCAAGGAGAACTTGCTCTTTCAGGGTTCTCTTTAAGGTTCTATTACACAAATGGATCGCAGGCCGGTTCCTCAGAAATCCACACCCCTGTAAAGACCTTTGCATTGATCACACTGCATTGCAATGGTTTGTTTTTCTTTACTTTTTTTTTTTTTTACGTTTATTTATTTATTTTGAGAGAACGTGAGCACAAGCAGGGGACTGGGGGAGGGGCAGAGAGAGAAGAGAGAATCTCAAGCAGCCTTGATGCCGTTAGCACAGAGCTCGATGCGGGGCTCAAACTCAAACCGTGAGATCATGGCCTGAGCCGAAACCAAGAGTCGGATGCTTAACCGACTGACCCACTCTGAATGACCTCAAGCACAAAGACCATTATTTCCACTCCTTAGAATATGCTCAACAGTGTCTGGGGTGCTAAATAAATATTCACTGAACATATTAATGATTAAATGAATGGAACCCTCAGGGTCTCTCCAACCACCCATGCAGCTTCCCTGGGTCTGTGCAGCGAGTGGGAGATCTTTGGAGGACGTGAGCCAAGCAAGTGGAAGCTTGGCTTCCTCACCATAACCCTCATGCTGGTTGCATGGCCTCTGATGACATAGTCTTCCGTGAGCCAGATGTTTTTGCTTACACTCCTTAAAAAGTTTTTGAGAATCCAGAGAAAGAAAGGGGGCAGTTAACTTATAACAGGATTGGCTTTCTCTGCTGCCTGGCTTGGGCTATTAGATGGCTTAACTGGGCACAGACACAAGCCGGGAACATCTCTCCCTGAAGTGCACACGGCCACAAATCAAAAATCAATCTTCATGTGGGAACAGCGTGCGGAGGGCTTGTTGCTCACATATGGGGCTTTCCAAAGCTCTGCATCCCCAGAACTGATAGGAACTCCTATCAGGAAGCCACTTGAGATCATCAGACCAGTTAGTTGCAAGTCAGTGTAAGAGCTGACAATCTGGCAGAATGAAAAGGAAAGAAAGAATGACTCCTGACTCCATGAGGAGTCTTGAAAGTGGTCTGGTCTTCAGCCCAGTCTATGAATTATCCGCGGCTGTAACACAAATCACCCGAAATGTATTAGCTCAACACAACAAAATCATTTATCATCTCTTGCGGGTTGACAATTTGGGAGCCGCCTCACTGTGTGGCTCGGGGGGAGGGCTCCTTAGAAGGCTGCAGGCAGGGGCGCCTGGGTGGCGCAGTCGGTTAAGCGTCCGACTTCAGCCAGGTCACGATCTCGCAGTCCGTGAGTTCAAGCCCCGCGTCGGGCTCTGGGCTGATGGCTCAGAGCCTGGAGCCTGTTTCCGATTCTGTGTCTCCCTCTCTCTCTGCCCCTCCCCCGTTCATGCTCTGTCTCTCTCTGTCCCAAAAATAAATAAACGTTGAAAAGAAAAAAATTTAAAAAAAAAAAAAAAAAAAAGAAGGCTGCAGGCAGATGAAAGTCGGGACTGCGGTCCGTGGAAGTCTTCACTGAGACCCCACCCCTGCTTCCAAGTTGGTTCGCCCACATGGCTAACAAGCTGGTGTGGCCGTTGGCGGGAGGCCTCAGTTTCTCGTCAGGTGGGCATCTTCCCTGGCTGTTTGAGGGTCCTCATGACATGGCAGCCGGCTTCCCCAGACTGAGACATTCAAGAGCCCACGGCAGAGGCTGCAATGCCGTTTATGACTGAGCTTTGAAAGTCACACACTGTCATTTATGCCTATGCAGGCCAGCCCTGATTCGATATGGAATCAGCTTCCTAAAGACGTGACTATGAGCAAGCGTGGATTGCTGGGGCCCCCGTTGGAGATAGGCTACCGTTTCTGAGAATCGGGTCTAAGGAAGGATGGCAGGTGCTACAAACGCATTAGGCATAAAGGTGTTCACCGCAACGTTGTTCAACGGGAAGAAATTGGAAACAACCTATGCGTCCTTCTTTTGAGAAGCCACACAATGGAATCACGATGATCTGTGTGCATGTGCCGAGAGAAAGATCTGGGAAGACATCATTAAGACATCATCAGACTCTGAGCCCTGGTGATTTCTGTGGGTGGGCGTCGGATTGCGTAGGATAGGTAGCAGATTGTGGCTCAGGGCGCCCAAAAGTGGAACCGACGAGGGAAGGGAGCTGGCTCTTCACGTATAAATCCTTCCTGCTGGGCTGCTCTCTCCACGACACTCCCAGAAAATTGACGCTGAGCATTTTGGTGACTGAGTGCCTGCATGGCTGAGATACGCTTTCACCAGGCTAGTTTCAAACCGGAGGTTTAGCGGCTGCCTACAGGGTTTGATTCTGGGTAGTAAATGGTCCAGCTAGGCGTCAGGGACTGGTTTTCATCCACCTACACTGATTGGGACACTGAGAATCTTCTGGAGCACCCAGGATAAGGAAGGGCCGCAGAGATATTACCATTTCCTGCTAATTAGAAACAGACGTTTGTCCCCTGCCCCCTTGCCCTCCACCAGCTCAGTGAGAAATGACCAGTCATTCTTCTTGACCCTCAATACATTAGCCATCCAGGGATTGCAAAGAAAATGAGACCATTTCTGGAAGAAATCTATGGCCCCATCTGTCCCTCTTTCCCTGAGGCTCCCAGGACTCAAGCTTTTCAAAGATGCAAATACAGTTTTTTCTTGTCGCCAGATTGCGGCGGCCCCCTGCAGCTGAAACCAAGTCCTTTCCCAGGGCCTGGGACAGTCACATCCCTCAGGGAGAAGACGCTGGTGGGGTGAGAGAATTGGATGCTAACCCTTCCTCCGCCTCAGTCAAGCCAGAGGAGATGGAGAAAACGAGCAAGACTTCCTGTTATCATGTTAGCGCCATCGAAGCAGTTTGGCAGATGAGGCTTTGGCAGTGAGCAGACCCCTTTTTGATTTCCATCTCTGCCGAGGACATGCTGTGTGGCCTTGGGCAGGCCCCCCTGCCTCTCTGTACCTCCATTTCCTCACCGCAAAAAGGAGAGCATTGTGGGGCCTACCTCTCATGGTTGCCATGAGGTCGAACGAGATCCCATTTATTTATTTTTTTTAATTTTTTAACGTTTATTTATTTTTGAGACAGAGAGAGACAGAGCATGAACGGGGGAGGGGCAGAGAGAGAGGGAGACACAGAATGGGAAGCAGGCTCCAGGCTCTGAGCCATCAGCCCAGAGCCCGATTTGGGGCTCGAACTCACGGACCACTTGATCATGACCTGAGCTGAAGTCAGACGCTCAACCGACTGAGCCACCCAGGTGCCCCACGAGATCCCGCTTAAACGCTTAGCAAGGTATACGGCACACGAGAAAAGCATAGTAAATGGCTGTCAGGATCACACTACCGCAGATTCACAAGGTACCGCATTTGGGAACGGGATGACGGCAAGATACTTGGGCTGTAAATTTGGAAACACCACAGGAACGTGACCAGCACCCCGTGCTCCTTTTCTCTGCCTAAATTACTTGCACTTGAGAACGGTGGGGGTTTTGATTTCTTTTTTTTTAAATCACTTCATGGTTGGTTTTTGTTCGTTTGTTTGTTTTGTCTTTTTTTTTTTTTTTTTTCTTTAATCCCCAAAGGAGGAGAAGTGTGAAGAATGGAGCCTTGGAGTCAGAGCCGAGAGGAATTGGATGCCTGCAGGCGAGACCAGGTCCTGCTGGCCCGGATGGAGCCTTTGTGAGATTAGGAGAGGCTGAATCACTACCATTTCAATTCCTTGTCTCTCGAGCGGGGATAAACAAGACACAGCCAGGCCCACAGGGATGCTGAGGTGAGCTGGGTGATCTGGTGTAGACCGCCAAGCCTGTCTCAAACCCTGCCTGTGGGACCTGATTGTATTCAGTGCACCTGCTCTTTGCCTTGGCCTTCAGCCACGCCCCTCACCCCACTAGACACGGTGCACCCGGAGGCCCGCAGGCACGCAGGGCCCGCAGCTGGGATGCTTGCACTGGAGGCCGGAGGACTCAGGAGGCGCCGGGCCACGCGTGGTCTCCTCCAGACTGTGTATCGTGGGCCAGGTAGAAGGAGGAAGAGAGTGGTCCCTGGGGTCCCTGGGAGGGGACCGGGCAGGCGGGCAGGGGAGCATCCTGTGGGCGGGGCTGTAGAAGGCAGCGCTGCCCATAGTCCCCAACCTGGCCTAGAGAGACCCCCTCCCTGCCTCCTGGGGCTGCAGAAACCATCCGGACACCCTGTTGCCACCCCTGGGAGGCTTCTGGACCCACAGGGGTGGGGACATGAGTGACAGGGGCCCTTCCTTCTTGCACTTTGGGAACTTCTAATAACACCCCAAGCCCAGAGGCTGCTGACCTCGTGTTTCCCCTTCACCTCCCTATGAGAAAACAAGGACCTCAGCAAAGGGGCTGTTTCTACTGCTCTCTTCCAACCCCTCCCACCCACTCTCTCAGCCTTAGGGAGACCCCTGCCTTGTCTACCCAGAAGCCAGGCCCTGCTGATTGTTTTGGGGCTGAGCAGGGAGAATGGCTAAGGCTACAGCTGGACCCAGCAAGATACACGCTCTGTGACCTTGGACAAGTCACTGGCCCTCTCTGGGCCTCAGTTTCCCCGTCTTTGGAGACAGGAGCTATCCTGTAAAAACTGTGGCCCCATCTGCGAGTGCCTTTATAGAGCACTTACTGTATGCTCCACAGGTACATTTATAGAGCACTTACTATATGCTTCACCCTTCACCTGCTTCCCAACAATCCTTTGAGGGCACTAGTGTTACTGACAGTCCAATGTGCAGGAAGTGAGGCTCAGAGAGGTGGGGTGACATGTCCACAGGTACACAGCTAGGAGTAGTGGTGCTCGGCTTGAACCCTGCTCTCCTGTTTGACTAGCTTCAACCTCTTGGGGTGCAGGCCTAACTCTGGAGGGGCTTCCACTGCCACTCCAACCTTCCCTACCTCCTTTCCAGCCTCTGCAGGGAGAGGCTAGCCGGGAGGAGCTGCCATCCCACCTCCACTGGGCTCAGCACAAAGGCTGAGACAGGGCCTTGGCTCCATCCCCATTTAGTCGGGAAGTGAAGTGGAAAAACACCCGAGAGCCGGCTCCGGGTGGGGAGGGCGTTCTGGGAACTGCTTCGGCTCTCTGGGCCCACAGCCAAACAGCCACAGAAATGAGATTCAGTTCCTTCAGCAATCTCAGCGCCCACCATGTGCCTGGTATGGAGCAAGGCCCTGGGGTAGAGTAGAAAAAGTGGGAGAACTCACCCCAAATCACGGAAGCCCATGTTTATGGGGGACTTACTATGTGGATGCTCATTTAATCCCAACCACACCAACTGATTGGTGCTGTTATTATCCCCAAGTGACAGATCTGGAAAACGCGGCCTGAGAAGGAAAGTGAGCTGTCCGAGGCCACGCGGCCAGTCGGTATTGGAGCTCAGATTTGGAACCCTCACCGCCTGACTTTGAACCTGAATTGTCTCTCTGCAGTGTTGTTTACTGAACACCTACCCTGTGCAGTCAGTGTAGGTCATCTCCACTCCTCCCCACAGACTGTAACCCTATTTTACAGAGAGGAAAACGGAGGCTCAGAGAGGTTAGGTAATTGGGCCAACGTCACACGGCCAGGAAGCAGCAGAGGAAAGATTCAACGAGATCTACCGGCCTCCCCCGAACCTCTAATGGCCCCAGAGGGGAAGAGGTGAGCCCCATCATTCGTCATTTATTTATTTATCCGTTCATCGAACAAATAGTTATTGAGTGCCTATTATGTCAGACCCAGCGTGAGCCACAATAAACCTGACTCAGCACCCAACCTAAGGGGCTTACAGTCTTGCACAGGCCAGTGGGGTACTCCGACTAAATACTTCTCTCTTCCAGATGCGGGTGGGGGTAGGGAGTGGGGGGTGGGGAGTGGAGGGCCGGCTGCTGTTAGGGATGGCTTCCTGGAAGAGGTGGTTCTGGAAGTCTGTCTCCCTTCTGGCTGGGCTACCCGGGTAAATCATTCAACTTCTGAGTCTCTTCACCTGAACAATGGTGATGACAAAACCACCTTGTCTGGTGTGGCTCAAGACTTGTCACCTGTTATAACTAACGTTATGATCTCAACCTAGCTGCCACTGCAGGGCGGAGAAAGTGGGCAGAGGGAAGAGGTGTGGTACCGCTGAAGTCTGGGCCCTGGGCAGGCCCGGGGAGAGTGCTCAAGCTCTTGGAGGGCAGGAACACAGGCAAACAGGGGAGGGCCCAAAGGCCCCAGACAGGGTGTGGCCTTCATAAGTCTAGGACCAGAACCATGACCTCAGCTGGACCTCTGGGGCTTCCAGCAGGAATGAGGTCAGCACTGGGGGCGTGTGGCCTGAAAAAAGGAGTGGACCTGAGGAGGTGTTCAAGAAACTAAGAGAAGCAGCAAAGGGCGGGGGTGGTGGGGGTGGTGGAAGATTCTGGGCTTAAAGCTCTCTAGTGTTGGTATAACCTGGATTCAACTCCAGATCAGACACTCACTAGTGACCTCGGGCAGGTCACCTACCTGAGCTTCTGTTTTCTTCCTGTAGAAAATGTGTTAATACCTGCATTCCCAGCTGGACGTTCGGGATCAGATTTTAACAGGTTTTTTTTTTGTTTTTTTTTGTTTTTTTGGTTTTCTTTTTTTGACAAATGCATGTATAGCAAGTACCACGGGCCTTTTATGCATGCGTATTTTTAATGAGAGGTATGTGGCTCAGCCGCTGGCTCATGCACCAGGAGCGCAGCTATTGTCGCTGTGGACATCATGTGATTTTGATACAATGACTGTGTTTTACTTTCTAATCAGGAAAAACAACAATAACAACCAGGAAAGCAAATTCCATTTTAGGAGCGGGATGGGGCCTAGGGCAGATCTGGGAGCCCGGCTGTGAGCGAGCTAGACCAGGATGAGAATTCGGGGCAGTCGGGGGGCGGGGGGGGGGGGGGAGGGGGGGTGAGGAGAGGAGGGGAAGCCCTGCTAAGGCTTCGCGCTGGCCAGCGATCTTCTCCCAGGATCTCCAGGAAGAAAATCGGGAATCGGGAATTCTTCTTCCCTACGGGGCCGAGTCCCTGGAAGCCGCCTAGACACAGTGTGCGCATGCGTGTGCGCGCCTGCGCGTGCACGTGTCGCGGGGAGGTGGCGGGGGTGCCGGGGAGGTTTCCCAGATCGCTGTCCGGCTCGAGTCCTTCTCGGTCTCACGCGCTCTCAGCCTCAGCCTCCCTTGCCCGGCCCCGGCCCCACTGCCAGCCGCCGACCACAGCCGTTTGTTGTGGCAGATGTTCGGCTGTGCCATGGCAACGCCAGAACAGGATGTACCTCTGGATCCCGGCAGGGACCAGCCCACGCTCACGGGCCGCCCACGCCGTTCCCTTCCCCGGAGGCTTGTTGTGAAGAACCACGCGGGTCCGGGTCGGGGTGGGGGGACGGACGGTGTTTGTATCTGGAGAGAGGCAGAGGCAGGTTCCTCCGAGGGGTCAGGGCAGGGGGAGGCGGAGCGTATGTGTGCGCATCCCAGCCGAGTACCTACCCGCTCTGCCCTCCAGAGCCGTGCACAGGAAGCAGGGTGGGGAGGAGAGCCGTCCATCAGCGGCGTCTGATCTGTGGGCGTCTGGCCGGAGACCAGCGTCCTCCCCGCTGGAGGATTACTCTGTGTCGGGCCCGTGGTAAGTACTTTATGTAACAAATTACAGTACGATTCGGGGGCACGTACTTTGTGCTCACCTTTTATCACATCACTATGAGGTTATTTTTGTTCTTCGTCTTAAGAAACGTGAGTCCCAGGGAGGTGAAGTCACTTGCTCCAGGTCACAGCATAGGTGAGTCAGGGAGCTCGTGCCGGGACCCCGGCCTGCCTTGTTCCGAAGCCCTTGGTTGGAAGGGGGATCCTGCCGGGGCTGGCTACATGATTTGCAGGGCCCAACGCAACATGGAAAGGCCCGGCCTTTGTCGAGGAATTACGGGGATTTCAGAAGAGCGATAGCGGAGACTTAGGCCAATCGCGATGCCCTTGTTAAGTGCAGAGTCCTGTGCCGCCGACCATGAAGCCAGCCCTGGACGCTGCCCTGCCACGCCAGATACTCAGAGGGTGGGTCTGAGCAGCCTGGAGAAGCTCACAGACCAGGGTAGTGAGGCACTGCCATCCGGGATCTCCCTGTCCATTCCCGGGCGGTGCTAGCTCATCAGAGGGGCCCAAAGACCTTCCCCCGCAAAATGCCTAGCCCGGTCCCCTGGAACCAGGAGCCTGGGAGCTTGTCCTGCGAATTGTAGCTCAACACAAAAGCATCCTTTCATTAGCTCTTTATGTTTCCCTTTTTAACTTTATTTATTTATTTTTGTAAAAGTTTGTATTTATTTAAGTAATCTCTGTACCCCCAAATGGGGCTCCAATTCGCAACCCTGAGATCAAGAGTCCCATGCTTTCTGACTGAGCCAGCCAGACGCCCCCCCCACTTTTTTAATAAAAGTAACACAACCCTGCTTGCTGCACAGATGTTGGAAAATAGGTAAAAGGAGGAAAAAACATAAACCTTGAATCCTACCTGTCCAACTCCCATTTCCGTTAGCAGGTGGTATATTTCCTTCTTGTCTTTTGCAAGAGGGTTTTCTGTCAGGACCCCCCGGGGATGAAACAGATGGCCTTCTCTTTGTCCCCAGGGCATGACACATGGCAGGGGAGCTGAGAATGGGGGAAGAATGCAAGAATGGATGGATGTGATAAAGGGACCTGGCTTGGGTGACCTTTCAGATTCTTTTGGACTCTGAACAACTCAGGATTCTTAGAGTCATAGCTAATGCCCCGTATTGACCTAAGTTTCAGTCAAATGTGCCAAGCCCTTGCTGGGGTCCAGGTGGTGACAGACACTGCCCTTGCCCCGGAGGAACTTGGTTTAGGCAGGCATGGGTGTCCCCAAACTTTCTAGGCCTTGGTGAATGAAACTAGGGTTCACTGTCACAGCGTGTTTCATTCATTTGCTCACTCGTTCACAATCATGAGGTATTTATTGAGCACCTGCCATGCTAAGCATTCCACTAAGTACACGGTGGGCTATTATCTTTGGGGAGAGGGTGGTGGGGTAGAAAGTAGATGAATTTGGAGTCAGACACCCTGGACCTCTGTCCCTTTCTGGCTGTGGGGCTCTGACCCATACTCCCTAACCCTCTGAGCTTCCAACCGTCATTTGTAAAACGGGCTCATATCTGCTGTGCGGACCACCGCTTGTCAGTAGTAGGTGCTCGGTGTACATTACTTCCTTCCTGCCTCCCTCCCCTCCGTCCCTCCTGCCCAGTACCAACAATAACGGCCACCGTCGATTCGGCGTGGACGGCATGCCAGGCAAAAGGGGGTTCCGTACATTATCGGCTAACTCTCAAATCACCGGCTCCATGAGGTAGGTAACATTGTTCTTAACCCATTGATATCCGATTTCAAAACTAGAGGGAGCTCACCACCTCCAGCATACCACCTGCAGGAGAACGTGTCTCTTAGCACCAGGGCCCCCTGCATCCTTTTCTGTGCCCGGAGGCTGCTTGTGCCAACACCAACATTTTATCTGCTGGAACCGTGTACAACAAGAGGACTTTCAAGCTGAAATGGGACCCTTTATAGATATACTTCAGGATGCAGGAGCAGTTTCCCTTTAAAGGCAAAAAAACAACAACAAAAAAAAACAACCCACCAAAAATGGTGGATACGACTTGGGCAAGAGACACACACCTTATGTTGTCCAAATAGCCTTTGGAGCTGGACGTAGGTCAGGTTTCCCAGGGGCGGGAGGGAGGCTTCATTTCTGACTCCTGTGCTTTCTTGCTGACACCTATAGGGAGATCAAGAATGCAGCTTCAGCTTGCTTGGCAAGGTTTTAGGTGGGGAAGAAGCAGTACTGACTGGCTTCACCGCTTTCCACATGTGACCACGGGCCAATCACTTACACTCTGCAGGCCTGTCTCTTCACGCGTAAACTGCGGGTAACATCGACTGTCTGAAGGACTCAATGGGACTCAGTGGGACTCCTTCCGTGAAGTGCTGGGTACACAGAAGGACCAGTAGAATCTGCTCCCTACCGCTGGGGCGCAGGGTGCGTGGCTGGTCTTTCCTAGGCAGGAGACGTCTTTAGGAAGGGCTTCCCCTCCCACTGCCTTCTGAAATGCTGTTCTCCAAGCTCTGCCTTCTGGAGCCCCCTCCAAGCATCTTGCCAAGAGGGGCTTCTCCGGGCGTAAACACAAACAGGCAGGAGCATCCTCGTGTGCAAAACTAACGGCGGGGGGGGGCTGGTTGTACAAACTGGGGGGCGGCGGGGGGGGGGCCCGGCTGGAGGCGTGATCTGGGATCTCGCTCCACCTCAGGACTGTTACTCTTGAGGGTGAAATCGGGGTAAGGACAGCCAATTGTAGGAACATTCTGCTAGGGCCCTGGGTAAATGAGTATCTGGTGGGTTTTGGCAACACCCCCGCATTCTGTTAGAGGGATGTGGGTGTTGTCTCTAGAAAGCATGCATGGAATGTGATTGTAACCAGCTAAGTGGAAGCCTGCTCCACTGTGTCACATTCTTATTTTGATGGTGTTTGAACTTGGCCTTTAGAATTCCCAGGGAATCCATTGGGAACATACAGAGTGCTGGGCCCGATCCCTGGGCTCTGATTCATATTTGGAGCCTGAAGAGAATTTATGAGGTGTCCCCAGCCTTGCCAACGAAGACTGTCCTGAACCATGACCCTCGGTGGTTTGATTTCAAAAACATCTTACAGAAAGGACTGCCCCGCAGCTTCCTGGTGTGGCCCATTAGAACCACCTCCCCAAAACTTCTGCTTTGATTTCATACTCAAGAAGCAATTCCTGACCATAGTTTGGCTTCAAATGTAGATTCGCCTAGAGGACTCAATGTGCTAATTGGCAAGGGAGAGTAATCTGACCTGCTTGACGGCTAATAATTCTTGTTCTAAAGTAATCAGCTTGCATTCTGGTTTATCCATCTGTCTTCTGGGAGTCCAGGTGACAGACCCAGCAAGCCGGGGTGAACTCAACGAAGTATTTCGCGGATCCACAGGCACTGGAATTCAGTGGTCGCGCCAAGGTCCCTGTGGCAGACGGTGCTGCCCGCCAAGCACGTGTGCCCGCACACCTCCCGGCGGTCTGGACGTGTGACGTATTGCGTCCAAAGGCCGTGAAGAATGAGAGTCCCCATGCTCTTTCCCCTGACTGCACAGCCAGAAGCAAAGAACACCGAGATAGCACAGGGTTTAAAACGCCAAGTAGCTCAGCTTCATGAGTCACCAAGGCTGGAGAGCCACCCAAAGGTCCTGACCTGCCATGGATTGTGACCTGGGCGTGAGATAAGCCTCTGTTGTGTGTAGCAACTGAAGTTCCCTGGGATTCCTGCCTCGGTCGCTAGCGATAATTAGCCTCCACAAGTCCCCTCCCCTGTGACGTGTGGCTGGCATAGCTTAGGTGGGTCTGAGGAGCACACGCTAGTTAGCTGTCTTCTGCTTGTGCAAGAAGAGACACCAGCCAGCGTCCAAGTCCCATGACCACCCGCAAGTGGGCCTGTTCTTCCTCACTGACAAAACCAGGAGGAAAACCAGACAATTCCTGGAGGAGCTCACATTTCTGCCCTTGGTTCTTTCTTCGGTCTAACGTGTCTGGGTTTTTTGTACAGGGCTTAGCGCACAGTAGGTGCTCAGTAAAGACTGGCTGTCGGGATGACGGAGCTATGTCTGTCTTGGCAAGGATTGAAGAAGCAGTTTCCTTTTGCACAAGTTCATAGGTCATCAAACACGTATAAAGAAAAAGTTTATTCTCATCACGAGAAGCACACGAACTATTACAGTACGCACCAACAGAAGAAAAAGTGCGTTATGCATCTTCTACTGCAAATTCACAGTACAAAAGATACTGCCTTTTAAATATATATATATAAAAAAACAAGAAGAAAAACAATATAATAAAAAAAAAAAATCATCGATACCGTAACGCAACACGCTGGAACCCACTGGCAGCTTCTAAAAACCAAAGAACTTATCTTGTAGAGTTCCTGATTTTGCAGGGGGTGGTGCCTGCACCTGCGTTTTGTTGCAGACAGCTCAGGACACCGGCACGGGGTGGGGGGGAGACAGGGTGGCCTCGGTGGTAAGAGATCTCTATGAGACAAGAGTACAATCATGTGATGGGGCGGGATGCCACCCCCCAGCTGGCTAGCAAACCAAATTCCGTGCTTTCCTTGCAACTGTGGGGCGCGGCGTGAGCCAGCGCCTGCCTCCCCTGCAGGAACCCCTGATGCTCTTGGACACCTGCAGGTCCCCCCACCCCCACCCCACGCACGACCGCGCAGCAGATGAGCGCATGCGTGGGGCAGGGCGAGCTCCGCCCGCACGCCAACCACCACCGACAAGGCAAAGGTCCAATCACAGGTGAGAGCTTAACAGTTTCCCATAAATACACAGTATTCGTAAACTATTATTAAGGCACTCAATTGTAAAACAACAATTACAGTGTCGGAAGAGGGGGGAGGAAGCAGCCACCTTCTTGTGTGGCATGGCCAACACAAAGGACCGCGGAGGGCTGGAGGGCTGGTTATAAAGACTCCTATTTAAGAGACTGACTGAGGCCAGGGCACCGGCTACAAGACAAAAGGTGGTCACGTCCAGGTCTGCTGTGGGGACCGCCGCACAGCCCCACTCCAGATGGGTCAAGGTGGTCCGCTGTGGACTCGGGGGACACGGTGTGGATGTGGGTGGGACAGAAGTGGCCCACAGGATGATGTGAGTCAGCTGTAGATCTATCGATGCGGCGTGAACTCCTACACACGGGGATTCAGTTACGGAACGCACACAGTAAGACCAAGTAGCTGAGCGTGGGGGTCGATCAACTACCTGTGTTTGGCATGCAGCATCGGCAAGAACCTGCGGGGTGGGAGCAGAGCAGGTGAACCTGCACCATGCTGTGTCACAAACTCCTTAGCCTGCCTAGTGCTCCTGTCCTTGCTGTGTCTGCGGGAAGCCCCGCCAGGTGGCAAGCCAGAGGAGCGCTGGGTGAAATGTATTCCAGCACCGGGCATTTCCTGTCAACAGAGGGCACGTCTCTCTTCAGACACCTTGGGTAAGGTTACTTCTATGACCTTGACGATGTAGCATTTCTTCTCACTGGGGAGAAATGGTCCCAGGGGAGCAGGGCGAGTCATGAACCTTCTGGGATCTGGCCGGTGTGGAGAGACAGGGGTGCCTAAGTCCAGGGCTGTCCTGAAGAGGTTAATTCTGTGGCATCCTCTGGGCTTATCCGGGAGGGAAAAGGCTCTAGAAGGGGCTGGAATGGTTTTTGGCGAGAGGTGTGGGGGGTGGGGAACAGAAGAGGCTGGCACAGTGCAGCCCTCTGTGAGCAGCTAGTGAGCGATCTCATGCATGACGGACAGGGTACCGCTACCCACGACCCAGGAGCCTGCTGTTGGGCACCCAGAGCTCGGCATGGGCCCCCACACCGTGAGATCAAAGCAGCAGGGAATGCCAAGAGTGGGCAACTTTGTTCTCAAGTTCACGCGGTGATGGACATCGCTCCAAGGCCCTGCAGTCGCTACCCGGCCAAGAAACTGAAATCGGCATTGTCAGATCATGACCAGGGGGTCCTGTGGTTTCTCTCTCCGTGACCAGTTTCCCCCGAATACTTAAAGCTTCACAAGAAGATCCTCCCCGCCCCGAATCAATGCAAGATGAACATCTGGGGAAGCTGAGTCTAACTTCTGGCATGCCACAGGAATTAAAGTAAAAGAGAGAGAGCCGAGACAGTACGTGAAAAGCGGTTCAAGGCTCAGGGAGATCATCAAGCTGACTTAGAAAACTTTTGCTCTCTGTTTCAGCAAGGGTGTTCTCCGAAGAGGGTGGTCACCAAAACCAATGACTTTCACAGCAGAGACCCCGCCTCTAACTTGTGCCACCCATGTTCAGGATTCTCGCCATCAGCAAGGAAGACGAGACGGGGCATCGGTCAAGACACGGCATGTCGTGTGGCACAAACTTCCTCTGCCAGGGGCCAGCATGAGCCTGTCTTTGCCAGGGTGCCCCCAAGCCTGGCGGGGTGTTCTTGCTCCTCCGGGTCTGGGAGAAAAGCTTTGATCCTTTCCTCCAGGCCAGAGTGGTAGCCATTAAATCAAGAGGGCTTCATTTTGCTCTGATAATGGGGACCTGGGCCCTGGTCTGTGTAGACGCTGAAAGGCGAGCCATGCTTCTGAAGACAAATGGGCAACCGGAAGCCAAAGACTCATTCAAATTCCTAATCCTCCTCCTACACTTTGAAAATTAAAAATATCCAGTTCTCACACACATACCTGGTCTTAAAAGAGCAACCCAAGCCTGTCAGCGTCAAATCTAAAGGATTATTTTGACACAAAAATTGAGCCACCACATGAAATTTAATTTGGCAAAACGTATTGAACTTGGTATGTTTTTTGAGAATATGTTTCTTTTGGCCAGGGCGGTGGTGGGAGTGGGGGCCCCCCCCCCCTACCCAAAAGGGTTTTCAGGAAGAAGCAGATAATCACCTTTTAAGGTGGTTTGGATTGACAGGTGGGAAAATAAATTCCTATAAAGTAACGTAATGTTAGAAAAAAAAATGATAAAAAATAAAAATAAAAAAGAATGCCAGAGAGGAAAAGTTCCTGGAGAGAGTATTTTTGCACAGACTCTACCCACTAGTTGGAATGTGGATTACCCTTGTTCCTGAAGGATCCTGAAGATCCTTCCCGGAGTGCTCTCGGGGGGTCCAGGTCTGACCAACGTAAAATGTAAGAGGGACTCCTTCGCCCACTTTCAGAGCTTGGCTGGGCCCAGGAGGCTTGTAGTTTCACTGAACCAATCTGGCCGCCAGCGGAGAGCCAGCTATACTCCGGGAAAGCTTCGACCAGCAGCGCCCTCGCACCTACACAGCGACCCTACCCTGCGTGAGAGCCGCGTGGTGGGGGGGGGGGTTGCTGGCAAGGTCTGGGTCGGGAGAAGGCAAGGGTTTGGCTTGAGGTGTCCAAGAGGCAGGGAGGGCCTTCAGATTCGCCAGTTTTGTTCTGGAGCCCCGAGGTGTCAAATAAAGCCCAGGGTCTGCAAACTTTATAAAGGGCTGGAGGGTGAGTATCTTAAGCTTCGCTGGCTACCTGGCACCTGTTGCGTATTGTTATTTTTTTTGTAACCTCTTAAAAATGTTCTTGGCCCATGGGTCCGTACACCAGTTTCTGCCTCCTTGGATGAAACCTTTCTGCCTTACCCACCGAGCCTCTTCTCTCTCTCCAAAATATTTTAACAGGGGCTCCGCACAACACCTGCGGAGCCCCTCCCCCAC